>NC_041393.1:358228119-358245433 GCF_002162155.2 Triticum dicoccoides
GGGATACCGAGTCTGATTGTCTAATACCATTGGCTGTATAATTAAGATGACCTGCAATATGTAATAAGATTGTGATTTCTGATTAGCACCCACCCTTGAGAACACGGGGTGTCGGTGCCTTAAGGGTCGCGTATCGCGGTTCAATGGTCGAGTTCGTCGCCTTGGCATTGCACATGTTCAGACGTACTTGTAATTAGGTGAACACCACAATCACCACAATTGAAAGACTTAGAAGGATGAGAAACAACGATATGAATGGGGTACCATGTTCAAATAGAAAACCTAGACCCTAGAGAGAACGCTTTTAGTCTTTTGGCATGTAAAAATGCAACGCACTGACATATTTGCTTCAGTTGATCAATTGTTTTTCACTTAGCAGCGGGTAATTGGTGACCAACTATGCCAGTAATGTCCTTAATTTTAGAGAAGATGCAAAACCGAGTCAAGTTTTTCATTTATGCATTTGCTTTAGCCAAGATAACTGAATCCATGTGACTTTTCAAACATGCAAATTATGTGACGGTTCGAGTTGCGACGCACGGGCAATTAAATACAAAGGGGCAACTATTCGTTTACTAGGGATAGTGAGATGGGAACGGAAGAGAGACGGTGCTTGCAGTTCATCTCGCAACGACATTGTCTTCTTTTTCTGAGAACGGCAAGCCCTTGTGTTTGGGCCAAGCCCGAATAATGCAAAAAACAATTAAAAAAAGATAATTAAAAAACATTCTTAAAAAACATCTGTTAAAAATGTTCCTTTTTAGAGAAATATTCCAATTTAGTAAAAATGTTAACTATTCTTTAAAAGGTGTTCCAATTTTTATGTAAACATTAACTTTTATTAAAAATAAGAAAATTTCCAGGTTTAACCTTATCATCAACATTTATTAAAATTAGATATAAAAAAGATGCACCATGGCACATGAAGCAGGTATTTTTTTAGGCTAACCACACACATGATTTATTGCTCAATTATGTTTTGAGGAATACACATTTTTTTATTTGTAGCATATGAAGCAGGCTGTACTCTTTTTTTGCCGGGTGCAACGCACGGGCATTTGTACTAGTGTTTCAAGGTGCTAACGGTAAGGTCAGTAGGCCCTTGCTCGTTGCTCCAATTATCGCACAAGGGTTTATCAGCAACACCACAGATGACACATCTGGCTAATGTGGTTTCAGCGGAGGCGGAGGCGATGTGCAAGGAAGCTTGTATATTCGAGGACTCTGTTGTGACAAAATCACGTTTCAGTTGGACAGTATTATTGTCATAGACTCTCTGAAGTTGAATGAAGGGTATACACTAGTGGCTTCACCAATTTTAGATGATTGTCGCAGTCTACTGCAAGATTTTGGAAAGGTCATTATCGAATATTGTTTTAGAGAGACAAATATGGTTGCTCATGAGTTAGCTAGCTATGGGAGGGGTAATCCACCGACAGTGTGGTCGGATGCACTTCCCACTTTTATTCTCAATGCATTAGCAAATGATGTAAGTTTAATTTGAGTTAACAAAGCAGCAATGAAGGCCTTTCCGTAAAAAAACCAAGATTGTCAATTTGTAAATCACAATTTCTGTTTCAATGACCAGTTTTGCAACACAATTAAGGACTTCATTTGTGTCTCCAATAATTCAGGCGAGCTTGTCAATCTCACTAACTTTGCTAGTTCCAACAATTGACGAGCGTGTATGTACTACTACAAGCGTAAATAGCATTTACCTCTTATCACTAACCACCTCGTGGTCACGTGTCAGTGCTGAGGCTTAACACTCACTCGCCACTTCTTTGGCCTCCAAGCTGTCGGAAAAGCAACGAGTTGTGGACGACGGGGCACGAGCCTTCTACGACATCCTCGAGGCCCAAAAGAAAGGAGACAGACTGGGCAAGGCGCCAGTTCGAGCCTCCGCCGCGCTAGAGAAGGGCGACGGCCTGGATGCTGCCTTGCTCTGCCAGATCTCGTGAGGAAGGCCTCCTCCTCACCAGATCTTGCACGGGGTGCCTCACCTCATGCGTGAGGACATTGTCAAGTTATCCCCGCAATGATCATGGTGAGCACGGCCACATGTGGTGTCCTTCGTCGGCACCAAGGTGAAGAGAGCTTAAACTAGGCGAGGGTGGAGGGTTGAAGTGGTAAGGATGCCGCCGTGGGCGGGAGGGGAAGAAGAGTGGTCAGGGGTGAGCTTTAGATGTAAAGTGGTAGAGTTTTTTCTTGAGAATTCTCGCCAGCTTTATTCATTCAAAGTGTAGGTCATAGGTACAAGGTTTGGGTCATGGGGATTGCTCAACCACACATGTCTACCTTTGCCTAGGTTACAAGCAAACTTGGCAAGATTATGACAAGACATCATACAAGAATCCTTCGTCAAGTTCAAGTCGCCTTCCTCCTACTACAAGCAACTACAAGCCGCGTGCTTCTTCCTCTACTCCGACCGATGAGACCGTCAAGACAATCTCCTTCAAGTGTTTCACTTGCGGCGGCCGAGGCCACAAGTCCTTCCAATGCACCAACAAGCGCACCATGATCCTCAACGACGATGGCACCTACGACTCAATGAGTGAAGATGAACTAGAAGCTATTGAGCAAGTGGTCATGCACCGACGCGTGAACGAGGATGAAGATGATGAAGTCTTTTGCGACGAAGATACGAGCCCTGCTCTCGTTGTTTCCAAAGTCTTGACACTTCAACATCAACAAGAAGAAGACCAACGATGCCATATCTTCCACACCAAGGCAGGCATCAATGGAAGGTCAGTCAAGGTCATCATCGATGGAGGTAGTTGCCACAACTTGGCAAGTGAAGAACTATGTTCAAAGCTTCAATTGGTCAAGAGGAAGCACCCGCACCCCTACAAGGTTCAATGGCTAAGTGACTCCGGCACTATACGAGTTGAGCATACGGTCCAAGTATCCTTCAAAATTGGTGCATATGAAGACACTTTGGAGTGTGATGTGGTCCCAATGACCGTTTGCCACCTCCTTCTTGGTCGATCATAGCAATTCGACCGTGGTGTCGTCCACAATGGGCGTACCAATCACTATAGCTTCAAGATGAAAGGAAAAGAGTATGTGCTACGACCTATGTCTCCTAGTCAAGTGATAGCCGACAAGCAAGCCACCCACCATGGAGAGAAGAGTGAGAAAGTGACCCACCCAAAAGTGAGTGAGAGACACAAGCCAAACTTGAGCGCCTCTTCGCCTAGAGAGAAAAACCTCATCCTATTTGCCACCAAAAGTGAGATGAGAGAAGTGTGTGAGAACCCATCGAGTGTGATGCACTTTGTCCTTGTGTGCAAGGATGGAGAGCCAACAACTAACACTTCTCACGAGCTACCTTTAGTGTTTCAATCTCTTTTGCAGGAATTCCACGATGTTTTCCTCGATGAGCTACCTCTGGGTCTACCTCCACTATGAGGCATCGAGCATCGAATCGACCTCATCCCCGGAGCACCACTTCCAAAGAAAGCTCCATACCGTGTCAATCTCGAAGAAACCAAGGAGATTCAACGGCAAGTACAACAACTAATCGACAACGGTCATGTACGTGAAAGCTTAAGCCCTTGTGCGGTTCCCGTTATACTTGTGCCTAAGCCCGATGGAAGTTTCCGCCTATGTTCTGATTGTAGACCCATAAATGCTATCACCGTTTGCTATAGGCATCCCATTCCTCGCTTAGATGATATGCTTGATGAACTTAGTGGATCCAACTTTTTCTCAAAAATTGATCTTAAAAGTGGCTATTATCAAATCCGCATACAAGAAGGTGATGAATGGAAAACTGCTTTCAAAACAAAATTTGGCTTATATGAGTGGTTAGTGATGCCTATGGGTTTATCGGAGGCTCCCGGTACTTTTGTGCGTCTCATGCATCATGTACTTCGACCTTACATTGGAATCTTTGTTGTGGTTTACTTCGATGATATTCTTGTGTTTAGCAAAACCATGAAAGAGCATCTTGATCATGTTAGGCTTGTTTGACAAACACTCCGCAAGGAAAGTCTTTATGCCAACATGAAAAAGTGCACATTTGGTGTTGACAAAGTGGTTTTCTTGGGTTTCGTTGTCTCTTCCAAGGGTGTCCATGTTGATGAAACTAAAATTGAAGCAATTAAAACTTGGCCCCAACCCATCAATTTGCAACAAGTGAGAAGTTTCCTTGGTCTTGCAGGATTTTATCGCCGCTTTGTGAAAAACTTTAGCACAATCGCCGCTCCTTTGCATGCTTTGAGTAAGAAGAATACTCCTTTTGTTTGGGGATCTTTGCAATCAACCGATTTTGATGAGCTCAAGTCTTTGCTTACTCATGCTCCGATTCTTGCTTTGCCCAACTTTGACAAAACTTTTGAGGTTCATTGTGATGAAAGTGGTACCGGAATTGGCGGAGTTTTAATGCAAGAAAGACGAGCAATTGCATACTTTAGTGAAAAACTCTCCGGTGCTCAACTTAACTATCCCATCTATGACAAAGAATTGTATGCTTTAGTGCGTGTCCTACATGTTTGGGAACATTATCTTAGACCTCATGAGTTTGTCATACACACCGATCATGAAACACTTAAATACCTAAAAGGACAAACCAAGTTGAACAAGCGTCATGCTAAATGGAGTGAATTTATTGAATCTTTCCCATATGTGATCAAGTACATTAAGGGTAAGGAAAATGTAGTTGCCGATGCACTTTCACGCATATGCACGCTTGTCACTAAACTTGAGTTGAATGTTATTGGCTTTGAGCACATAAAAGACTTGTATGCTAATGATCCATCTTTTGCACCTCATTATGCTAAATGTTTGATGCATACATCTTGGGAACAATATTACATCAAGGATGGTTATCTTATGAGAGCTAACAAACTATGCATTCCCGAGTCTTCTCTTCGTTTGCTCCTTTTGCAAGAGGCTCATGGAGGCGGACTCATGGGACACTTTGGACGCGACAAGACTTTCGCCACGCTCTCCAAGAACTACTTTTGGCCCAAGATGTTCCGCGACATCTCACACTTCACCACCCGATGCTCTACATGTCGCAAAGCTAAGCCTAAAGCTCAATCTCATGGTCTTTACATGCCTCTTCCTATTCCTTATCAACCTTGGGAAGACATTAGTATGGATTTTGTACTTGGTTTGCCTCGAACTCAAAATGGAAAGGATTCCGTGTTTGTTGTTGTGGACCAATTTTCTAAGATGGCACATTTTATTCCTTGCAACAAGATAGACGATGCTTCACATATTGCAAATCTCTTTTGTAGGGAAATCTTGTGCCTCCATGGAGTACCAAAGACAATCGTCTCCGACCATGACGTCAAGTTCTTGAGTTACTTTTGGAAGACTCTATGCGCCAAGCTCGGAATCAAGCTATTGTTCTCATCGGCCTACCATCCTCAAACCGACGGCCAAACGGAGGTGACAAACTGGACACTATCCACTCCACTTCGCGTGTTGATCAAGAAGAACATCAAGGAGTGGGAGGCGTGTCTACCCATCACCGAGTATGCCTACAACCGCTCAAGACATTCGACTACCGGCAAGTCCCCCTTTGAGGTCGTCTACGGCTTCAACCCGTTGTCCCCATTGGACATTCTACCTCTCCCTCTACAAGAGCACACCAACATGGATGCGAGTGCACGAGCAACCTACATCAAGAAGATGCATGAAGATACAAGAAACATCATCGAGCGCCACGTACATCGACTAGCAACCAAGCTCAAGTCAACAAACAACCCATGATCTTCAACATAGGTGATCTCGTGTGGCTACACCTTCGCAAGGACCGCTTCCCCAACGAATGCAAGTCCAAACTACTACCTCAAGCCAATGGACCATTCAAGGTGCTCGCACGCTACAACAACAACGCCTACAAGATTGAACTCCCACGAGACAAGTACAACGTGAGCGACATCTTCAACGTCAAAGACCTCTCGCCTTTCCATGGTGATGAAGATCTTGATCCAAGGTCGGATCCTTTCGAAGGGAGGGGAGATGATGCGGAGCATCCTTCCATCATCCCCATGGACTCTACATCAACACATCCACCCCCACAAGGACCCATGACAAGAGCTAGAGCACGTGCTTTGGAAACCTAGGTGAACTCCTTCCTACTAGACTTGCATATGGACACAAATGGAACATGTATACTACCTCACCAAAATATGCTATGCATCCGTAGGTATGAAGTGGAACATCACCAAGGAGCTCAGGAGCATCCCCAAGGAGAAGGAGAACCACCCCAAGGCCATAAGGATCAAGAAGGAGTGCAGCAGCAGCAAAACAGCATGTCCCAGGTGACCCCGTGCGCACGGGCCCCAGAGACCCCGTGCCCACGGGCTACACAGGAACCCGGCGCTGGAGCACCCCGTGCGCACGGGCCTGTACCGTGCCCACGGGACCCCCATGTGCACGGGCCCAACTTACCCCGTGCGCACGGGCCTCCCAGGATGGCCGGTTGAGATTGGATCTTCGGCTCCCCTTCGTCTCCTTCGACCCCAAGCCTATATATTTCGTACCTAGAGCCATGTTTAGGGTTAGCAAAGTATTGGATGATATCTTGGTGAGCTTTGCTCCATTACCTTCCCTCTTTGAGGATCAAGACCCCATTAGGGAAGAATCCTTGAGGATTTCAAGACCTCCATTGGGAGAAGACTACCACCAAGACCCCTCTTCCTTTGGATTTGGGATGAACTTTGCCATTGTATCTTTCCTTTGATTGTGTTTGAGACTTGTGGATCTTGTGTTGTTACTCTAGTGGATGTGTAATTGGGAATTGTTGGAGTGATTGTCCCTTTGTGTTCATCTTCGTGTTCTTGTGATCTCTCTCCATTTTCCCCCTCCAAGTGTGAAAATATCCTTCCTAGGGTTCTACCCTACATCATAAGGATTATGAATTCTCTGTTGATCCTAAGATAATTACTTTGGTTGAATCTGATCCTTTCTATGGCCTTGAATCTGAAACTGTTGTGGCACATCTTACCAAGTTGAATGATATAGCCACCCTGTTTACTAATGATGAGAAGTCTCGCTATTATTATATCCTTAAGATATTTTCGTTCTCATTAAAGGGTGATGCTAAGACTTGGTTTAATTCTCTTGATCCTGGTTGTGTGCGTAGTCCCTAGGATATGATTTATTACTTCTATGCTAAATATTTCCCTGCTCATAAGAAACAAGCTGCCTTGCGGGAAATATATAATTTTGTGCAAATCAAAGAAGAGAGTCTCCCACAAGCTTGGGAGAGGCTTCTCCGATTGCTTAATGCTTTGCCTGATCATCCTCTTAAGAAAAATAAAATACTTGTGTAGCGACCAGACCTCAAACAGTCTGATCTCTGTGCTCAATGCCATCCCTGGATCAGTAATGCTTACACCACACAGTACTCGGAGGATTTATAACAGAGTAGCAATCACACACTTATTACATCGAATGTCTCAAGAGAGAACTTATTGAAATAAGTATGGCTTAAGGCCATCTAAATACGATAACAGCGGAAGGCTTGGAAGAATAAGCGAGTCCATCAACTCCAACGGCATCACTGAGTATAGAACCACGACCTAAGCACCTTACTCGTCGTCTGAAAAGTCTGCAACATGAAACGTTGCAGCCCGAAAACGGGTCAGCACATGGAATATGCTGGCAATGTAACACATAGAGGAAACATGATGGAATAAGCTATACTACATGCATATTTGGCTGGTGGAAAAGCTTTATGGTTACAGTTTTGCGTAAAGCCAATTTTTTCCTACTGCAAAGGAATAAATTCATTTAACTATCATGGTGGTTGTTAAACATTGAGAATGGTTGACAGCATTCTCAATCCCAATTAAAAGTACTCATTAATATCCCAACAATATTAATTAGAAGTAACAATGATGAGATTCATATGATATCCAAGTACTAGATACTCAAGATGTCCATAACCGGGGACACGGCTAACCATGATTAGTTTGTTACACTCTGCAGAGGTTTGCGCACTTTTCCCCACATGACTCGATCGCCTCCGTTTGGTTTCTCGCACTACATGGTGTTTGAGAAACGGATGACCGAGACATAGTCTTTCAGAAGCGCTCACACCTTACGTAGAGGGTAGACCGTACCAACCTACATCCCCTACATCTGCTAGTCCACCCTGTAAGAGTTTGCACGACTTAGTCAACTATGCTAGAGCCCATAATAGCATGTGGCTGCACGCGGAAGTTTCTAGTTTGAATAATCTCATGATCCCTTTGAGCCTGGGTGGCGGTCCGAAGAAAAATAGGCAAGTCCTGGAAACCAGGTGCCTCAATCCACCCAGATGTGTGTTTAAGTTGCCACCTTAAATAAACCATTAATTAACAAACTCACATCTGTCATGGATACACTCACCCAATCCACGTCTACTAGCATAGCATGGCATAATAAGCAAACGTAGAAGTAACTCCCAGGGGTTTGAAAATAAAACAGGTAATAGGTACTACCTCAACTACTTCCCATAACCCACAATTTAATTAGATCCTAATCATGCAATGTTTGGGGATTGACCTAATGCATAAAAACTGGGTATGAGAAAAAGTATGATCAAAGTGTTACTTGCCTTGCTGATGATCCGCGAAACCTAGAGACTCGAAGTAACAGGCGGCGCATTCCGGGTATTCTATCGCAGACAAACAAACAAGCATATATTAAGTACTCATCTAATGCACAGGTAAAACTCGAATAAAAGATCTAACCAGAAAGTTCAACTTAAGAACTCCGGTTTGCAAAAAGAATCAAATCAAACAAAGCAACGGAAATCAAACGGCGAAAGAAAACAACTTCGTTTTACTAATCTGGATCTAAGTCAACTTTTACATAAGCAAAAACTTGTTTAAGTTGATTATTCGGAAAGAGGGTTTCGAGACGAAACTCCAGGCGCTTGAGTCGCCTGATTCCGATAAACGAGCGAAAAGTTATACTAAAACGAAAATCGGATCAGGAATCACGATCAAAAAAATCACGGATTAAATCCGAGAAAAAGAAAAACGACGAACAGGTTAACAAACGAACGTTCGTTAACTAACCTAGTCTGGCAAACACGTTCGTTAAAGTGAACGAACGAGCGAACGCTCGCTATTTAACTGAACAGAAAAAAAACCAATCTAATAAAATAAACCGAAAAACAAACGGAAGAAAACCGTTCGGTTTAAAAAAAACCGGGGGCACGCAAAACGAGGCGGCGGCAAACCTCGGCAGCGGGGTCGGTGGCGGGGTCGACGGGGTCGGCGACGGCGGCGGCGGGGTCCGGCGGCGGATCTGGCGGCGGCGGCGCGAATCTAGGGTTAGGGTTTGGGCGGGGTGTGGGCCGGCGGCGGGGCGCGGGTGGGCTCGGGCGGTGGTGGCTGACAGGCCTGGGGCTCGGGGCGGCGGCTATTTAAAGGCGCCCCCGGGCGGAGTCCTGCTCGGGCACGGCCCAAGGCCGGTTCACCTTTTTTTTAAATAATTACGCGCAGAAAATCAAACGAAAGAAATAGTAAACGGACTCCAAAAATCCCGAAATAAAATTTCCCCGGCTTCTAAAATCAAGCCGGACAAGATGAACATTTATTTGGGGCCTAAATGCAATTTTGAAAAACGCGCATTTTTCCTAAATTCAAATAAAAAGGCGAAAAACTCCAAAATAAATCTTATTTGATTTTTTTATTAAATCTTCATTATTTCTTTATTTTGGGAAAGTCATTTTATTCCCTCTCTAGAATTTTGGTAGTAGAAATAATTGAAGATAAATTAAATAAAATCAAATGATCCTATTTTCAAAATTTGAGAAAACTCAAATATGAAAATAATGAAATCCCCAACTCTCTCCGTGGGTCCTTGAGTTGCGTAGAATTTCTAGGATCGAGCCAACAATGCAACAAAATATGCTATGCAATGATGATCTAAGTATAACATTCCAAATTGAAAATTTGGGATGTTACAACTTGATATCTTTTATAATGGACTAACCGATGCTTCCAAGGACTACTTGGATAGTTGTGCTGGTTGTGTTTTCAGGGAAAGAACAGTCGACCAAGCTGAATTACTATTGAATAATATGTTGACTAATGAAAATAATTGGACTCTTCCTGAGCCAATTCCTGAACCAATTGAGCCAACTCCTGAGCCTATTCCTAAACCCACTCTGAAGAAGAAATGTGTTCTATTTCTCAGTCCTGAAGATATGCAAGAGGCAAAGAAATCAATGAAAGAAAAAGGTATTAAAGCTAAAGATGTTAAGAATTTACCACCTATTGAAGAAATACATGGTCTTAATATGCCGCCTGTTGAAGAACCACATTGTCTTGATAACCCGACACAGGTAGTAAAGGTAAATTCTCTCTATAGATATGATAAAGTTGAAATTCCCTCTACTAAATTTCATAGCCCATGCTTAGATGAATTTGATGATTTTATGGCTAGACAATAAAGTTTTAATGCTTATGTTGGTAGAGAATTAAAGAATAATGCCTTCGAGATAGGACGCTTGAGTGATTATATGGCTAGAGTTAAAGGTGAACTTAAACTCATTAGCAAATATGCTTCTATGGTTACCACTCAAGATGAGCAAGTACTTAAAGCTCAAAGTGATTTGCTTGATGAATTAAATAATAAACATGACTTTGCTGTTAGAGTGTCTACTAGAACTGGTAGAATGACTCAGGAACCTTTGTATCCTGAAGGCCACCCTAAGAGAATCGAGCAGGATTCTCAGAGAAATAATTTAGAGGCACCTAGTTCTTCGAAAATGAAGAAAAAGAAAAACAATAGGACTTTGCATGCTTCTAGTGAACCTGTTGTAGACACACCTGAGAATCCCAATGATATTTCTATTTCTGATGCTGAAACACAATCAGGTGATAAACATGAACCTAGTGATAATGTTAATGATAATGTTCATGTTGATGCTCAACCTAGCAATAATACTAATGTAGAGATTGAACCCGCTGTTGATCTTGATAACCCACAATCAAAGAATCAACGTTATGATAAAAGAGATTTTGTTGCTAGGAAGCACGGTAGGGAAGGAGAACCATGGGTTCAGAAACCCATGCCCTTTCCTCCTAAACCATCCAAGACAAAGGATGATGAGGATTTTGAGCGCTCTGCTGAAATGGTTAGACCTATCTTCTTACGTATGCGCTTAACTGATATGCTTAAAGTAAATCCTTATGCTAAATATATGAAGGATATCATTACAAATAAAAGAAAGATACCGGAAACTGAAATTTCCACCATGCTTGCTAATTATACTTTTAAGGGTGGAATACCAAAGAAACTTGGAGATCCAGGGGTACCAACCATACCATGCTCCATTAAAAGAAATTAGTATAAAACTGCTTTATGTGATCTTGAAGCCGATGTTAGTGTTATGCCTCTCTCTTTATATCGTAGACTTGGATTAAATAAGTTGACACCTACTGAAATATCTTTGCAAATGGCTGATAAATCAACTGCTATACATGTCGGTATTTGTGAGGATGTGCCTGTTGTGGTTGCAAATGTCACTATCTTAACGGACTTTGTTATTCTTGATATTCCCGAGGACGATAGCATGTCGATTATCCTTGGTAGACCCTTTTTGAATACTGCAGGGGCTGTTATTGATTGCAACAAAGGCAATGTCACTTTTCATGTTAATGGTAATGAGCATACGATACAGTTTCTGAGGAAACAACCTCAAGTTCATAGCATCAATTCTATTGGAAAAAGTCCAACTATCATTATTGGAGGTTTTGAATTTCCTCTTCCCATTGTTAAGAAAAAGTATGATATTCTTATTGTTGGGGATGTTCATATCCCCGTTGAGGTAACCTAGTGTTATTCAAAATTTCTCCGGTTCCGTGTTATTCGGAATGAGTTTGTTAACAAGACTTGATCAACCTTGTTAGTGGATTCATTTTGATGATCACGAGATGGATGAAACTAGAAGGCACAACCTTCTGTACCCTCTTTTTACTTTTTGTTATTTAAAATAAATAAAGCAAAAATAGTATTATCTGTCTGTTTTCTGAATTATCTGTGCAATAAAAAATATCCCAAAAATAAAAGTGCTCCAAATGCCCTGCAAATTTAGTATGATTTTTTATGGAATATTTGAGGATTGTAGGCACTGAAAACACTGCAGGAGAGGCAAGCACCTGGCCACGAGGGTGGAGGGCGCGCCCACACCCCCTTGGCGCCCCCTATCTCGTGGGCCCATAGTGTCCCCCTCCACTTATTCCTGCACCCACACACTCCATCTTCTTCCCAAAAAAAATCCCATCCAGCTCAAGCACGAGTTCTTGCTCATTTTGCTGCGATTTTCGATCTCCTTGCTCAAAGCTCCATTCACAAAATTGCTTTGGGAGATTGTTGCTTGGTATGTGACTCCTCCATTGGTCCAATTAGTTTTTGTTCTAGTGCTTTATTCATTGCCATTTTTTGCTGCATAGGTGACCCTGTTCTTGAGCATGCATGTTAAATTTCTGAGGTCCCAAGAAATTCTAATGCATGATATAGGCTCTAGGCACTTGTAGGAGTAGTTGCCACCAATCTTGTTTAGTTTTATTAACTTTTATTTTGAATTTACTAAATTTTCAGAAATTTTCAGAAAATGTTAAGGAGATTTTTTAGGAGCTCTTCTAGCCAAGGTTCCCAGGAAAAACAAGCTAAAGAAAAGGAAAATGCCAAGTATAATCTTCCTCGCATAGCAAAAGTTCGGCCGTGTGAATGGCCATGCAACAATTTCTTGAGAGAAGCCGGAATTTATGAAGACTATTATTCTTTGATCAAGAATGCAGGCCTCACCGATTTCCTCCATGACCGGATCGTTCAGTATCTCTTACTCACCAATACTTTCGTGCAAAACTTTTATTATTGTCCTAAGAAGTCACCGCCTTTAGTATCATTTAATTTATATGATGAATTCGGGGAAATGTCTTTACGTAATTTTCGTGTGGTATGTAGGATACCCTTCGAGGGTAAATTAGAAGAACCACATCGTAAAGATGTGGATGGCTTTGTTAACACCATTACTGTAGGGGATCCAAAGAAGGGTTCCGATGCGAGAATCTCTAGCATACACTTTCCTGTTTTACGCTACTTTGCCATATTTGCTAGTCGATGCTTAATTGGTCGTGGAAATAGTGGAAACTTCAATGTTCCTAATAATATTATTGTTCTCCACGCCTTGTTTGGTGATAATAGTTTTAGTATGGGTGCCGTTATTGCTAAACGTCTAAGCCTGAATCGTACAAAAGGCCCCATCTTTGGAGGTATCTATGCTACACGTCTTGCTAAATATTTTGAGATACCTATTAGGCACCATGAGAAAGAGGAGACAATATTGCCTCCTTACATTTTAGATTACAAGAGCATGGTAGCGCATGAGTTTATTGTTGACAATGACGATAAGATGCTTCTGTATAACCTGAGATTTAATAAGAAACACAATGAGACTATTATTCTGCCTGCACCTCTGTTGTTTGATTTGACTGCAGTTAATTATCTTGTCACGCCGAAAGCGGTGTACACGCATCGAGGCCAAGCATCCACCCCAGAGCCTGAGCCTAAGCCGGAACCTTCACTGGATCCTTATCGTGCATCATCCTACCAGTGGGATCCGGAGGAGATGGCCAGCCAGTGGTATCCTGATTACACCCCTCAGTACACCGGGGAGAGTAGCCGTGGTCCTTGGTAGTAGACCAACTTAGGCCAAAAGTCTAAGCTTGGGGGAATACGTATTTGTCACCGGCTTTACATTCATGTTCACACACTATTCTAGTTGTCGGTGCTCATACTCTTTCATTGTATTATCCATGCTACTTTAATTTTCTTTTTCTAGCTTTCTTCTTGTGTGTTTGATAAACCTTAAGAAACCCCCCAAAAAATAGTTAGTTTAATTTCCATGCTTGTAGTAGAAATTAAAATGAAAACCCAAAAAGATTTCTCGTTCTTCTTTTACTTGCTGGGAGCTTTCTTGTGTAAATAGTTTTATTTCTTTTCTTTCCTTTGGGGGTCAAGAGTAGAAGACCATATTGAAAATGTTCAGTGGCTCTCATATGCATGATTGTTTTTTAACTTAGAGCCCGTATTACTTTGTCTTCTCTCTTAAGTTGAATGCTTGCAGATTCCAGCTTAGTCCAATGCACATGCACTATTATTATTATACACATCGTTCGGTCGTGCAAGTGAAATGCAATAATAACGATATATGATGGACTGATTGAGATGAGAAAAGCTGGTATGAACTCGACCTCTCTTGTTTTTGTAAATATGATGAGTTCATCGTTCCTGATTCAGCTTATTATGAAGTAAACATATTTGCATTGACATTTGAAGATTATAGTTGCTTGTGCCATGCTTGATTAGCTATGAGTCATAATGGTTTACCTTGCGTGCCAACATGCTATTAAAATGATTGTGATGTGGTATGATGGGATGGTATCCTCCTTTGAATGAATTGAGTGACTCGACTTGCCACATGTTCACACATGTAGTTGAAACAAATCAACATAGCCTTCATGATATTTATGTTCATGGTAGATTATATCCTACTCATGCTTGTACTCGGTGTGAATTAATTTTAATGCATGTTCATGACTGTTGTCGCTCTCTCAGTTCGTCGCTTCCCAGTGTTTTGCTAGCCTTCACCTGTACTAAGCGGGAATACTGCTTGTGCATCCAAACTCCTTAAACCCCCAAGTTGTTCCATATGAGTCCACCATACCTTCCTATATGCGGTATCTACCTGTCGTTCCAAGTAAATTTGTATGTGCCAAACTCCAAACCTTCAAATGAAATTCTGTTTTGTATGCTCGAGCATCTCATGTTTCAACTAGGGCTACCTGTATCTTCCATTCTAGGTGGGTTATTCTCAAGAGGAGTGGACTCCGCTCCTCATTCACGAGAAAGGGCCGGTAACACTACAAAAAAAATACACTTCCGTGATGATACGTGTTTGTCATAGTAGGTCACATTTTTTGTCATGCATGTACATCCATGACAAATTTATGACAGAATCAAGATAGTCATACCTGTGCTGTCGTAGAAGTGTTCGATGACATTACCAAAATTATCATCACGGAAGTGTCCACTTCCATGACGATAAATCGCGCGTCACAGAAGTGCTTTCGTCAAGGGTGACTGACATGTGGCATCCACCGTAACGGAACACCGTTAAGCTATCGGGTCGGGTTTTGGATCCGATAACCCGTTAACAGCCCCGACCAATGGGGATTTTCCATGTGTAAAATCATCATTGGCTGGAGGAAACACGTGTCGGCTTATCGTTGGGACAGATGTCATCCACTCATTGGACAAAAGGCGCCTATGATACGTCGACACGTGGCACGGCCAATCAAGTTTAAATGGGCCGGCCCAACTAAAGGCCCACAAGATTTGGCGGCCCATAATGGGACGGCCCAATTAAAGGCCCACGAGATTTTGCCGACTATAATGGGCTGGCCCAGCTAAAGGCCCACAAGATTTCGCGGGCCATAATAGGCCGGCCCAGGTAAAGGCCCACAAGATTTTTGTGTGCCATAATGGGTCGGCCCAGGTAAAGGCCCACAAAATTCTTGCGGATCATAATGTGCCGGCCCAGCTAAAGGCCCACGAGATTTCACCGACATTAATGGGCCGGCCCAGCTGTAGGCCCACAAGATTTTGAGGACCCTAGTAGGCCGGCCCATTAACTGGCTGCCATGTTTTGGGCCAAATGCCGGCCCATAATTGATCTGGTCCATTAATGGCCTGCCACGTTCCGGGCCTACTAATGGCCCATATAAGATCCGACCCGTTAAAAGCCTCCCACTTTCTGGGCCAAATCACGGCCCAGATCAGGTCCGGCCCTTTAAGAGGCTTTGGGCTCAATTATGGCCCATATCAGATTCGGCCCGTTGACTGGACGCTATGCTTTTGGGCCCACTTGCTAAAGGCCCATTTAGTAATTCGGCCTGATATTAGTTTCGGCCTGTTAAGGGCCCATTTAACATTTCGGCCCTATATTAATTTCGGCCTGTTAAAAGCCCGTCATATAGTTGGGCCTAACTACGGCCCGGTTTGCATCCGGCCTGCTCGCAGCCGATATTTGATTGGGCCAAACAAGGACCGAGACAACTTTGGCCTGTTAAAAGCCCGTGAATTGATTCGCACAATCATGGGCCGGGGTCCATTTCGGGCTACCGCCGGCCCGTGAGCTATTCGACACGTTTCAGGCCCAGCCTACTTCTCAGCCTCCTAAAAGCCCATTGAGTTTTCTTGCAAAAAGAGGGCCGGGGGTTACTCAGCCTATTAAAGGCACGAATCTACTAGTGGGCCAGTTTGACGGGGCCCATGATGCGGATCATACATCGTGATTGCATGACGGCCTGATTATGTACCGTAATTTTACGGTTTGGCCGGTTTACTACGAAGACATGATATATATACAGTAAAATAACTGCAACATCGTGAATAAGAAAAAACCTAGACTATACAATAAAGAAATTACGGCATATTACATCCACTGGGCATCAAAGTTCGCCACTATGATAATAAAGCACAAGCAGACAACATATTACATACACTGGGCATCAAAGATCGCCACCAGTGCAAATAAACACGCCGACAAAATAATATACAAAACCGACAGCACTTCAATAGAGTTCAATAAAGTTTAGCCCTGCTGGGGAGCTACAGCGCAGGCAGCTGAGCAAGATGATGAGACTGCGCTTGTTCAACACTTATATCTTCCACACTCTGAAAGATAAACAAGCAGACAGATGACAGGTTTTGCACATAAAAGTATCAGTGCTGACAATTCATCACATTTCTTACTGACGAATAAAGTGACACAGTTTAAAATTGCATTAACACAATATGGTATTGTTCAGGTCAAGACATGGCAGGAATTGACATTGTGAAGGAGTTGGCAGCTTCACGACACCACTGGATTATAGATCAAGAACTCATAAGTATCAATGGTTAGTGTGCTGTCAATTTATCCCATTTCAGATTGGCAAATAAAGAGGCGGTTTAAATAATAGTAGAATGATATGACATTGTTCATAGTTAAGACATTGCAGAATATGACATTGTGATGTAGTGGGTAGGTTCACCATACCACTGGATTATAGATGAAGAACAGAAGCATACATGCAGTGCAAAAGAAGATCACTTGCTCTGTATAGTTTAATTTACATGGTATGAAGAAGGAACTTGGTTGTACAACAGAAAACTTAAATTGAGAAGGACAAACTTTTGTTTATGAACTACATAATAAACTTTAAACATGCAATTTGATGCAAACACCAAAAATAAACAACTGTTGCAGTCATGCCTAACCAAATATACACAAAAAGTTTGAAGGCTT
>NC_041393.1:358245947-358251873 GCF_002162155.2 Triticum dicoccoides
TAACATAAGATGAAGAGTGATGCTACATAACCAAGTAGCTATAAATGTATGTGCAGCGATACAGGCAAAAGGCACAGCCAAGAGCAATGCACAACTAAACTTCTTCAGTAACAACCTTATGGTAAGAGTAAATATAGATCTGATGTGTAGAAAATGGAGGGCGAAGGAAAATAAGCTGCAGAGTGATGGTACATGAACAACTACCTATCAATATAAGTACACTGATAAAGGACAGCATGTACTTACAAGAACAATGCATAGCTGAAAAAATTCATTGGCATTGGATATATTCTACACTAATGTAACCATTCATACAGATCAGATAATTTGGAGCGAACAATTGATAAGCAAGCTATCATGCATACTGCTGTCACATAATGAACCAGGTATGTATGCAAGTACAGTGATACAGGACAACAGGTACTAACAAGAGCAAAGCAGCGGGCAACATATTTGCGATATCCTGTCATTCTTTTCAAACCGGTATTCTTCTTCGACCTGATTTCCTGCAAAAAAGATCCGTAAGGCACATGCGGAAAAGTAGAAGTTCAAATTGTCATGTGATTTCATAGACAGTACCTCATCCTGGGAACGAGACCAGTGCATAACAAGGTTTTTCCATTCAATGTCTTCTAAATTTAGCACACGAGACTTCACTGGAAATTCGTTTATAGACTTGCCATCAAAGTGTGATTTGCTCAGGTAACACCCATACTGCTGCAATGCTTCCTTGAAAAGCACAAGCAAGCTTTGCTCGTCATGACTATCCAGATTGACCCTCACCTAGTTACAACAATGTAATGTAAATCATTGATGTGTTCGATCAGCAGAAAACAGGAAAATAATAACCATGAATAATAGCACTTACATGTAAGTTGGAAAGGAAGATGTGAAAATGGTGTTTGTCTTCACTATAATCTTCCCATGATGGGAATATATGCACGTAGTCCCTAACAACATTCAAAGCATTGTCTTTTAAACTGGGAATAAATGGAATGGGGTTCCAATCTGCAGGAATTGGCCGTCTCTGCAGTTGGGATAGGTCTTCGGCCGGTGGACTTGCTGTACTTTTTGCTGGAGTGGGATTTTTCTGTGGTACGGCTGGTGCTATGGCAAATGAAATCGGTATACCTTTTGATGGAGTGCAGGTCCTGTGTGGTGGGGCTAGTGGTGTGGCCAGTGAAGTATGGGTACAGTCTGCTGGAGTCGGTCCTAAGTTTTGTGTTACTGGTTGTACAACCAATATAAGTGGGGCGCTGTCTGATTTCTCCGGCACCACCACGTTTTTCAAGGACTTTGCTGGTGCTCCTTAAGGTTCGGCAATCACCCTCTTCCTTTTTGATGTCTGATGCACAAGAACAACATTTGAGTGGAAAAACATGGTATGACGACAGATGGAATATGTATTGATAATGGATGGGCATAGCATCTCGAGTTATATGATGAGTAAACTAAGCAGATGGTGGTGCAACAAAGTAGAAGAAATGCAAGACAACATATGCAAGATACGCGCAATCAATAAAACCTTGCCAAATTAGAACATGCACCTTGATGGGTGAACAGGACAGGCCATCTGCCTTTGACTCCTCGAGGTTAGAATAGTCATTAGAATGATATTCTGAACAAGAATCAACAGGTGGGGAGCGTACAAGTTTCATTGCTTCCAAAATGGCACTCAATGCCTTGGTGCCAATTTTGTAAGTCATTGCAGTGTTCCACAATATTCTTCTGATGCGCGGATTCTGATATTCACTGTAATTGCGTATAATATCTGAGAACCATGAAAACATAAATAGTTGTGAGATTATCTTTGTAATGCAGATGATATTCTAATATAGGGGTGCCCCCGTAAACACTTATGTGCTATCACTGGATTCTGATGAGAGAGCTCATGTGTGTTGTAATATCGTGCGTGCATTTATATAATCTAGCACAAGTACACAAAAAAATAGGCTCCAGAAGTAAGGATAGCTGGCAGATGATAGGTTCATAATATACTGTATAGATAGTTTATTGCCAAACCATGATAGAGCACACAGCAACTAGGCAGATCATAGTGTACATAACAGGGGTACACCATAACCACGATATATAAATCGGAAAAGTGGAACTGGCTTGAAAATACGGTGTTGTATTGCCGCTAGTAATTGAAAGCCTATCGATCATGTACAGGCCAGCACTATCGAACATGGTAAAGAAGTGCAAGCAGATTTTGGATAATAAAATATTGGTTGCCCAGTGCCCACACATGATGAACCAGAGCGCATTAAGAATGCAACTCCCAGCTGTCTCTCGACCATTTCAGGCGGTTGGATGAAGATCCTATGTCTCCTAACCCTTCTTCTTCCTCGTCTGTGATTCTTCCCATACAGAACACCGCACGGGCCGCCGGCCGGACCACCGGCCCCCACCGCCTGTGTTCCTCCGCCACCCCCATCCCCCACCCGCGTCGAGTTTTCTTCGTTCGGCAAGGCCCCACAACCACCCGAGTCCCTTGGATCGCACCGGCGAACTCCGGCGAGCTCTGAAAAATCGACTGACCCAATTTTGAAATTTAGTCTACTGTGATTTAACTAGTGTGGAATATAAAAGGGGAAAACCATAAGCATTGGGAGTATAGTGTTGAGCGTGCCATGGCGGATCTGAAGGTGCAAACCGGACAAAGGCAACTTCGCAACCAAGACAAGAAATCAGAGTAAAGCAGTGGCGATCTATTTTCTTGCTGCGATAAATAAGTTGAGCAGATACAAAAGAGTACCGCCTCTGGTGCGGCGCCGTGTAAGCAACTGGTGAGAATTTGACGGTGTTGCGGTAGCGATGGTTGTCGGCAGCGTGGAAGCAGATCTAGGAGGGTAGACGGTGGCGGCGGGGCGCGGTGGACGAGATGGTCGTAGGAGCGGCACCGACAAGGTGGACGACGACAAGGATGAAGCGAGAGGACGGGATGCAAGGATCCCGGTCCGAAGGCGTGGATGAGAGAGGTCGTTCTCTTGTAATGGACGGCGGCGTCAGGGTATCAGCTCCGGCATGGTGGAGGAGGACGGCGGTGGATGGTGTGGCGGACGGCGGCGGACGGAGGAGGGTGGGGTGGAGAGGGTGTTTTGGCGCCCCCGGAGTACGAATGGGGAAAAGGGAGGTAGAGAGGAAGGGGGGGGGGGAACCATGTAGTCAGGGCGCGCTTGTCTCAAATGCGAGGAAATTTACAAACTTAGCCCCCGTTTCAAATTTCTACTACATCACAACAACATTAGTCAGTTGGGGATAGGACGGTAATCTCGCATACACCGAATATTTGCCGACGAGAGTTTGTTTTTGGTGCCTACCGTGTATGAATATGAATCGGGGAGGAGTCGATTTCGGCCGAGGGCACACTGTGTTTTGGCGCCCACCGTGTATGAATCCGGGTGAGAGGCGGTTACGTCACGTTTGGGTGAAATTACAAACCTACCCCTATCGAAACCTATAGAAATCCAGCAGATAGGCTTTGCGCGGTAGGGATAGGCAGTAGTGATTTCCATCCCGCAGATTTTGGTTTCGGGCGGTTACTGCGACTTTCCCCACTTCGTTCAAATTTTGCACAGTGCACGTTTACCGTGCCAACTCAATTCGAATCCCGTTTGTATTCTACTATTTTTTTTCGGGTGGGATCCATTTTCAATTGGAATTACATTCTATATACATCATTTTTTTACATATATACTTTCAAAAGCACAACACCATTTATACATAAATATGGTTTACAAATGGCATGATCTCAGATTCATAAGGTTGTATCCATCAATTTGGATTTTCAAATATTTGAAACCACTTTATGTTGAAATCCAATGTATGCATTCCTCGCTAACTGTCTCCAATTAATGTGTGTTTCACGCATTTTTTTTAACTTCTCAAACATGTATAATGTGTTTCACACACGCAACATATAGTGTAATCGCGTTTAGACACTAATTGCATATAAACCATGCATTGTTTGTAATTGAAGAATCTATGAATCACCAATATTGATAAACTATATAACATTACACGTGTGCCCAAATTCAAATGAATATGCATGTTTGATACACCAATTTGCGTTATGATATTATCGATGTCGTGATCTCCAGTTTAAATATTTGAATCCCCTTTAATCCAGATATTCGTCTCATATAGCTATCATTCATGCTTATATAGGACTATCTCTCTGGACCTATACGCGTTCATCGTCTCTCAGGCATCTCTCGTGCTACCTGTATGTCGACAATGATCTTTTATATTCGTAACACACTGATGGTACTCTCTTCATCGACCTTCATCACTCTATCGCTCTCTAAGTATATATCGCTCCCTGCTATGTGTCTCTAGCTATGATTCTCCATGTGGAATCACTTTCTCTCACACAAACACAAAACTTTCTCTCCCGGGGTCTCATTTCTCTCAACTATTCCCATGTGTGCCACTCGCACACCCCTCATACAGAGATGTCTTTCGCTCCTTAGATATGAGAACCTACAACTCTTCCTCTTCAATATCTCTTTCTCACACACAAACACAAACTCTGTCTCCCAGGGTCTCATATTTCTCCATTGTTCTCTTGTATGTCGCTCAAACACACCCTCTCTCTCTAGAGATATCTTGCGTTCCCTCATATGTCTCTCTAGCTATCACTCTCATTGTGAAATATCTTTCTCTCTCGCAGACACAAAACTCCGTCTCTCTGGATATCATTTCTCTCTGATATTTGTTTGTATGTGACTCACATGCACCCTCTCTCTATCTCTCTCACACCCACACACATAACCCAGCCTTCTGATCCACTCGACTCCTATCTCTAGCGCACACTAGCTAGCATCTTTATCTTTCTATTTATCTGTTTCTCCATCAACCTTCTTTCTCGCCCTCACTCTTGATTCCTATGACGCACACTACATATGTTTCTCTCTACATGCATGCAATCAAGTGCCCTCTCACACACATATATAACTTCACCCTTTGAACCACCCGACAGTCATCTCCGACACCCAAACTAACGGATGTCTCTCTATCTAGCATCTCCATCTCTGTATCTATCTGTAGTTTCTCCGTCAACATTTCTTTCTCGCACGGAGTCTTGCTTCCTACCACCCACACTATATATGTCTATCCATACATATGCATTTATAGGTTGATCTCTTTTGCACAATCGTTGCGCCTCACCCCCTCTGCTTGCCATAGATGCATGCTCTAGCCCACGCCACTATCTCTTAAAGACAAAAACACATGCTCAATTGTCGGGCCTTCTTCCCTGCATTCTCACATGCATGCATATTGTCATACCGATCCGTCTCTCCCATGTCGTTGATCTTAGGACTTATGTCTTCTTTCTTTTATCTCGATCATGCGCGCGCGCACACACACATCCCACGTATACATGTATACCTCTCACACATGCACGTTCAAGGTCTTTATGTCTCCATACGTAGTTAATTACCCTCAATCCTAACGCCACATCGAATCATTCTCCTCTTTTGTGCACATAACTTCCGCCTGGATGGGCAAAACACACACTCACACTTAACAATCTCCTTCTAGCTACCCCCCCGCCCCGCGCGCCTCTCACTCTTCCCCTATATCCCCGAAACCAATAAGACCATCCCTTTGTTTAATTCCCGCCTACATGCACCGTCGATATATAGTAGTCTTCCGTGGTGTCTCTCGAACAAACACGTTCTCTCGATGTCGACTCCTCTCACGCGCACGCACCTTCTCTTCCCTCCGACGGGCATTTTCTCTCTCGCACCCCATCGTTGGTGGCCTCTGCCATACACATCACCTCTCTATGATGAAGCCATGCACACTTAAATTACATCTGCCATAGAGGACCCCGGGACACACACACACACACGCACACACACACACACACACACACACACACACACACACGCATGCACGCACCACCCCCCCACACACA
>NC_041393.1:358252145-358280627 GCF_002162155.2 Triticum dicoccoides
TCTCTCTCTCTCTCACACACACACACACACCACACACACTAAGACTCCATCTCACACACACATGCTCTAGGCGGAGCATTTGTTCCTACCACCCTTCATCCAACCTTACCCGTATGATAAACAATCACCTTTATTTACTTGCATAACATGGACAGATTCCACTTTACTTTAGTAGTCAGCAAACTTATCATCTGTATACCCTTATAAAAAAACGAGTTGGCGATGATGGTGTGCCTGCCATCTTGTAATACAGACCGTATGATCTATATCTGACGGATAGGAAGCAAACTATGATAATTTTACAAAAGATACCCGCACCTCTCTCCACATCATTATCTCCCGCAACCTCATTGCTCAGCAACTAAAAAAGGAATAAGTCTCTGGAACAATCTAGCATGCATGGTGGCCACTGCCGCCTGCCGGCGCCGTCCATCCCCATGCCTCCGCTCATTCCGACCACCAATCACCACCACGCTCCACTCCTCCTCGCCTTATCTCTCATCTTTCATTTTTTCGATGACATTCTCGAGATACCAGTTTTCCGATAAAATTCTCGAGATATCATTAGTTTTCACACATGGGATTACTCCTGCATGGGTCAATCACAACAGGTATTTTGTAAAAAAAATGCATATTGATGTTCCGTGCAATGCACGAGAATCTTGCTTGTAATTATATAATGCAAATCACGAGCATGAAGTGACATTTTTTTGACACAACCACGTTAACATGGCCACGTAAATCACGAGCAGGAAGGAGAAGGGAAGCGGGCTGTGGAGTAACATTTTTTACCACAATTTCTTAGGAAACTGAGTGCAATAATTGAGTAGTTTTGCAAACTACCATTACTACTACACCTGAAACGGTTCAAAACCTATACTCCCTTGCCAGCGCGCGCTTCCCGCGTGAAACGGTCAGTGTCGCCTGGAGCGTCAGTGCTGCATTAATGCCCGGCCAGAGCGGAGGCGACCTCTCACTGGCGCCAGCTTTGAAGTGGCGCGACGGCCGAGAGAGCGCCGCTTCCCGGTGCACGCGACTGCTCCGTGTCGAGACTGGCCATAGGCCCTGTTTGGATCCATGGGTTAGAGTTAGTTTGAGCTAGTTGGGGCTCAAATAGCCCTAAAGTATCCAAGCACGAGGGTTTAAATTGGAGCAAGTTGCACCAAACCCACCAAAAAAAACTATCCCACCCAAGACGTGCTAACTGGAGATAGTTCTCATTGGGACCACTGAAAAATCACTTTTCCCTCTCCATGAAGTGCATTTATTGTCAATCTAACCCTGTCACCCAAACACCTCTTTGGCTATAGTTAGTTCAGGGTTAGTCATGAGTTAGTCTAACCTCTAGCTAAGTTAGAGTATCAAACAGGAGCAGTATAGGACATGCAAGTTTCTCAAAGAATACATGCAAATCCATACGTGAAAGGATTTTTTTTCTTTTTGAAAACGGAACGTGAAAGGAATTTTTGTTAGAATGCTCTTGGCATGTCGCTAACATGTGATAGTTAACCGACCTCAATAGACGGCAGAAACGCCAGCCCGCCGCACTTTGATAGAGACGAGGAGGGAGAAGCGATACAGGCTGCTGGATTACTAGAGATAGGTGTAGCACGGAAGCCAAGAAATATGGTGATAGCGTGGGTTAGCCATATACTAGTATGATGTAACTACACTAGGCTGCCGTGTTTCGTACTCTTCCAGTCCACTGTGGAGATGATTGGTTAATTTTATATCGCTGAATAATATTAAATATTATGAGTGCAGACGCTCCACCACGAGGTTCCTTGCTCCTTCTCGGTCGTCCGGAATCTATGTTCTTCCACTCTATTTTTTTTACGTGAGCTTTGTTCATCCTTTTGCCAACACGCGAGACATCTAGCATCAAGGCGCACTGTTATGCAACGATCGTTCCATCTATATGAAGAACACGTGGCACTGGAACTACGAGACGGACATGTACCCAGGAGTGGACGTACGAACCTGAGTAATGTAGCGCAGTAAGTGAAGTAGAAAGGCAGAAATGGTATGAACATGCGTGGCATACAGGGTGTGTTTGGTTGCGTTCTCGTCTCAGCATAGTTGTTCCCTCTTCATGCATGCTCAACTCAACACCCCTCTTCATGCATGCTCTCTTCATGCATGCTTCTAGTGTATTTGTGCTAAACTAGTATGGACTCATGCACCCTCCATACACTCTACCAAACACCCAAAAGTAGGTCGAGAAGGGAACTCTTGGGCGGCATTTGTCTCTTACTACGTACTACCACTAAATGTTGTACGTGCAATGCACGGTGATGTTATGGAGTACGTGTCTAAGTACTCTAGTACTACTATATTAGTTGGAGGCACATATTAACTTTTATATTTGTTTACGTGTATGCCCCGAGACCTTCCAACTAGACGTGTCTTCCTCTCCAAGTCGCACTTTGTATCATTCATACAGCTAAGTACTACTACGTGTGGTCTTCGACCCAGAAGTGGAAGAAGTGGAGACGCTCTACCACGCTGTTTTTTTACGCTGGGCTCTACCACGCTGTTCATGTCACACTCCTTTCGCTGACGTGTGGGACATCCAGCACGTGCCGTGTTTGGCACCCTTCGTCGTAAGAGTTGAAATGCTAGCATTCATCAGAAATAAAAAATAATTATAAATCGGCAGTGATACTATTTTTTTGCGAACCAATCAGCAGTGATACTATACCACGCGGTTTCCTTGCTCCTCGATATCGGAAAGAATACTTCCGTTCGCCAACATGTGGGACGTCGACCATCCTGGTCCACTTGCCATGCACGCAGAACTCCAAGGGAGAGTCACCCAGGTCGTCGCGCCGCAGTAACAATGACTAATGAGCTGTCAAATCACAGGCCCACTTCGCACTTTGAAGTTGCTCGGACGAAGGAACCATCATGACTTCATTGAATTCCGCTTCTTAAAGAAAACTACTGTACCAGCAGTACTGCTAGCTACAGTATTTACTCCAACAGAGGCCTCCTTTAGTTCATAGGATAGGAATATGAAAATCATTGGAAGTGAGATGACATGCATCTCAATTCCTATAGAGAAAGAGATGCCATTTGATGCATAGGATAGGAATTTTTCCACTTAGTCTAGGCTAAAGTACTGGTAATTTGCTCCAAAAACTACAGTAGTAACTAGTAGCACTGGTACATGCTCGTACTCAGACACAGACACACACACACTAACTACTAGTACTACTACTTCTCACATGCTGGCCAGACGCCGTCGTTCTCCTTCCCGGCTTTGTCGGCGACACCCCACCGTGCTTGGATCTCCGCCGACCTCTCCACAGCAGCGCGCCCGTCCTTTTCTTTCTTGCGGCGGTGGGCCTCTCTTTTCTTGAGTGCTTTCTGACTTTTCCGCTCCCTCTGTGCGGCTTTGGCCGTCTCTTGCCCTACCGCCCATTCGGCCTTGGCATCTTCAAATTCCTCCCAGATAGTTGTGAGGTCGCGAGCGGCGATGAACTCGGCACGGTGGGATGCCATCGTTTCCCTACCATTTTGTGTGCGTTCGTGGGCGGCGAGGAACTCGGCGCGGCGGGATGCCATCGCTGCCTTACCGGTTAGTGTGCAGCGCGGCGGCAGGAGCAGACGAGGGACATCGGCGGCTCTGCTCCAGGCGCGCTCCAAAGCTCTCTTCGACGTACTGTCGCAGGAGCAAACGAAGGAGATCGCCGGCACCCCCTGGGTCGCCCTCCGCCGCCACGACCATGAAGCCGACACGCGTGCGTGGGCGCAGCCGGCAGCGAGGAAGAGTAGTACACAGTAGGTCGCCGCCACTCTGGTCCCGGGAAGGCCACTGCTACTCCACTCAGTCGACGCCAAGCTTGGTGGGGTAAACATCGGCGGCCGATTAGCCGCTTGACGGCAACGTGGAGGCGGAAATCTTCATAACCTTGTGCTCCGGCCGGAGGAGGAGGTTATCGAGGCGGATGAGGAGGAGGCAAAGGCAATGGCCGGCTTTCTCGGGTTCATGGCCGGACTTGGTGGTCGGGTGCCGGCGTTCGTTTAGATTAGGTTTACAGTAGGTTTAGTACAGTTTGTGCGAAATATGTAATGAATTTCGTCCAGTTTGTAGGAAAAGTTTTTGAAATGTAATGAATTTCATCCGGTTAATTTCATTCGGTTAATTTGAAATTTTCTTTGTTTGCACGAATTTCGTCAGGTTAGTTCATATAGTTGTCGAAAGGTATGCGGGCAGCATCGGATGGCATCCATCAGTGTCCTCGGACAGATGCCGGTGTAAATTTGTAGGCCAGCGCTGGAGATGCCCTAACTATCATGCTATAATCTCTAACAATCCTCCATTATTTGGCAGGGAACAATTATCCCTCGATCAAAATCAGATCCGCGGTGTTTCGCACTCCTCCCGCGTACGAGTGTAAACTCTTGCTTACATAAAAAATGGAGCAAGTGGACGGCACTGTAGCACGTATATCACTCGAACTAGCCCGCCTAACGAGTGGGAAAGCACCGCCCTCGTCATTTTGCTCTGGATTTCTATCGATCGATCGCGCGAAAATGTTATGCTTCGCAAGTTCTAAAGGAAAAGGCCGCACACTTATGACTCGTACGCGTCGCAACCCCGACAGTCCGGCTCGCACGCCGCTCACCAAAGGGGACACGCGTTGTGATGCAGAGCATCCTACAGTCATCACCATGTCAAGAGTCCGTTCGGCAAGTGATACGTGCGACCTCTACTTCACATACACAAAGGTGAATCTTCTCCTTTACACGTTCTCACTTGACCCCTTTGAGGATGGTATACTACTTGACCCTCCACTCATGTGCATGCATAGGTATTGCTGGAGCTTCACGGACGACGAGGATGAGTGCAAGCGCCAAGGATCACCTACACCATCCACGAGGGAAGCATGGAAGAGAAGGAAGAAGAAGCCTGGACAAGCTTCTGGAAAGCCCGGATTTTCCGGCCGCTACCCTGAACTTCCGGCCCTCGGAACCTCCGACCGTCCCGGAACTTCCGGCCCCGACGCATCGAAGCCGTCCGAGAGTGTGCCAACTCTCTGGATAGCCCGGACCCTGGCCGGACCTTTGTCCGGAACCTCCGGCGCCCGGACCTTCCGGCCGTCCCTGGAACTTCCGGCCATGCCTGCGCGCAGAGACTCGGCCTGTGGGCATGTACCCTTTCGCCCCTCATTTCCCCCTTCGTGGCTACTACTATATATACTCACCCCCTCCTCCATTCTATGGTTAGAAAATATGATAGCTCATTCTTAGGTGAGCTTTGCTCCTACCTCTACTCTTGAGAGAGAGAGAGACTACCACTCCCATGGAGTTCAAGACCTCCATGTGAGAAGATCCTGCGGGATTCAAGCCCCCCTTCGTGGGAAGATCCTTTTAGGATTCAAGCCCTCATCTCCTTCATAGGATTTGGGATGAACTCTACCTTGTATCTTTCTCTTTGTTGTTCATGTACCTTGGGGATCTTATGTGTTTGATTGTCTAGTGGATGTGTGATTGGACTTGTTCTTGAGTGTTTCCCCTTGTGATTTCTCCCCGTTCTTCCCCGTGTTCATCATGTTCTTCGTGGGATCCCACTCCAAACGTGAAAGATCGGCCTACAACGGGTTAGCCCCGTATCATATGGTATCAGATCTTAGGTTTATCACGGATTTGGAGTCCCTCCCATCGTTTTCTAGCCTTCTTTTGCTTGATTTCGTCCTAAATTCAAAAATCCCCACCAAAAATAGCCCCATTTTTTTGTGATTTGTTGGTTTGGATGATGGTTTGTTGATTTTGATCCATGGATTTGCTTGGTTTCAAGTGGATCTAGCTTTCCCCCATCTTTCCCCCATTTCCATCCATGAAATCTCCCCAATTTTGACCTTGGAAATCGAGTTTTTCCGCCCCTGTTCTCAGATCTGGAATTTAGGGTTCGTCCCGGACAAAATTCCACGACCCCCGGAACTTCCGGACCCCCCACCTCGGAACTTCCGGGCTAAACAGAAAGTTTACCCCCAAAATCCCCAGACCCCCGGCACTTTTTCCGCGACCCCCGGAACTTCCGGCCACCCCCGGAACTTCTGGCCCTAACCCCGGAACTTCCGGCCTAACCAGAAAGTTTCCCCAAAATTTCAGTATTAGCCTCTTTCACCTTTTTCATCATAACTTTTCGCTCCGAACTCCGATTTGAGTGTTCTTTGGCTCGTTTTGAAGCTATCGACGTGCCCGAGGTCCTCACTTTGGTTTCACCACCATTTGCATCCATAAATTTTTTGGAACTTTGGTATCTTTGCCTAGGCCTTCCACCATATCATCCCTATTGCCACCACCGACTTTCGCAACCTAACCCATTTTGATCCTTATTGCATTTGAGGTTGTTTGAGTAGTGACTTGAGTCTCCTAAGGTGTTTAGGATACTTAGGGGTGGTTGCTTCTTCATCAACCACCTCCATAACTTCCGCATAAGCTTGCCCACCATACACTTCCACCATCGCAACTTAACCCAATTGTTGTTTGAGCTTGTTTGAGTTGTGGCTTGTGTCTCCTAAGGTGTCTCGGCTACTTAGGGACGAAAACTTCAACTCTGACAGTGTGTAGCCCATCATTCCACTTCCGCATTGTCAAGTGCATACCACCACCGCTTTTCCGCTACCACCATTTGACATTTTGCCTTTGGAGATTTTGAGTTTGCGGTTTTTTCGTTTCCTAAGATGTTTCAGCTACTTAGGGACGAGTCTCCATCATCTTGGTATCTACATCAAGAACACCGCCACTCATCATCGCAAAGGACGGTAACCTCGACAACACCATTGTACATTACCCTTGCAATTGCATTGGTAACCCCTTAGCCCATTTTGCGTTACTTGCCTATCGAGACTAGCCATTTGAGTATTGCCAGCAACGTTACTTGTGCACATTAGTGATCATACTTCCCATTGCATACATACCATATCATCGTGGTGCATATATTGGTATCATATCGTGTGTCACAAGTTTGTTCCCGCATATACACAATTGCTATCTTGGTTTGTGCATTGTGCAAAATTGGCCATACAAAAAGAGCTTTTAAGCAAAAGAGAAAGAGCAAAAGAGCTTGTAAGCAAGCGCCATAGCATCATACCACATTGCATATAAGATTGTCATATCCGATCATATTGGATCATCTTGAGAGAAACACCGGGAACCATACATACATAGCATACTTGGGATAGAAAGTTTATCCATTTTGCATCTTATAGGTTGTGCACAAGTGTCGTATCCGCCTATTGAACAATCGTGCTAGCATCTCTCTTGAGTCGTGCAACACGAGCGTTTTCCGTGGATTCCACATTTTGTGCTCATTCCTTGGTTGCACGACCCCATTTATCTATCCGTGTGTGTGTTTCCGTGTGCCATTCATTGCTATTGGTCTACTTGTTTCACTTGCAAATTTGTGAATCTCTTTCAACATTATTGACTCTTGCTAACATTTTGCATTAAAATTTTGTGCCACTATCCTCACCGAGCTATACCATAAGCTTTACTCGATAGGTGTGAGTGAACAAGTCCGGTACCAATTCCACTATTCTTTCATTTCACATTGAGTGAAACGGGATACATCCTCAACTTTGGGAAAAGGTAACTTGGTATTGTTTATCTCATTTCCTACTCACCTCTACTCGAGTCTTGTGATGGATAGGCAAGGCATTTCACCTTCGGTCTACAACAACAACAACGAGTTTGATGCCACGAACAACAACTCCGACGCCAAGATGCAAGCTAAAATGGAGGAGATCAAATCCCTCATCAAGGCCTACAAGCGATCTTCCTCATCTTCGAGAAGACGCTCAAGAGCACATGCTTCCGAGCTACCATCTCCAGCAAGATCACATCGGCATCGACACCATCACCACCAAGAACGTGAAGGTCAAGAGCTCAACACCAACAACCGTTCAACGACTTCACCATCTCCCTTGGCATCTTCCCCAAGCGACTTCAAGTCATCTTCGCCTTCGGATATTCGGCATCTTCGCCAACAAGCAGCCCAAGACTACGGTCAAGAGAAGCTCCCCAAGCTCAAGTCCGCGACTTCAACGAGCTACTACGACCTTGACATCGACCATGAGATTCCTTTCTATGGGACTCAAGAACCCGAGGAGTACCTCGATTGGGAGAGTTTGATGGACAACTACCTCATGCTACATCAAGTCCCTTTCGAAGATCAAGTGAAGTGCGCCACGAGAAACTTCCACGACTACGCATTGGCATGGTGGCTTCACACACCTTCGGAGAGCTACGAGATGAGTTGGCCCAAGAGGAAGAGAGCTTTGCGGCGAGAGTTTGTGCCTCCAACCTACACAGAACAACTTCAACGCCAATTGGAGAACACCATCCAAGGATCCAAGTCCATCGATGCGTACTTCAAGGAGATGAAGAATGCCTTGCGATGATTCGGCGTTGACGACCCCATTTGGATGAAGTTCCACTTCATGATGGGATTGAACAACGACATCTCCAAGACAATCTTCCTCGAGAACTATGAGTCCCTCGACGACAACTACATTGGTGCTCTCAAGGCGGAACAAGAACTCATGAAGGCCAAGGCTTCTCCACCCCAAGCAAACTTCGCAGTGACCAAGCTCCATGAGAACGAGCATGAGGATAGTACCATCAAGATGTCCATGCCCGACGAGCTCCAAGACGATGCTCCCAAGTGCGACTTCACCGCCATCCCTCTTTGTGACATTGATGGTGCCGAGTCTACCACGACTCTTTTTCAAGACGGTGCGGCAACGAGTACGACTACGGAGACCCTCAAGGACCAAGCTTTGTAGGCGAGCGACAAGGTGGCAAGCAAGGATGATGCTTCCATCTTTGGAGGCGAGAGTGATGATGTGCCATCTTCGTCCTTCATCCACGACGACGATGACGAGATGATCGAGCATGGGATTTTCCCTTCGGTCATGGAGGAGATTGATGATGTGCCATCTTAGGCCTTCATCCACGGCGACGACGAAAGATGGTTGAGCATGGGATTGTCCCTTCGACCACGGCGACGTATGATGACTTGAGTGACTTTTGCCACCATATTGAGAGTGAGAGTGACTTCACCACTAGCCCCAATATGATGTGTTGCCACAAATCCCATGTGAGGAGAGCCACAACCCCCACCACTTGAGTGAGATGAGTGACTCCACCATATGCGAGTTTGAGTGCACCTACTTTGAGGGAGTGAGTGAACCACCACATAGAGAGAGTGAGATAGTTGATAGGTCTTGTGAGGCCATTTGCATTTCTAACAACTTGACCTCTACCTCTATTGTGTCTTCTCATTTTGTGCTAGGTCCCATTTATGATGATGCGCCGATCCTCGACGACTTCGTCCTCCCATTGGACAAGACGATGGCCATGGTGGAATATGATGCACCCCCACATGGTTCCATCAAGATGAAGATGACTACCATTTGGTCTTTCCCACCTCACCTACACCACTTGAGTGGAATGAACAAGGTAACATAGATGAAGGTGATGCTCTAGTCCCACTAGTGGACATTCTTGACATTGATTGCTTGCATGATGTTGATCCACCTAGTACCTTGCTTCATGCTAGTATGATTTCCCCATGTAATGATTTGCCCATTTATGATGAGTATGATGATTCTCATGTGGAGTCTATTAGTAGTGATGCCATGTTACATAGGATTTCTTGTGACAATTCTTTAGGTCACATCATGTTTGCTAATCCGCTTGACTTGTCATATGCTATGCATGAGATCAATCATATGTCATATTTGCAATCTCTTCATAGTGACTATGCATATGCCATTAAAATAAACCCAATTTGCACTTATGGAATATATGACAAGCCCATGGTTATTGGCATTTGTTTTTCTTGTGATGATATTGATATGCTCCCTTTGCATCATTTATCTCATGCCATGCCATGCCCACCTAGCTTTGGATATGCATTGTTTTGGATGTTGTCCATTTTCTCCATATGATGTTTCCGCTATTGCTCATGAGGAGACACCCATACTTCCCTCATACATGTTAGGAGAATTTGATCCATCCCATTCATTGCATGATCCCAATACTTGTGTGCACCATATGCTCCCCATGAACAAACATGCCATTGATGTGCCATATACATGCATTCTCAATTTGTGTCCCCATCGTGTCATACATAATAACTATTCTTTCATGATGGATGACATGTTCATATACCATGCATTAAATTTCTTTGAGCGATGCTTATCTTGTTCTAACTCACACGTGCACATACACATCATGATGTATGATGTGTACATTTACCACGCGCACAATTTCTTTGGTTTGTGTCTCTTTTGTGTAGGTACCCATGAATACTTGTCAACCTCGCAATCCCACGAGTTGACAAAACGAGCTCTAGAGAGCAACGATGATTTGGGATCTCATGGATTGTCTTTCCCACCGCTCTCTTCGTGTAAAGACTTCGCGCATTTCTTCTACATGGTCCTCACTTGGCTATGGGTTATTGTCCATTATATATCATTTGCCCATCTTGCCATGTTCACTTAGCATGATATGCTCATCCCTATGCCTTTGACATGCATTTGTGACCCATGCTTTGCATTACACATGATGATTGATTCTCGTACTTGTATGTGTATTTGCAAGCTTGGTGGAGATATTGCTTGTTCTTGCCATGTTCCTTTTGTGCATCATTCCTATGATGATACTTTCATCTTACTTTGTGTTCGTGCATGCGATATGTCATGTGCATTCCCTATGCCTATTATTTTCTCACATGACATGATTGCCATGATTTCTTCTAGTGTGTTGCATCTTCGCTCCACTAGTTTGCACGACTTGATTACTATGCTTCCTTATGTTGCATCACCAATGACTCATACTTTCTCATTTCATGCGGTTGATGACAACCATCTATATGCTTTGCACATGATTCATATTGCTTCTTGTCATATATCTCCATGTGTTGTCTCTCTCATGCTAGATGTTTTTCCATGTATTGAGTGCAACAATGCTTATAGTCTTGCTCGTGAGATTACCCCCATAGCATTCTCACATATGTTTGGAGATTTTGACATATTCCTTGTGAAGCATGCTTGTCTTACTTCTTTGCACCATATACCTAGTGCCATGAATATAGCCATTGTTGCATCATATTATTCATACACTTGTGCTTCTAATGGTTATGTGAAAAAGATGAGAACCATCATGATGGATGATGTGTTCATCTACCATGCGCATACTTTCTTTGTTTTGTCTTGTGCATGTGTAGGATACTTGGACTTCGTGTCGACTTCCACTTCACGTGAGTTGACAATTTGAGCTCTTGAGAGCGAGCCTCATACATTCTACCACGACTCGCTTCTACACCACATTTCCTACCACTTCGGCATTGTGAAGAATGCACAAGGACATGCTTTCAAGGTGACATCCTTCTTGAGCTTGGATATTGTGGATCATACTTCATGTGTTGCTTGCACCATTTGCACGCATGTTCGAGATATTGCTTTCATACACGATTGCCACATTTCCATGCCTCATGCCATATATACCTTGTGTGTTGCATCAAATTCTTGGACTACTTGCTACTATCATATGTTTGGTTGCACCAATATCATTTCTTCACATATGCCATGTCCCTTTGCTTGTCACATGCTTGACTTGATTGCCTCACACATGATGAACAATTGCTCTTTCTATTGTGTTGAGTGCCACACTATATTCACTACACCCTATGCACATTATACTTGGATTGTCTTGCACTTGACCCATGTGTTTAGACACTTCATTTTATTTGGTGTTGTGAATCTTTCCTATGCCTACCATAGACCTTTCATTGAGCAATTTGTGAATGCTTTCTATGAACTTGAGGTAGATGCTTATTCTCTTGTCACACATATTTGCATCACTACCTCACATTTGCATGCGTGTCCCCATGATATCCTTGATTGTGATCAATTTATGTGCTTACATGCCATGTCACAATCCTTTGTCACACCCTATTCTATGCTTGATGATGACACTTGTTTGGTGAATCACCTCTTGAATGCTTGGTTTTGCACTAACGCTAACCACATTTGTTTTTCCAAGTGTTTGTTCTATTTGCTCCTTTTGAAGGAATCACAAAATGGTGTGACATTGGCGAGTGCCCATTTCGAGCTACTAGACGATGAGTGCTTGGTGATCGACCTCTTCGACACGGCACCGCCATCTCTTTCCCATGGTGATTTGGTTTTCGATCCGAGGTCGGATCTTTTCCAAGGGGGAGGGGATGATGCGGAGCATGCTACAGTCATCACCATGTCAAGAGTCCGTTTGGCAAGTGACACGTGCGACCTCTACTTCACATACACAAAGGTGAATCTTCTCCTTTACACGTGCTCACTTGACCCCTTTGAGGATGGTATACTACTTGACCCTCCACTCATGTGCATGCATAGGTATTGCCGGAGCTTCACGGACAACGAGGAGGAGTGCAAGTGCCAAGGATCACCTACACCATCCGCGAGGGAAGCATGGAAGAGAAGGAAGAAGAAGCCTGGACAAGCTTCTGGAAAGCCCGGAACTTCCAGCCCCCGGAACCTCCGGCCGTCCCGGAACTTCCGGCCCCGACGCATCGAAGCCGTCCGAGAGTGTGCCAACTCTCTGGATAGCCCGGACCCTGGCCGGACCTTTGCCCGGAACCTCCGGTGCCCGGACCTTCCGACTGCCCCCGGAACTTCCGGCCCTGCCTGCGCGCAGAGACTCGGCCTGTGGCCATGTACCCTTTCGCCCCTCACTTACCCTTCGTGGCTACTACTATATATACTCATCCCCCTCCTCCATTCTAGGGTTAGCAAATATGATAGCTCATTCTTAGGTGAGCTTTGCTCCTACCTCTACTCTTGAGAGAGAGAGAGACTACCGCTCCCATGGAGTTCAAGACCTCCATGTGAGAAGATCCCGCGGGATTCAAGCCCCCCTTCGTGGGAAGATCCTTTTAGGATTCAAGCCCTCATCTCCTTCATAGGATTTGGGATGAACTCTACCTTGTATATTTCTCTTTGTTGTTCATGTACCTTGTGGATCTTGTGTGTTTGATTGTCTAGTGGATGTGTGATTGGACTTGTTCTTGAGTGTTTCCCCTTGTGATTTATCCCCGTTCTTCCCCATGTTCATCGTGTTCTTCGAGGGATCCCACTCCAAACGTGAAAGATCAGCCTACACCGGGTTAGCCCCGTATCACGTTGTCTTGTAATTTCACTGACATATGGGACCGTAATTGAATAAACCGTCAATAGCCGAAATCTAATCGCTTGGCGGGCGTTGACTGAGAAGAGAGAAACGGGGGAGGGAGAAGAGATCGCCCGCTCGCCGCGCACGGACTCCAAGAAATATATGGTGATAATGTGAGGTGGGCCATGCTGGAGTCCGGACTGCTTCCGGAGCCCGCTCTTACCGCCCTGGCCCCTCAAGACGCCAGCTGCCCGCTGCATGCATAGCAAGTAGTCCCCGCTTATGTGGAGGAGAGAGAGGCATTGACAAAGTCAAGAAGTAACAATGGAGACAATAGCTTTCATTCAAAATAAACAATGAATACTCGTTGCTCGTCCTCTATATCGGAAAGAATACTTTCATTCGCCGACATGTGGGACGTCGACCATCCTGGTCCACCTGCCATGCACAAAATTATCCTGGTCTACCTCGGTTGTATCGCAGGCCCAACCTTTCCCACCGTAAGTTGTTCGGACGAAGGAACCATCATGACTTCGTTGAATTCCACTTCTTCAAGAAAACTTACTGTACCCACAATACTGCTACCACACGCGAAGACTGGACGGCACTGTACCACGTCATATCACTGAAACCCACTAGGCCAAACTAGCCCGCCTAGGTCATCTATTTTGGAATGGAGGGAGTACGTATCTGCACTGCTATGATTTTGTGTTGCACGTTCTCTGTACTTTTGCTACGATTTTCCTACCCTATGAACCAAATGAGGCCTGAATGTATGTCGACTATTGTTTGATCGATCGCTAAGCCTACAATTTTAGGAGCTAGGGCTATTGGTCGATCGACGAGGGATAAGTATAAGCGTACCACGAGCTCATTAGCCCCAACGTTTCTCTTTGGTGAGTGTTTTGCAAGTACTATAGCTCACACAGTAGCTAGCCTACTAACACCAAGAATCATCAAACAAGCCCTGCTGATATGATAAACAGTTCAAACTTACATCTAAGCATGCCATATATTACATCAAAAGCTGGTGAGGATACATTCTGTTTCCATAACTCGGAGAGGGTTCGCATGATTCATCGCATGATTCACTATCAAACAAAAGTAGCAAGATCCGCCCACACAAGACAATGCACTAGCCCTAAGATGGTTTGATAACACACATCGTTCTGGTAATTAAACACAGGGCAATGCAAACTACCCTGAAGGATTAGTGCGACCAACTATTTCTTGTCATCTATCTCTCGGGCAATGACCACAGCACGGACAGCGGCATGGGAATCGATTTCTGGGGCGATGTCCACAGGACTGACCGCGACATCGGAATCGATCTCTGGGGCAATGTCCACAGGATGGACAGCGGTATCAGAATCGATCTCCGGGGCGATGCCAACAGGACGGGCCACGACATCGGAATCATCAAGGACAACCACCGGCACCTGCACAACACTAACATATTAGCAAGCACATTGCAAATAATCAAACAGCAAGCACATTGCAAATAATCAAAAACCACAACTATGGTAATAAGCCATTATTTTTTACCTTGTGCAGCTCACCGGGGGATCTCATCCCTCCGGGGGCCATCTCCTCGTCCTCGATGGGGGCCATCTCCTCGTCCTCGATGGGGGCCATCACCTTGCTAGGGGAATACTGCTTCTCAACGGCGACTATCTCCTCAAACTCGGTCTTGAGCCTCACATAGGTGGCAATCAGAGCTCCTAGGGTAAGCACGGTGGGGCCCTTGCTGTTCTTCCAACTTTCTTTGAGGAGTTCGTCCGCCAACGTCCTCAACTCTTTGGCCAGTTCTTGTTTCTTGGAGTTCTTCGTCTCCATGGGTTGGCCCGCCAACATGGTCAACTCGTTGGTCGGTGCTCGCTTCCTGGAGATCGCTGTCTCCAGTGGGTTGTCCGTCGGCAACTCTTTGCCTAGTGCTCCAGGATCCATCAATGAACTGACAAACAAAAAGCAATCGAAAGTGTTGAGTATAATGTTTATTAGGAAACACGAGATAGACTAGGATTTGTTCTGGCTTGTCTTGTACTCCAAGTAGATCATTGTACTCCTATATATATGCCCACGAGGCTCAAGCAATACAACAAACTATTCCACCAATCCCTCTCTCCCTTCTAACATGGTATCTATCGCAAGTCGATCCTAAACCCTAGCCGCCGCCGCTTCCGCACCTGCGCGCCGCCCCCGGGGCGGTCGGCCTCCATGACCGCCGCCGGGGGCCGCGCCGCCCGTACCTAGGGTTCGTCCGCCGGCCGTGTTGGCCGGCTGCCCTAGAGAGTCTTTTTTCCCGATCCTTTGATCCGGATTTTCTCTCTCTCGCCAGTCGCTTTGATCGGTGTCTACTTTTTGGTTTTCTGATCTTTTCTTGATCGGTTTGCGTCGCCCACCGCCGCCATCGACACCTCACGCCTCTACTCCGACATCGGCGCAACCGGCCGGCTACTTCACTGACCCGGCGGCCTCGCATGACAGGCAGCCCTCAAGGTCGTCGTCTGCGCGCCGGCCCGCCCGTCGATCTATGCCGCCGTCACCGCCCTGCTCCGACCGGGACTCCTGCATCACCCCGACCCAGCGGCCTCGCGCCATGCGGCGGCCAATCATAGCCGCCCTGCCGCCCGCCATCGCCGGCTTCATCTCGGACTCCGCCGCCACCACGCCTCCATCGAGCGGCGTCCCCGACCGCGCGCGCGGTCGGCTTGATCACCCGCTCGCCGCCGCGATCCGCCTCATCTACGCCGCACGACCGACCTGGCCCGTCAGTTACGCGCGCCTCCGCAGGTCCCGTGAAGATCGTCTCCGAGTTCAGCGCGCCCCTCCGCCGATCGAGCAACGGGATGCCGCTGCGTCGCCCCGTCGAGCCGCAGCGCCGCCGCCCCGTGGTTCTTCTCCCGGCTGCACCGACCCGCGTCACCGCTGCGTCGCCCCTTCGGGCCGTAGTGCCGCGGCCCGCGGTCTAGCGCCGCCCCGAGGCCGTCCACTCCAGGCCGTCCCTCTGGCTGCACCGACCCTCGCGTCGCCACTGCGTCGCCCCGTCGGGCCGTAGCAAGCGTGGCACGCGGTCCATGCCGCCGTCTCGAGGCCGTCCACGTGGTTGCACCACCCCGCACTCCGCCGCCCCTTCGGGCTGTAGCACTGCGGCCCGCGGTCCCTGCAACCGTCCCGAGGTCTTCCGTCGTCACCCCGACCTGCCCGTCGCCGCTGCGTCGCCCCTTCGGGTCGTAGCGCCACGGCCCGCGGTCCATCACCGTCCCCGCACGTCGACTTCTTGTGGCATGCACCGCACCACCTCCTTTGGCGCGGGAACGCCATCGTCCGCGCCGGTCTTCATCACGATGTCGGGTTCTTTGCCTACTTCGAGCATCGCCGCCATGCTCCTAACCTATCCGGCCGCCGCCGCCGCTCTTCTTTTGTAGCCGCCGCCGCTCTTCTTTTGTAGCCGCCGCCGCTACCCCTGTAGCCGCCGTAGCCACCCGTCCACCTCCTTCGTCTTCGTCCAGCACCAGCCCATCTCCAGCGTCGTTGTCATCTACCCCGACCGCTTCATCTACTCCGATAACCGCGGAGCGACATTGGCCCCGTGCCGATTGGCGCCGCAACCGTCGTCGAGTCCTTCTCTGCTAGCCTCTCCGACTTCTTCGACATGGCGTACAGCTCGTGCAGGTCCCTGTCTACGCATGCCCGGTGCTGGCAACACCGCCGCGTGCCTTCGTCCACGACGTGTCCTCGGGCCCGGCAAGCCTGGTGCGGCGCTTCGTCAACTTCGTCTTCATCCGTCTACGCATGCCCGGTGCTGGCAACACCGACGCGTGCCTTCGTCTACGATGTGTCCCAGGGGTTGGCAACCCCGGCGCGACGCGTCGTCAACATCATCTACTTCCTGGCGAATCACTACTTCGACACCACTGCGCCCACGACTAACTCGGCGCCTCCTTGCGCCCACGGCTCCACGGCGCTTCCTCGACACCGGCTACCCCGACTCGACATCGACCACGGCATTCTTCGCATGGCTACATCGACCACGGCTCCACCACCCACGCTCTCGGCTACCTCGACAAACGGCACAAAGGCTATCGCCTTGCTTGAGCAACCTCGTTGGTTGCCACTCCAGCCACGACTCCGTGATGCATCGGCTGTTAAGACTGTGTGTGTGGGGGGGGGGGGTGTCCGTGGGCTTGCCTTCGGATTCTTCTCTAGTCTCACTGTCTACGTCGCTACCATTGTGACTGCGGGGGGATGTTGAGTATAATATTTATTAGGAAAGACGAGATAGACTAGGATTTGTTCTAGCTTGTCTTGTACTCCAAGTAGATCATTGTACTCCTATATATATGCCCACGAGGCTCAAGCAATACAACAAACTATTCCACCAATCCCTCTCTCCCTTCTAACAGAAAGGAAACCACAATCACAATGAAAACAGGAAAAGAATAGGATGTGAGAATCGGTCGGTGCTTCGCAAAAAGAACATTATTGGAATGAAAATATAGCAGCATAACTGATTCGCCCAGCTTTCCTTCGTCGGTAGAGAAGAAAAATGGTAGAAGTGAGTATCCTGGAGTGAGGTTTTCTTCAAGAAAGGGAAGAAAGGGCTTGAACGAGCGTTCCAATGAAATGATGGTTGCTTCGTCCAGTCCAACTTGGAGGCCACCTTACCACTGCTGGTAAAGGTGTGGGTTTTGTGATATGACGGGTCATGATGGCCACACCGGGGTGACAGGTGAGTCTCGACTATAGCACCTCGCTGTGATTTGGTGGATGGCACGCGGGCCCGGATGCTTTGAAATGTCATTAACTTGATTTTAGTCTCTTTAGTATTTGGATCCAAGGATGGATGAGGCTAACAATTTTAGTCCCACTACTTTTAGTCATGAGACTAAAACTCATCAAAGCACTCTCTCAGGCTGGTCATAGTGGGGAGTAACTTAGACTAGTGTCACGCATATGACACTAGTGTAAGTTACTACCTCCATAGTGCAAAGTAACATAGTAGTAGTATCATAGATTGCTTCATTTATTATCTCATAGACTCATTTTGCCTCGGAAAGCGCTATGTTACAGTAACATATTATGTTACCACAAGCACCTCTTTCCTCATTAAATACTTGCCACATAAGCAAAATTGTCTTGGGGTGTGTTAAGTTACTACCTAAGTTACTCCCACTATGGCTAGCCTCAATATTGTGCACCGCGACCAAGGCGGAGAGGAAAACGGGAGAATTACATAATTAATGCATGAGTTTAATTAGGGTAGTTTTGTAAAGTACGAGATACAATCCTCCAATCGCAAAATCCCTGGTTCATGAGATTTGAGATTTGAGCCCTATAAACCGGAGGGGAGGGGGTACTACACACGGTGTAGTCTAGTCACTTGTTTTTTTTTTGAGCCGAAGTCTAGTCACTTGTTGAAATCTCTAGAAAGGCAAATACTCCTTTCCAGTTTACAGGTCTATACTACTCCCTCCATCTAGGTGGGTAAGTCATCTTACGAAAACCAAATAGTCCCAAAACACTTAGGCGCGGTGCATTAACTTCTACCTTGTTTCTTGTTTCTTGACATACGTATCAACCAATAAGAGATGAGAGGTGTGCATGCTTTTAATGACTTGCAATGGCTAGTTCATTGCATGGAATGCTATTAATTAGCAAATAAACATTGGTGACCCCAGGAGGAAATGGTGCTAAGCGCGTGGACCTATGCAGAATGAGTATCAACCAATGGATAATGGAGTTTAATTGTTAAACAATAGCAATTTTGTCTCATGCAAGAGCCTGGCTAGTACTCCAAGGAACCGCACCACGCGAGCGTTCGCAACTGCCACGTTCGGTTTGCACTTGGCTCTTCGCCTCTTCGAGAAGACGAACAATGATGTTACTCCTATTTCTACAGTATCGAATCCACTGCTGCATGTCCGTCCACCTCATGCGGGAGGGATAACGTGTGGCGAAAGCTTCTACTTACTGCTCCTGCCTTTGCATCCATGATAGGTGGGCCCAACAGGTGGTTGGCCCACCTGTCATGCAGCCAAAGGCAGGTGCAGTTAAGGCACCAGAGCTCAATCCGCGAGGGAGAGGGCGTCGTAGTAATCAAATTTCTCGGGCTTGTACGAGATGATGCGACACATCAAAGCACTGCATTCGATAAAACTCTTTTTACACATTTCAAATGGGCTACTTCGTATGTAGGAGTAGACATATTCTGCTTCATATGTACTCCCTCCGTTCCAAAATATAAGTCTTTTAAGAGATTTCACTATGAACTGGAGTACATACGAAACAAAATGAGTGAATCTACACTCTAAAATATGTCTATATACATCCGTATGTAGTTTGTAGTGGAATCTCTAAAAAGACTTACATTTAGGAACAGAGGGAGTAGTCACTTGTTGCAATCTCTAAAAAGACTTATATTTGGAAATGGAGGGAGTACAATGCATGCATGCATGCCGTGACTTTCCTTTTGATACTTGCATGTGTTGATTTGATGCACCTTGCCAAATTTTGACTCTAAATTTAACTAACCAAATTTTCATGCATGTCACGAAAAATCACGGGGCTGTTTGGATTGTGACTATGTTTGTCTTATGTTGCCACATTATTTTTCCCACACTTGCCACACTTTCCTAACCTGAGATGCTCAAATTGTTAGACACACTTTGGCTTTCCTAAGGGAATCTTGCCACAGTTTTTGTGTCTATGACATGTGGGGTTCACTGCTAATAAAAAAATTCTTGTCTTAGGTGTGGCTAATAAAAAAGACTTATATTTAGGAACGAAGGGAGTAGAAAATATAAATAATAATGCGTGTTGGGGCAACCCACGTTTCCGCTAATTTTAGCCGTGGGCTTGTTCACAATTTTTACGAGGGGGTGGTTGTTCATTTAATGGAGGGACTTATAGTACTACCAAACTTGAACGATACAAAGTGCGACCTGGCACACCGTAACACCACTTGGAACAAGCGGGTAGCTATCTCAAAAAACAATCAACAACTAAAAAAAACCGCGACCTGGCATGTAGTATAGTACACAATTTTAAACGATTGTTTTGGTGGAGCGAAAAAGGAAAACTACCCCACTACTTATATATAGGCCGGAGCCTCCGCGCTTGCTTGCTAGGGCTGCTCTATTCACACACTCTCATCCTCTCCAGATCTAAACAAGATAGGGGTAGTAACCTTGTCTTTCTCCCTTCAAAAAACACTGGCTTTCTATCCTCACCGCTGGTTACAGATCTGGATGTATCCCCCTCCGTCGGTGAAGGGGAGGAGGGGCATCGTTTAGGCCGTCGTCGACAGCGAGGGAGGAGACCCACTGCCGACCGCACCGTTATCTCTGGCCGAGCGCCGGCGCGGGAGGTCCTCCGATCCCTTCGTCGTTGCCTATGGGCGGATCCAGCCTCCCACCGCCCACCTATCCACATCCCGACGACGTTTAGGTATATCTTCATTCGAAACCGCCTTAGCTCTACTTCCCCAGCTCGCTACGTCGCTGCATGTGCATCATTTTCTACCTCTCAGCCCCTCTTGATCGGATGGTCCAACGTCACCTATTTTTTTCTTCTATTGTTAGAGGTAAAGCTACTTCATGGAGTCGAATCTTGTACTCCCTCTGTCCGTAAATACTTGTCATTGAAATAAAGTGGGGGTGGGGGAATTTAGTATGTACATCGGACTTGGTACAAACAGGAAGGAAAGGGGATGAAAGTAGTACAGACTGGTCATCCAACCGGTCTCTTGGTCGAAAAGGGAAATATAGGGGTAACGCTGTACACAGTGGTATGACCAGGACTAGATTTTCTATCCACACATAGGAGTAGGTGGCTAGAGTGAACAAAAATGGGACCAACCCAGATATGTTTCTTGGATGTTTGTTTCTCGGGGAAACAAACTATGAATCACCACTTTATGCCCCTGTTTATGTACATGGTGTTGTACTGCTGGTGCACGCACTGTCCCATGCCCTTATACCAAATATTTAGGCTCCGGTCGGAATTAAGGGGCAGAAAACATAGGTCTTGATGAAAATAGAAGAATAGGAAAGGAATGTAGGTATAAAACTATGGAACAGCGAACCGGAGGAAACTCTCAAGAGAATGTATTCGGATGGACTACGAAATGTACAGATTTGTTTTTTTAGAGTAGCATGCTTGGCAGTATGAGATGCTATTTGTTTATTCAGCTGCACAGTGACTACTCTTGTCCTCACCTCACGTACCACACATAGGTTGATTTTTTTATTCCGGCAAACACAGCACAGCAACCTGTCTAACGCATGGCAGCAAGCGCCTGCCTCGGGCTTGTGCCCAAAAAATGAGCAGCACGTGGATGTTTCTAATCCGATGGAATCAGTACTACCAGACCAGCTTTCCTATGAAACACTATTCACCTTTCCCGTGTTCCGAACGGTTGGAAGGGAAAGAATACGGTAGGAATTGTGTTCCTGCGAAAATCCTGCAACAAACCCGTGAACCGAACGCAGACTTAGCTGTTCTTAATATAATGTCCCTGGTAAAAATGAAGCCATGCCACTGTTTTTGCCTGTAATTGTTTGAGACTCTGACAAGTTTAGCCAAATGTTTTTGCCTGTAATTGTTTGAGACTCTGACTATTTCCTCTGTGCCTTTTTGTGCAAACAGGGATATCCAATTCACCTGGTTGTTGTTGTGACCTTTTGGTGCACTACACAAAACTCTTCTTAAAAGAAGTGACTTTTGTGCCGTTTAACTGGAATGTTAGATGGAACAGTTGGTTCATTTTGGTGGAACTGCACAAAGGGAGATCTGTGTTCCAATCCTCATCATCCATATTGGCGCCATAACCTTCCTTTAGGTAAGAATGATATTTAATGCACGTGTTCATCTCTATTTTCCGACTGCCATGAGAAAATAATGCTGTTTTTTACTAGTACACTTGTACTCCCTCACTGACAAAACCAATTCTGAATTAGAAGGCCAATCATGTACTTGGTTTCACCAACTGGTGAGGAGAAAGAGGAACATAGCATGAAGAGGAAGAAGAAGAAGAATAAACAGTGCCAAGGTGATCTTGCTGAAGCCAGAGGCCTCAGTCGAGGCTATTCAAGGGCTCCGGCAATGACTACCTTACATGTGAGACGATCCTCCAGGGAGCCCTTCCACTTCTGCTGTCTCACTTAATTAATTAGGAGCACTTAAGTACCACTAATTTATTACTGCCTAATTTTCCTGTTGGAGTTAAACAAATCTTTAGTAGGACCCTATGATGAATCATGTACGTGTGAATGTTGGTCTATGGAGGTGAATCATGTGGTGGATCAGGGAGGGAATATTATTAGTGTCATGACATAATAGTGCTATTGTTTTGCATGTCAATTTATTGCCATTGGTTCAATGAGGCAATGTTTTGCGTATTGTCCATCATGAATTTGATGCTACTGTTTGAGTAATATGCTAATGTCTTCCTATCCTTTCTCACTAAGCTAATGAAGGTTTCACCTTGTTCCTACTTGTGCAAATAGGGATCATGTTGTGCCAATCATACATTTTTGTGGAACTACACAAGACAATACAATGAACTGTATCCCAGCCAGTGCTTTAACTCTGCTGGAAGTTCTTGATAATCTTTCGATATAATCTCAACACTGGTAAACAAGAGTGATTTCAACCATACATTTGAAGTGCACAAAAATATATACTATTGTGTGATTCCAGTGGGTGCTTTATCATCTCTTATGGGACTACATGAATAAGCTTTTTTTCTCAGGTTGGTACGGGCCTAAGGCCTTCATCCATATTAGTTTGCTGTCATCTCTATTTGTATCGTGCTACTGTCATGAGAAACTCCTTTATCTTTGCACTTTTAAGTTTTGCAACCTATGATAAATGGCAATGCTTTGAGTGTTGAGTTGAGCTAATTGGCACTGATTAAATAAACTAATACCTCTCTTTAAGCAAGACTACTATGTTGCTAACTTTACCCATTAAGATAATGAGGGTGCTTCTATTTGTTAGTGTATGTTTCATCAACTAGTCCCACTATTACAGTAATCTCACTCTCTCAATATATGTGCCAACGGGGATGCTCGATTTTGGTGGAACTGCACAAAAACTTTGGGTGCTTCATTGCCTCGACAGCTTCCGTCCTTTCCTGTTAGTCGCTAATCTCCGCTTGCTTTCTTCCTTTGCTGTCAGTCGCTTGGCTTATCTCGGCTTCCAGTCAAAGGAAATAGTAATTGATATGCTACCTCACACAGGTTGGTACTGGTCTTTATCCTGATTATTGTGCCTTTCATATGTATTGGTAATTTGGTATTGTGCTACTATTTGCCGATTTCATAAAGGAGTAATTTGGAGCCTGAACTCGCAGGCAAATCATTACATCGGGTGATTTCAGTAGAACTGCACAAAATGATCAGATGGAGAGGTACTTATGCTGCTGCTATGTACTCCAAAGTTCACTCAGACAAGCATCGATGTTGACAAGAAGTGCCTATATTCATTCGAGTATCAACCGGCATCAACCAATTGTCAAACTCCAAGTATTAGGAGAGTGAACGCCAAAAATATTGCTTGGTGCATAGCCCAGAAAAACGCAGTCCAGTCTTTGGTCCCAACTTGTGCCTTTTGGTTATCGGCACATATGGTAGCGAACTATATGGCATGGAGTCTAAAGATTCCAGACAAGTTGGTTGACGTGTATATTCATCTGGGACTTAATCAGTCTGCACGCCAAGGATGCTCCATTTCAGTTGAACTGCACAAAAAATTTGGGTGGTTCATTTTCTCAACCGCCTCCTTTCTCGTCTGCAATGTAGAATTTTGGCGAGATACAGGACCAAGATGAGCCAGTAAACTAGTTGGATGAAAATAGTGGCCAAGTGGCCACTATTTGAGGATAAACCTACAAGCAATGTTCAGATTGTCTATGCTGCCTCTTATGTACTTGAAAGTTTACTCGTACAAGAACTAATTTTAGCAAGAAGTACCTCTGATTGAACACCATTTACCAGTCTGTACCCTAGGTAATTAAAGTTCGTCCATGGATCATATTGGCTGTGATCTCAATCATTTGGATGCATAAATATACTGAACATGTGTATATCTGAATCTTTTTGTGAATTATGTATGAATATTGTCGTGTGATCTATCAATCATTTGGATGCATAGATATGCTGAGCTTGTGTATATATGAATCTTTTGAGTTGTTGATAGTGAATGTTGGCTATGAATATGAACGTGTCCTGTGAACCTGAGTTTGATATGAATTGCAACAGAACCAGTTATAACCCTTCTGCTCCTCTCAGTCTACGACTCCACTGCCGCGTTTTCCCATCTCCGAGTCATTCCTGTCCAGGGCCTCGCCGTCGTCCACCGCCTCGTTGTGTTCGATGCGGCATGGTCAACAAACGAGAGTCATCGGGGGAGGACTGTACGTGGAGAGCCTGACGGCTGGGACCCACGAGGTCCATGGTCGCACGCAAGGAAAGTTCCTCCTTATTAAGCTGGAAAAAAATGTTTCCTCCACCTGACAGCTGGGACCCACCGGCTGTATCTTCGCACGGAAGGAAGTGCCTCCTTGTTTTGCGAAAAAAAAATATTCATCCCGTTGACAGCTGGGACCCGTCAGATTTGGTGACTGACTTGTGGGCCTGCTAAGCGGATGTGTACGCACGGCTTTGTCAACTTAATCAACAAATGATTCTAGCAGCTGGACCGTTGGATGTTAATCCAACAGCCGTGCTCCTTCTTCAACCTCTGTTCTTGCTCCTGTCTCCCGTGGGCGGCACCGCGGCTATGCTACCGCGCACCCGAACCAGTGAAGTTTCCCACTCCTCTCCATCTGCGACTCCACTGCCCCGTCTTCCCCATCTCCGGGTCGTTCCAGTCTGGGTGCGCTCGACACGGTGTGGTCAACATGGTCAACAACCGAGAGTCATCGGAAGATGACTGTACGTGAGAGGCTGACAGTGGGGACGCACCACGCCCATGGACGCATGCATGCAACGGAACGCGGCGAGGTCAACGTGGTCAAGGAACGACTTCCATCGGACGTATACTGTACGTGGAGAGTCTCAGCTGGGTCCACGGTCGCAGCAAGTAAGTGCCTCCTTGTTACACAGAAAATAATTATTCCTCCAACTGAAAGCAGGGACCCACTGGACGGGCCACCGTATTTTGTGAAAAAAACCGTTTGCCCCCTGACTGCTGGGACCCACCTGACGGGCGACCGTATTTTGCGAAAAAAACGTCCCCCTGCTGTCAGCTCGGACCCACCGAAAGTGCCTCCTTATTATGCACAAAAAAAATGAATACCCCCTGCTAGCTGGGACCCACCTTGGTGGGAGGCTGACTTGTGGGCCTACTAAGTTGACGGGGACGAAGGGCTTTGTCAACTTAGTCAATATGAACGATTCTAGCTCCAGTGACCGTACAATGTCCATCCAACGGCCCTAGTGCTTCTTAAACCTCTGGTCTTCCTGCTCCAGCCGCCCAAACCAGCGCCGGTCGTGCCTCATGCTCCTGCCTCCCGTGGCCGTCTGTGCTGCCGCGGAGGACTCATCGCCCCTACTATTCCCACCGCTGGCCAGGCCCTACAGTGACGGCAACCTCACACCGCAGCCGAATCAGTGAACCCTCGTACTCCTCTCCTCGCGGGCTTCCATTGTCGCGTCTTCCCTGGCTCCGTGTTGTCCCCTTCCTAGACCTCGCCGTCGTCCACCGCTGTGGTGCTCTCCGTGCGGCATGGTCAACATGGTCAAGGAACGACTTCCATCAGAAGAGTACTATACGTGGAGAGGCTGACAGCTGAGTCCACGGCCACAACCCAGTTTTTTTTGTGATTTGCCAAGTAAGTCGCTTTGTCAGGCCTGTTGGGCTGCAAATCTTTCAAGACGAGGAGAGCTTTCATTCGGCTGGCCGAGAAAATGGCCCATCAGTAATGAGAAATGGGCTGTACATTTTTAAACACATCAAAGCGGCAATTAGTTTCAAATATCTTTTTTTTCATTTCAAGATTTTAAATTACATTAATTTTTATGCGTGGAGAATTTGTTGGATTTTATATTGATATACATTTAGTTTTAAATTCAGTTTGAATGTGAGTTGAAATTTCGGGATTAAAAATAGTTCGGACCGCACCGAAATATGAAAATTTTCGTATAATTTTTTAACCATGGCCACAATATGGGGTGTAATGCTAACAAAAAGAATATGGGCTCCAAACAAAACCTTAAGAATTAGCAAATGGGCTGTAAATTATTAGAAATAATGGCAGATGGGCTGTATGCTGTTTTCCACAGATTTGAGGCTTTCCTAAAAAAAGGTTGACGCACAAGCAGTGACTGTTGGATGGCCATCCAACGGCCGTCGTGGTTCTTCAATCTCTGCTCTTCCTGCTCTAGCCGCTCAAACAAGCGCCGGCGGGACTGCCTGCTCCCTCCTCCCCGCAGCCGGCTGTGCTCCCGCACAGGCCTCACCGACCCACCGTACTCCCATCGCTTGCCTAGCCATCCCTCTACTCACCCACACCTGTTGTTATTCTCCGGCAATGGCAGATGAACCAGTAAACCCTCGTTCAGTCGTACTCCCCTCCGCGTGGGAAACAACTGTTGAGTCTTCCCTACCTCCGTGTCGTTCCCTTCCTAGGCCTCGCCGTCGTCCACCGCCCTGGTGTTCTCGGTGTGGCCTGGTCAACGACCGACATGCATCTAAAGTGGACTGTACGTGGAGAGGCCAACAGCTGGGTCCACGGTCGCACGCAAGGAAATGCCTCCTTATTACGCGCAAAATAATGATTCCTCCACCTGACATCGGGGACCCATCGAAAGGGTCTCAGTATTTCACGAAAAAAATGTTACCGCCGCTGACAGCTCGGACCCACCAGCTATATCTTCGCACGCAAGGAAGTGCCTCCTTATTACGCACAAAAAAATGAATACTCCCCCTGTTAGCTGGGACCCAGTATAGTGGCAGGCTGACTTGTGGGCCTACTAAGTTGACGGGGACGGAGGGCTTTGTCAAGTTAGTCAATATGCACGATTCTAGCTCCAGTGACCATACGATGTCCATCCAACGGCCGTAGTGCTTCTTCAACCTCTGGTCTTCTTGCTCCAGCCGCCCAAACCAGCGCCGGTCGTGCCTCGTGCTCCTGCCTCCCGTGGCCGGCTGTGATGCGGCGGAGGCCTCACCGCCCCCTACTACTCCCACCGCTGGCCAGGCCATCCCTCTACTCACCCACACCCCCTGTTATTCTGCGGCGATGGCAGCCTCACACCACAGCGAACCAGTGAACCCTCGTACTCCTCTACGCGTGGGCATCCACTGCCGCGTCTTCCCCGGCTCCGCGTCGTCCCCTTCCTAGGCCTCGCCGTCGTCCACCGCCCTGGTGCTCTCGGCGCGGTGTGGTCAACATGGTCAAGGAACGGCTTCCATCGGATGTGGACTGTACGTGGAGAGGCTGACAGCTGGGTCCACGACCGCAGCAAGGAAGTGCCTCCTTATTACGCGCAAAATAATTATTCCTCCACCTGACAGCAGGGACCCACCGGACGGGCCACCATATTTCGCGAAAAAACGTTTCCCTCCTGACTGCTGGGACCCACCATCTACACCTTCGCACGCAAGGAAGTGCGTCCGGGCAAAAAAAAGATTTGCCCCGCTGACTGCTGGGACCCACCAGCTACATCTTCGCACGCAAGGAAGTGCCTGACAATCGGGACCCACCTAGTCAAAGCATACGTAGCGTTGTCATTCTGGTCGCGAATGTGTTCGTACATACTGGTCGATGTAGAGGCGCGCACGTGTCGTAGATGTAGAGGCGCGCACGTGTCATAGTAGAGGCACGCACGTAGCATCTACACGTACGTACAACGGCGAGGGTGCAAGAAAGAAAATATGACCACGTACGTACATACGGGCAGGGTCTCGAATGCCTACTCACGCATACGTACATGGCTAGGTCGGAACGGAGAAACATCGTCGTCGTCGTGTTCATGGGGAGCCAACCGGCTGGGTCGGAACGGAATGCGTGGTCGTGTTCATCGGGAGGGCTTGGACGGAACAGGTGATGGAAATGAGGCCTGGCGTACCGCACAACGGAAGAAACGGCCTTGTGTTCGACCGGCCATGTTCGAAACGGGGTCCTATTGATCGGGAGGGGCCTGGCGTACCGCAAAACGGAGGAAACAGACCTCCTACGGTCGAAACGGGGGTCCTATTGATCGGGAGGGGTGTGGCGTACCGCAAAACGGACGAAATGGACCTCCTACGGTCGAAACGGGGGTCCTGTTGATTGGGAGGGGTGTGGCG
>NC_041393.1:358281034-358289727 GCF_002162155.2 Triticum dicoccoides
TACTGTTCATCTCCACCGTCGACCTCCTCCAGCCTCCACGGGCTACCGTCGACCTCCTGCAGCCTCCACGGGCTCCTGTTCATCCAGCCTCCACCGCGCACTACTCCACCGGCTACTGTTCAACCACCCCTCCACGGGCACCCCTCCATCGTCTACTGTTCATCCGGCCCTCCACACCACGGGGTCCTGTTCAACCACCCCTCCACGGCCACCCCTCCACCGTCTACTGTTCATCCAGCCCTCCACACCACGGGTTCCTGTTCATCCAGAGGCAACGCCACCGCTCACTGTTCATCCAAACCCCTCGCAACGCTCACTGTTCATCCCAGAGGCAGCATCGATCGGCTTCAGTTAGCAGCAGTAGCGAAGGAATGGCTCCATCGGGTTTAGTTAATAGCCATCGATCGATCGCACGGGTTCAGTAACGCGTAGCCTGCAGTGCAATTGCTCGGGTTCAGTTAGAGCCCAATGCCTCGCTCGGCTTCAGTTAGAGCCAATGCCTCGCACACACACGCGTACGTACGAGAGAAACGTGCATCGCTCCGCCCCCGACCTCCCACCGTAACCGGCAACTCCCTGAAATTTTCCTCCCCCTTGCTTCTACCACGGTTTTTTCCGTCATGGACGGCCCAAAGAATGTCATGCAGCTGCGTCTCCGGCCCACACAGGACAAAAAGCCCATTTTCTGTCATGATTTTTTGTCACAGAAGTAGGAGCCCACCACATCTATGATGATACCGGGTTTTGTCACAATTATCGTCATAGAAGTGTCATATGTATGACAGGAAAAAAATTCGTTCGACCCAAAATGTCACGGATGTGTCTTTTTTTTGTAGTGTAACCGGGATGCCCAGTCCCATGATCCAAAAAGATCAAAGAAAATCAATATAATTAAACAAAACTCCCCCAAGGCTATTGTTAGTTGGAGGCACTCGTTGTTTCGAGCAAGCCATGGATTGATGCTTGTTGGTGGTGGGGAGTATAAACTTTTACCATTCTGTTTGGGAACCGCCTATAATGCATGTAGTATGGAAGATATCGCCATCTCATAGTTGTTGCGTTGACAGTGAAAGTATGCCGCTCAAAATTTTATTCAATCTCTATTTTAAAATCGAGCTCTGGTACCTCTGCAAATCCCTGCTTCCCTCTGCGAAGGGCCTATCTATTTACTTTTATGTTGAGTCATCATCCCTCTTATTAAAAAGCACCTGCTGGAGAGCACACTATCATTTGCATTCATTACTATTAGTTTATATTGGGTATGACTTGACTGGATCTCTTTTACCATGAATTACAATGTTTAGTCAGTCCTTGATCTTTAAAGGTGCTCTACATTTATGTTTTCGGTCTCAGAAAGGGCTAGCGAGATACCATTTTGTTATATCATATTATGATTGTTTTGAGAAAGTGTCGTCATCCGAGTTTTATTACTATGGCTCGCTAGCTGATTATGCCATTGATATGAGTAATTATGAGACCTAGGTGTTAGTGTGAGTATGGTTAGTTCATAATACTTGCTGAAAACCTGAATGTTGGCTTTACATATTTACAACAACAAGAGCAAACAGAGTTTGTAAAAGTTTTTCTTTATCACTTTCAGTTTATCAACTGAATTGCTTGAGGACAAGCAAAGGTTTAAGCTTGGGGGAGTTGATACGTCTCCAACATATCAACTTTTCCAAACACTTTTGCCCTTGTTTTGGACTCTAACTTGCATGATTTGAATGAAACTAACCCGGACTGACGCTGTTTTCAGCAGAACTGCCATGATGTTGTTTATTGTGCAGAAAACAAAAGTTCTCGGAATGACCTAAAAATCCTCGGAGATAAGTTTTGGAAAATATAAAAAATACTGGCGAAAGAATCAAGGCCAGGGGCCCCACACCCTATCCACGAGGGTGGGGGGCGCGCCCCTGTCTCGTGGGCCCCCTGATGCTCCACCGACCTCAACTCCAACTCCATATATTCCATTTCGCGGAGAAAAAAATCAGAGAGAAAGTTTCATCGCGTTTTACGATATGGAGCCGCCGCCAAGCCCTAATCTCTCTCGGGAGGGCTGATCTGGAGTCCGTTCGGGGCTCCGGAGTGGGGGATTCGTCGCTGTCGTCATCATCAACCATCCTCCATCACCAATTTCATGATGCTCACTGCCATGCGTGAGTAATTCCATCGTAGGCTTGATGGACGGTGATGGGTTGGATGAGATTTACCATGTAATCAAGTTAGTTTTGTTAGGGTTTGATCCCTAGTATCCACTATGTTCTGAGATTGATATTGCTATGACTTTGCTATGCTTAATGCTTGTCACTAGGGCCCGAGTGCCATGATTTTAGATCTGAACCTATTATGTTTTCATGAATATATGTGTGTTCTTGATCCTATCTTGCAAGTCTATAGTCACCTATTATGTGTTATGATCCGACAACCCCGAAGTGACAATAATCGGGATACTTCTCGGTGATGACCGTAATTTGAGGAGTTCATGTATTCACTATGTGCTAATGCTTTGTTCCGGTTCTCTATTAAAAGGAGGCCTTAATATCCCTTAGTTTCCAATAGGACCCCACTGCCACGGGAGGGTAGGACAAAATATGTCATGCAAGTTCTTTTCCATAAGCACGTATGACTATATTCGGAATACATACCTACATTACATTGATGAACTGGAGCTAGTTCTGTGTCACCCTATGTTATAGCTATTACACGAGGAATCACATCCGACATAATTATCCATCACTGATCCAATGCCTATGAGCTTTTCACATCTTGTGCTTTGCTTGTTTACTTTTCCGTTGCTACTGTTACAATTCCTACAAAACTATTATCTTTACTTTTGCCATTGTTACCATTACATCATACTACTTTGCTACTAAATACTTTGCTGCAGATACTAAGTTATCCAGGTGTGGTTGAATTGACAACTCAACTGCTAATACTTAAGAATATTCTTTGGCTCCACTTGTGTCGAATCAATAAATTTGGGTTGAATACTCTACCCTCGAAAGCTGTTGCGATCCCCTACACTTGTGGGTTATCATGCCTCCCCATAGAAGTAGGTGAGTCTCGAAGGATCACCACCTAAATCACTCACTTTCACGTCAATATGACAACATGAGTAACCCAAATTTTGTATCTTTATTTCATTATTCCAAAACAAAGCCAAACCTCCGCTCATACTGGAGGAGCCAACAACAAAAGAATTTTCAAAACCTAGAGTACTCTTTAAATTTTCAGCTCTAGCACCACTAATTTGGGTTTCTACAATACAAAATACTCAAGGGGCAAACTTTTGTGCGAGTTTGTGAAGCTCTTGAATTGTCGGGCCGATGCCAATCCCGTGACAATTCCAGCACAAAAGACTCATTGCGCCCGGCGGTCCTCCGCCAAGGAGGCCGCCGATTTCGCTTCATTGTTTTTCCTTGCTACTGGGGTCTTACTCAACACTGTATTACCCTGCTTCTCGGTCAGCTGGGTAGTCCGGGATCTCTTGGGATCTTGCTTCAGCGGCGGGGAGGGGGGGGGCTCAGTGGAGTTGCACTCCTGCTTGTCTTAGCTGCTAAGACCAGCTCCATCCTAGTGGTGACCGTTGCGGTAATGGGATCCACGGATTGTTCTGAAGAGCACTTGCAGTTGCTTCGGACACCTCCATATTGATGAGATGTTGATCCCACACTTCATCATTTCTCTCCTTGGAGTTACCACCAGTACTAACATCCTGAGACCTAGGGTTCTGGTTTCTATTTCGGCGACGGGTGCCTGATAGGTCTCCAACATATCTATAATTTTTGATTGTTCCATGCCATTATATTATATGTTTTAGATGTCTTATATGCATTAATATGATATTTTATATTATTTTTGGGACTAACCTATTAACCTAGAGCCAAGTTCCAGTTTCTATTTTTTCCTTGTTTTTGAGCATCGCAGAAAAGGAATACCAAACAGAGTCAAAAAGGAATAAAATTTCATGATGATTTTTGGACCAGAAGATACCCAGGAGACTTGGAGTTCAAGTCAGAAGAGCCACAAGGCAGCGCCAAGGGTGGAGGGAGCGCCCAGGGGGGTAGGGCGTGCCCCCTACCTTGTGGGCCCCACATGACCCCCCTGACCTAGTTCTGCCTCCTATATATTCACATATAATCCCAAACCACCACAAGCATCCACGAAAACACTTTTCCACCACTGCAACCTTCTGTTCCCGTGAGATCCCATCTTGGGGCCTTTTCCGGCATCCTGCCGGAGGGGGATTCGATCACGGAGGGCATCTACATCAACTCTATTTCCCTTCCAATGAAGCATGAGTTGTTTACCTCAGACCTACGGGTCCATAGCTAGTAGCTAGATGGATTCTTCTCTCTCTTTGATTCTCAATACCATGTTCTCCTTGATGTTTGATAACCCACAAGTACAGGGGATCACAACAGTTTTCGAGGGTAGAGTATTCAACCCAAATTTATTGATTTGACACAAGGGGAGCCAAAGAATGTTCTCAAGTATTAGCAGTTGAGTTGTCAATTCGACCACACCTGGATAACTTAATATCTGCAGCAAAATATTTAGCAGCAAAGTAGTATGGAAGTAACGGTAACAGTAGCAAAAGTAACAGTAGCAGTTTTGTAGTAATCGTAACAGTGGCAACGGTGAAGTAACTAAGCAAAGAGCAATATGTGAAAATGTCACGCCCAATATGCGACCCTATCCAAAAGGAACTCGGAGGTCCCACCAAGGATAGACCCGCATATTGAAACGCTTTTGCAAGGTGGATATCATTACATCAACATTACATAATAGATGGGGATACATACATAAGGCATACAATGCCACACGAATATAACATCATCATACATAAGAGCATCATCCGACTATGGATGAAACACAAACAGAAACTCAAACGACATCCACCCTGCTAGCCCAGGCTGCCGACCTGGAACCTATCCCCTGACCGAAGAAGAAGCAGAAGAAGTAACTCCAAGACAAGCAAACATCGCTCTCGCGTCAGGATCATCGCATAACCTGTACCTGCAACTGTTGTTGTAGTAATCTGTGAGCCACGAGGACTCAGCAATCCCATTACCATGGGTATCAAGACTAGCAAAGCTTAAAGGGAAAGGAAGGGGTAAAGTGGTGAGGTTGCAGCAGCGACTAAGCATATATGGTGGCTAACATACACAAATAAGAGCGAGAAGAGAGCAAGTGGAACGGTCGTGAAGCTAACAATGATCAAGAAGTGATCTTGAACTCCTACTTACGTCAAACATAACCCAAAGACCGTGTTCACTTCTCGGACTCCGCCGAGAAGAGACCATCACGGCTACACACACGGTTGATGCATTTTAATTCGTATCTGGTGTCAAGTTATCTACAACCAGACATTAACAAATTCCTATCTGCCTATAACCGCAGGCATGGCTTTCGAAAGATTATACCCTGCAGGGGTGTCCTAACTTAGCCCATGATAAGCTCTCGCGATCAACGAAGGATATACCTTCTCCCAGGAAGACCCGATCAGACTCGGAATCCCGGTTTACAAGACATTTCGACAATGGTAAAACAAGACCAGCAAAGCCGCCCGATGCACCGACAATCCCGATAGGAGCTGCACATATCTCGTTCTCAGGGCAACACCGGATGAGACATCCTACGAGTAAAACCAGACCTCGAGTTTCCTCCAGGGGGCCCCGCAGTCTACTCGATTCGGACCAACACTTAGACAAGCACTGGCCCGGGGGGGGGGGGCTAAAATAAAGATGACCCTTGGGTTGGCCGACCCAAGGGAAAGGTATAGGTGGTGGTGAGGCAAATGGTAAAACCAAGGTTGGGCCTTGCTGGAGGAGTTTTATTCAAAGCGAACTGTCAAGGAGGTCCCATAAATCACCCAACCGCGTAAGGAACGCAAAATCCGGGAACATAACACCGGTATGACGGAAACTAGGGCGGCAAGAGTGGAACAAAACACCAGGCATAAGGCCGAGTCTTCCACCCTTTACCAAGTACATAGATGCATTAATAATATAAGAGATATTGTGATATCCCAACCAAAATCCTGTCCACCATGGAGCAATCTTCAACTTCACCTGCAACTAGCAACGCTATAAGAGAGGCTGAGCAAAAGCGGTAACATAGCCAATCAATGGTTTGCATAGGAAAGGTGTCAAAGGTTAGAGGTTCATGGCAATATGGGAGGTTCGATAAACATGTGATAGGTAGCGCAGCAAAGCGATAGAACGAAGCAACTAGCATAGCAATGATAGTAGTGAGATCCAAGGTAGCGGTCATCTTGCCTGAAATCCCGCTAGGAAGAAGAACGAGTCCATGAAGAAGACGAACGGATGAAGCCGAACCAAGCGTAGATGAACGAATCCTCACGATCGCAACGAAACAGGAACTAACAAGAAGAAGCACACAACATGGTAAACACACCACACATGAGCAAGGCATGATGCACAACAAGCATGATGCATGACAAGGCTACATGAAGCTACTCATGGCAAGAGATGATGCAAACAAGAGCAACACATCAAGGCAAGTTTAAATGAGGCCGGGAACAACATATAACAATTCCGATAAGTCCTCATATGCAAATTTCGAAGTTGGTCCAGATCTGAATAAACCTTATGTTCAAGTTGTTAAACAGCAAGTTAAGATGAACCAAGATGATCTACACGAGATTCTAGTCAAGTTACATATAAAGTTCATTAGATTTGGAGCTACGACCTAGAAGATATGAGCAAAACAAGTTAAACATGGCATTGATGCAGAATGCATTCAAACATCAAGCAAACACACCAAAACAAGGATGCAACATGATAATATGAATCTACATGCAAAACTAAGCAAGTTTCATATAGAGCACACCCAAAACGGAGCAACGGTTCAACACACACACATGAAACAAGTTATAGCAACAATGTGTCCAAAACAGCAACTAGGCATATTGCAAGCATCAAACCAACATGCTACAGGACCTCAACAAGAAAAAAAGGCATGGGCATGATGTACAGGTAAAGCATAACAAAACATGAACACTGAGCTATCTCCAGAAATCACTAGAACATGCTCGAACACACATGGCAAGATTGCAAGTAATAACAATTCAGACTTTGCAGAAAATAACATCAGGTTGCAATGTTTAGAGCTATCAAACAACATGTTACAGGAACTTATAATGGCAAACCAAGGCATGGCATGAATCTACTAATTGCATAGATCAAAAGTCCCTTACCGACCATGAGACAAAAAGGATCAGAAAATATGATGGCACCCATGTAAACATAGCAAGTTATATTACAGATTCAAACATGGCAGAAACAGAATTATGAAGGCATGTAAATGAGCTTGTGCAACTCACTACAGAGCAATACATGGCATGACAAGGCAACTAACAGTAAGAAGACATGTTTGTGAAGCTAAGCATGGTAAGAGCAAGTCCATAGGGTGCATGGAACACTAGCAACAATCATGGCAACAATTGAACTTAATGTTAACAGGCTGACAACAACATTATTTAGCAACTTTGGAGCAAGATATGAACAAGCTACAGCAAGCTATAATTTCAACCAGGGGCATGAATGGATATAGCATGACATGTAGAACAAAACATATTTAGTGAACATCTCCAGATTATGCATAGAATGACTAGTAGCAGCAGGTTTACATAGCATCACGAAATAACAGATTCAGCCTAGCAAAACAGTAACAACAAGTACCCTACTTAACAAGCTCGATTCACTCACCACAAGTCATTGCATGACAAGATAAGCATAGCATCAACAACAAGACATGTTTATGTAACCAACCAAGGCAAGAACAAGTTCATAGCATGCAAGGATCAACTACAACAACCTTGGCAAAATTGAATAACATGTAAACAATCTGCCAGGAAACATTTTGAAGCAAAAGTAGAGCACGAAAATGACATGCTAGACTACTTCATAATTGCAAACAGGGGCATGAATGGATAGATAACAACCATATGTTCAAAACACCCTTACTGAAGTATCCCAAAATATGCATGGATCTCTCCGTAGCATCATGTTTACATGGCATCAAAATAACAGCAGAACAGGGACTAAAATCAGTAACATCACGATGCCTAGTTTGCATGCTTGTGCTAGTCACCACATTGATCACAAAAATACATGGTAAGAACCTCTGTAAATAAGACATAGCATAGATAAAAACACATGTAGACATCAACCTCATAGGATGCACACATCAATCATGGAAAAAATGACAAAAGAGCATGTTCTGTTAACGGACAACAGACAACATCATGAAGCACTCTTGCAACGATGATTCAGGCATCAACATGAGCTCAAATGAACATGATGCAATGGAATGAAATGAAGTACTCGTTGAGAAGAACAATTTGACATATTACACGCACAAAATGGAGCTACAGATGCAGAGATATGATGCATTGAACATGGCATGATTATGCAAAATATTCGGGACATGCGTTTTCGGGGAAGGGGGAAAAGTCAACCTCGTCGGAATCTTCGCCGGAGAACGTCCAGAGAGGAGGGAGACGGCGGCCGGAGCTGCGGGAGAGGTCAGGAAGGACGGGCCCCCGCCGGATCTGGCCGGATCCGGCGCGGAGATGGCCGGCGACGACGGGGGAGGCCGAAGGCGGGGTGCGGCGAGGCGCGGCGCCGCGGCGCGGGGCGGCACCCGGCCGGAGGCGGAGATGGCCG
>NC_041393.1:358289982-358315926 GCF_002162155.2 Triticum dicoccoides
GCGCGGGCATCCCGCGGGCGGGCGGCGGCGGCGGAGCGGGCCGGGCGGGCCCGCGATGGGCTCGCGTGGGCCGGCGGCGGTGGGGAGAGAGAGAGGGCGCGGGCCGGGTGAGGTGTCCGGCGGACATGTCCGGCTCGGGCGGACATGTCCGGCGGCGCGAGGATGAAGATGGCTAGGGTTAGACCGGGATTTCGGGGGAGATGCACATATTTATAGGTAGAGGGAGCTAGGAGAGTCCAATTGAGGCACGGTTTTCGGCCACGCAATCGTGATCGAACGTCCGAGAGAATAGAGGGGAGTTAGATGGGTTTTGGGCCGCTTTGGAAGGGGTGTTGGGCTGCAAAGAGAAAGGGGGGTTTCGGGCTACGCGGTTAACCGTTGGAGTATCAAACGAACTCCAAATGGCACGAAACTTGACAGGCGGTCTACCGATGCTAAACCAAGGCCGCTTGGCAAACCTCGAGCCATCCCGAGAAAGTTTAACACCCACTCATGAAGAGAGACAAGAAGGGGACGCCGCGGGGCATAGGAGTACCGGATTGCAAAACGGACAACGGGGAAAAGGCTTGGATGCATGAGACGAACACGTATGCAAAATGAGATGCACATGAAGACATGATAAAATGCAACACGCAAGCAAATGACATGGCAACGACGGCGAAAAACTGACAGACACCTGGCGGATCGGATTCGGGCCGTTACAGAAAAGCTCGTAGGCATTGGATTAGTGATGGATAATTATGTCGGATGTGATTCCTCATGCAGCAGTTATAACATAGGGTGACACAGAACTAGCTCCAGTTCAGCAATGTAATGTAGGCATGTATTCCGAATATAGTCATATGTGCTTATGGAAAAGAACTTGCATGACATCTTTTGTCCTACCCTCTCGTGGCAGCAGGGTCCTATTGGAAACTAAGGGATATTAAGGCCTCCTTTTAATAGAGTACCGGACCAAAGCATTAACACTTAGTGAATACATTAACTCCTCAAACTACGGTCATCACCAGGAGTGATCCCGATTATTGTCACTTCGGGGTTACCAGATCATAACACATAGTAGGTGACTATTGACTTGCAAGATAGGATCAAGAACTCACATATATTCATGAAAATATAATAGGTTCAGATCTGAAATCATGGCACTCGGGCCCTAGTGACAAGCATTAAGCATAGCAAAGTCATAGCAACATGAATCTCAGAACATAATGGATACTAGGGATCAAACCCTAACAAAACTAACTCGATTACATGGTAAATCTCATCCAACCCATCACCGTCCAGCAAGCCTACGATGGAATTATTCACGCACGGCGGTGAGCATCATGAAATTGGTGATGGAGGAAGGTTGATGATGACAACGGCGACAGATTCCCCTCTAGGGAGCCCCAAACGGACTCCAGATCAGCCCTCCCGAGAGAGATTAGGGCTTGGCGGCGGCTCCATATCATAAAACGCGATGAATCCTTCTCTTTGATTTTTTTCTCCCCGAACGTGAATATATTGAGTTGGAGTTGAGGTCGGTGGAGCACTAGGGGGCCCACGAGGCAGGGGGAGCGCCCAGGGGGTAGGGCGCGCCCCCACCCTCGTGGACAGGGTGTGGCCCCCCTGGCCTTGATTCTTTCACCAATATTTTTTATTAATTCCAAAAATATTCTCCGTGGAGTTTCAGCTCATTCCGAGAACTTTATTTCTGCACAACAATAACACCATGGCAATTCTGCTGAAAACAGCGCCAGTCCGGGTTAGTTCCATTCAAATCATGCAAGTTAGAGTCCAAAACAGGGGCAAAAGTGTTTGGAAAAGTAGATACGATGGACACGTATCAGCTCCCCCAAGCTTAAGCTTTTGCTTGTCCTCAAGCAATTCAGTTGACAAACTGAAAGTGATAAAGAAAAACTTTTACAAACTCCGTTTGCTCTTGTTGTTGCAAATATGTAAAGCCAGCATTCATGTTTTAGCAAAGATTATGAACTAGCCATATTCACAATAACACTTAGGTCTCATGTTTACTCATATCAATGGCATAATCAACTAGTGAGCAATAATAATAAATCTCAGATGACAACACTTTCTCAAAACAATCATAATATGATATAACAAGATGGCATCTCGCTAGCCCTTTCTGAGACTGCAAAACATAAATGCAGAGCACCTCTGAAGATCAAGGACTAACTAAACATTGTAATTCATGGTAAAAGAGATCCAGTCATAGTCATACTCAATATAAATTAATAGTAATGCATGCAAATGACAACGGTTCTCTCCAACTGGTGCTTTTTAATAAGAGGATGATGACTCAACATAAAAATAAATAGATAGGCCCTTCGCAGAGGGAAGCAGGGATTTGTAGAGGTGCCAGAGCTCGAGTTTTGAAATAGAGATAAATAATATTTTGAGCGGCATACTTTCATTGTCAGCATAACAACTGAGAGATCTCGATATCTTCCATGCTACACACATTATAGGCGGTTCCCAAACAGAATGGAAAAGTTTATACTCCCCCACCACTAACAATCATCAATCCATGGCTTGCCCGAAACAACGGGTGCCTCCAACTAACAACAATCCCGGGGGATTTTATTCGCAATTATTTTGATTTGATTTGAGAATGGGACTGGGCATCCCAGTGACCATCCATTTTCTCGTGAGTGAGGAGCGAAGTCCACTCCTCTTGAGAATAAACCGCCTAACATGGAAGATACAGACAACCCTAGTTGATACATGAGCTATTCGAGCATGCAAAACAGAATTTAATTTGAGGGTTTAGAGTTTGGCACATACAAATTTACTTGGAACGGCATGTAGATACCGCATATAGGAAGGTATGGTGGACTCATATGGAATAACTTTGGGGTTTATGGAAGTGGATGCACAAGCAGTATTCCCGCTTAGTACAAGTGAAGGATAACAAAAGACTGGGAAGCGACCAACTAGAGAGCGACAATAGTCATGAACATGCATTAAAATTAATCAACACTGAGTGCAAGCATGAGTAGGATATAATCCACCATGGACATAAATATCATGGAGGCTATGTTGATTTTTTTTTTTAACTACGTGCGTGAACATGAGCCAAGTCAAGTCACTCGAATCATTCAAAGGAGGATACCACCCTATCATACCGCATCACAACCATTTTAATAGCATGTTGGCATGTAAGGTAAACCATTATAAACTCCTAGCTAATTAAGCATGACATGAGCAACTATAATCTGCAAACATGTTTATTCATAATAGGCTGAATCATGAACGATGAACTAATCATATTTACAAAAACAAGAAATGTCGAGTTCATACTAGCTGTTCTCATCTCCATCAGTCCATCATATATCGTCATTATTGCCTTTCACTTGCACGACCAAATGGTGTGGATAATAATAATAGTGCACGTGCATTGGACTAAGCTAGAATCTACAAGCATTCAATTCAAGGGAGAAGACAAGGTAATATGGGTTCTTGGTTAAATCAGCAATAATGCATATGAGAGCCACTCAACATTTTCATCATGGTCTTCTCTCTCGACCCCCAAAGAAAAGAAAAGAAATAAAACCATTTACACGGGAAAGCTCCCAACAAGCAAAAGAAGAACGAGAAATCTTTTTGAGTTTTCTTTTCATTATTACTACTACTACAGGAATGGAAAGTAAACTAGCTAAAAGCTACAACTAATTTTTTTGGTTTTTCTTAAGGTTATTCAAAAACACAAGAATAAAGTGAGAAAAGGAAATAAACTAGCATGGATAGTACAATGAAAAAGTATGAGCACCGACAACTGGAATGAGTGTGTGAACATGAATGTAATGTCGGTGAGAAATACGTACCCCCCAAGCTTAGGCTTTTGGCCTAAGTTGGTCTATGGCCACTGCTGGCCTGGCGGATATCCAAAGTCGTAGTCGGGGTTGTACTGAGATGCAGCAGCTACTGCCTGACAAGCTGCAGCTTGGAGGCGACATGGACAATAGGAGCAGGGAGATCAACATGGATAGTATGCCGGCTGTCAAAGATTAGTCGGTACTGGAGGAACTGTTCATTCCTCTCAAGAAACTGATGGCTAACCATGGCACTATAATCTAGATAAGCAGGAGGCAACTCCATGTCACTTCCATGTATGGGTACACCAAGATAATTAGATACACGAGTTGCATAAATCCCACTAAACAAATCTCCACATGTACCATTAAGATGCAGCCTTCGTGCAACAATGGCCCCCAAGTTATATTGTTTATCACCTAATACCGCACTCTTGAGTACACTGAGATCAGGAACACACATGTGGCAAGCTTCATCTTTACCGTTAATGCATCTACCTATAAAGAGAGCAAAATAATGTATGGAGGGGAAATGAATGCTCCCTTTGGTAGCTTGGGTGATTTCTCTGGATTCACCCACCGTGATACTAGCAAGAAAGTCTTTATATTCAGATTTACGAGGTTCACTAACATTGCCCCACTGCGGGAGTTTACAAGCAGTATTAAAATCTTCTAGGTCCATGGTATATGATTTATCATAAAGATCAAATAAAACAGTGTGAGAATTGCATGAAGATGTAAATTTAAACCTTCTCACAAAGGAATCAGTAAGGTAGTAGTACTATAGGCACTTATCTGACACGAAGTTCTCAAGATCAACATTACGCACTTTCACAAGGCCGCACTTGAGCCTCCCTCGGTGGTTACATTCATGTCCGAGGATCAAATTCATCCTTGATGCCTGCTTGGACCATAAACTCCTCTGACGGCCATTCACAAGGTCGCACTTGAGCCTCCCTCGGTGGTTCATCGTCCGACTCACGTATTGCGGGCCTGGGTCCTTGCTTCCTTGAAGAACCACCTTGGTACATTTTCCTAAACATATTTCTTCCTGTGAAAAATTTCTGGAAATTTTAGTAACTCAAAATAAAAGTGAACCAAACTCAACAAAATTGATAGCAACTACTCCCACAAGTGCCTAGAGACTATATCATGCATTAGAACAACTTGGGACCAAATAAATTTGACATGCAAGCTCAAGAATAGGGTCACCTAGGCAGTAAAAATTTGCAATGAATAAAGCACTAGAACAAAAACTAATTGGACCATTGGAGGAGTCACATACCAAAGAACAATCCCCCAAAGCAGTTTTGTGAGTGGAGCTTTGAGCAAGGAGATCGAAAATGGCAGCAAGATGAGCTAGAGCTCGTGATTGAGCAGGTTGGTGATTTTTTTGGAGGAAGAAGGAGTGTGTGGGTGCTGGAATAAGTGGAGGGGGGCCACCAGGGGCCCACGAGGCAGGGGGCGCCCCCCAGGGGGTGGACGCGCCCTGGACCCTCATGGCCAGGTGCTGGCTCCCCCTGATGTGTTCTCAGTGCTAGATATTCTCAAGTATTCTAGAAAAAAAATCAAATTTCATTTTCAGCGCATTTGGAGAACTTTTATATTCGGGGTATTTTTTATTGCACGGATAAATCAGAAAACAGAAAAAAAATATACTATTTTTGCTTTATTTATTCTAAATAACAGAAATAAAAGGAGGGTACAGAGAGTTGTGCTTTCTAACTTCATCCATCTCATGCTCATCAAAAGGAATCCACTAACAAGGTTGATCAAGTCTTGTTAACAAACTCATTCCGAATCGCATGAAACTGGAGAATTTTTGAATAGCACTAGGTTACCTCAACGGGATATGCACGTCCCCAACAATAAGAATATCATATTTCTTCTTGACAGTAGGAAGAGGAAATTCAAAACCTTCAATAGTAATAGTTGGAATTTTTCCAATATAATTAATACTGTGAACTTGAGGTTGTTTCCTCGGAAAGTGTACCGTATGCTCATTACCACTAACATGAAAAGTGACATTGCCTTTGTTGCAATCAATAACAGCCCCTGCAGTATTAAAAAAGGGTCTACCAAGGATAATCGACATACTATCGTCCTCGGGAATATGAAGAATAACAAAGTCTGTTAAGATAGTAATGTTTGCAACCACAACAAGCACATCCTCACAAATACCGACAGGTATAGCGGTTGATTTATCAGCCAGTTGCAAAGATATTTCAGTACGTGTCAACTTATTCAATTCAAGTCTATGATATAAAGAGAGAGGCATAACACTAACACCGACTCCAAGATCACATAAAGCAGTTTTAACATACTTTATTTTAATGGAGCATGGTATAGTTGGTACTCCTAGATATCCAAGTTTCTTAGGTATTCCACCCTTAAAAGTATAATTAGCAAGCCTGGTGGAAATTTCAGCTTCGAGTATCTTTCTTTTATTTGTAACAATATCTTTCATGTACTTAGCATAAGGATTCATTTTAAGCATATCAGTAAAATGCATACGCAAAAAGATAGGTCTAATCATTTCAGCAAAGCGCTCAAAATCTTCATCATCCTTTTTCTTGGATGGTTTAGGAGGAAAAGGCATGGGTTTCTGAACGCATGGTTCTCTTTCTTTACCGTGCTTCCTAGAAACGCAGTCTCTCTTCATAACGTTGATTCTTTTATTGTGGGTTATCAAGATCAACAACATGTTCAACCTCTACATCATTATTATTGCTAGGTTGAGCATCAACATGAACATTATCATTAACATTATCACTATGTTCATGTTCATCACCAGATTGTGTTTCAGCATCAAAAATAGAAATATCATTGGGATTCTCAGGTGTGTCTACAACAGGTTCACTAGAGGCATGCAAAGTCCTATCATTTTTCTTCTTCTTCTTTTTAGAAGGACTAGGTGCATCAACATTATTTCTCTGAGAATCTTGCTCAATTCTCTTAAGGCGGCCCTCAGGATACAAAGGTTCCTGAGTCATTCTACCACCTCTAGTCACAACTCTAACAACATTATCATTCTTCTTATTATTTAATTCATTGAGCAAATCATTTTGTGCTTGAAGCACTTGTTCTACTTGAGTGGTAACCATAAAAGCATGTTTAATAATAAGTTTAAGTTCATCTTTAACTCTAGACATATAATCACTCAAGTGTTCAATCATATAAGCATTTCGTTTGAATTGTCTACCAACATAAGGATTGAAGTTTTCTTGTTTAACAATGAAATTATCAAACTCATCCAAGCATTGACTAGCAGACTTATAATGAGAAATATCACCTTCATCAAATCTATAGAGAGAATTTACCTTTACTACCTGTGTCGGGTTATCAAGACCATGTATTTCTTCAATAGGCGGTAAATTCTTAACATCTTCAGCTTTAATACCCTTTTCTTTCATAGATTTCTTTGCCTCTTGCATATCTTCAGGACTGAGAAATAGAATACCTCTTTTCTTTGGAGTTGGCTTAGGAGTTGGTTCAGGTAGTGTCCAATTGTTTTCATTAGTCAACATATTATTCAATAACAATTCAGCTTGATCAACAGTTCTTTCCCTCAAAACGCAACCAGCACCACTATCCAGGTGGTCTCTGGAAGCATCGATTAGTCCATTATAAAAGATAACAAGTATTTCATTTTTCTTGAGAGGATGATCAGGAAAAGCATTAAGCAAACAGAGAAGCCTCCCCCAAGCTTGTGGGAGACTCTCTTCTTCAATTTGCACAAAATTATATATTTCCCTTAAAGCAGCTTGTTTCTTATGAGCGGGGAAATATTTAGCAGAAAAGTAATAAATCATATTCTGGGGACTACACACACAACCAGGATCAAGAGAATTAAACCATGTTTTAGCATCACCCTTTAGTGAGAATGGAAATAGCTTAAGGATATAGTAGTAACAATTTTTTTCCTCATGAGTGAATAGGGTGGCTATATCATTCAATTTAGTAAGATGTGCCACAACATTTCAGATTCATAGCCATAAAAAGGATTAGATTCAACCAAAGTAATTATCTCAGGATCGACAAAGAAATCATAATCCTTATCAGTAATACAGATAGGTGAAGTAGCAAAAGCAGGGTCATATTTCATTCTAGCATTCAGAGACTTTTCTTTCAGCTTAGCTAATAATTTCTTAAGATCAGATCTATCATTGCAAGCAAGAAAATCTCTAGCAGTTTCTTCATCCATAACATAACCCTCAGGCACAATAGGCAATTCATATCTAGGGGGAGAATCTTCATCATCACTTTCATCAGTATTATCAGTTTCAATAATTTCATTCTCTCTAGCCCTAGCAAGTTGTTCATCAAGAAATTCACCTAATGGCACAATATTATCAAGCATAGAAGTAGTTTCATCATAATCATCACGCATAGCAGAAGTGGCATCATCAATAACATGCGACATATCAGAATTAATAGCATAAGTAGGTTTAGGTGTCGCAAGTTTATTCAAAACAGAAGGAGAATCAAGTGCAGAGCTAGATGGCAGTTCCGTACCTCCCCTCGTAGTTGAGGGATAAATCTTGGTTTTCTCGTCTTTCAAGTTCCTCATAGTGATCAGCAGATATAAATCCCAAGTGACTCAAAGCATAGAGCTATGCTCCCCGGCAATGGTGCCAGAAAATAGTCTTGATAACCCACAAGTATAGGGGATCACAACAGTTTTCAAGGGTAGAGTATTCAACCCAAATTTATTGATTCGACACAAGGGGAGCCATAGAATATTCTCAAGCATTAGCAGTTGAGTTGTCAATTCAACCACACCTAGATAACTTAATATCTGCAGCAAGCCTATGATGGAATTACTGATACACGGCGGTGACCATCATGAAATTGGTGATGGAGGAAGGTTGATGATGACGACAGCGATGGATTCCCCTCTCTGGAGCCCCAAACGGACTCCAGATCAGCCCTCCCGAGAGAGATTAGGGCTTGGCGGCGGCTTTATATCGTAAAACGCGATGAATCCTTCTCTCTGATTTTTTTCTCCCCGAACCTGAATATATAGAGTTGGAGTTGAGGTCGGTGAAGCACCAGGGGGCCCACGAGGCAGGGGGGCGTGCCCAGGGGGTAGGGCATGCCCCCACCCTCGTGGAAAGGGTGTGGCCCCCCTGGCCTTGATTCTTTCGCCAGTATTTTTTATTAATTCCAAAAATATTCTCTGTGGAGTTTCAGGTCATTCCAAGAACTTTTGTTTCTGCACAAAAATAACACCATGGCAATTCTGTTGAAAACAGCGTCAGTCCGGGTTAGTTCCATTCAAATCATGCAAGTTAGAGTCCAAAACAAGGGCAAAAGTGTTTGGAAAAGTAGATACGATGGAGACGTATCAATGTTCTTGGAGATCTATCTGATGTAATCTTCTTTTGCGGTGTGTTTGTCGAGATCCGATGAATTGTGGATTTATGACCAGCTTATCTGTGAATATTATTCGAATCTTCTCTGAATTCTTATATGCATGATTTGATATCTTTGTATTTCTCTTCGAATTATTGGTTTGTTTTGGCCAACTAGATTGGTTTTTCTTGCGATGGGAGAGGTACTTAGCTTTGGGTTCAATCTTGCATGATTTCACCCAGTGACAAAGTAGGGGTAGCGATACACATATTGAATTGTTGCCATCGAGGATAAAAAGATTGGGTTTACATCATATTGCATGAGTTTATTCCTCTACATCATGTCATCTTACTTAAGGCGTTACTCCATTCTTTATGAACTTAATACTCTATATGCATGCTGGATAGTGGTCGATGTGTGGAGTAATAGTAGTAGATGCAGGTAGGAGTCGGTCTACTAGACACGGACGTGATGCCTATTTTTCATAATCATTGCCTTGTATATCGTGATAACTTTGCGCTTTCTATCAATTACTCGACAGTAATTTGTTCACTCACTGTATTATTTGCCTTCCAGAGAGAAGCCTCTAGTGAAACCTATGGCCCCCGGGTCTATTTTCCATCATATTAGTTTCTGATCTATTATTTTGTAATCTTTTACTTTCAGATCTATAAGCCAAAAAATCCAAAAATATTTGATCTTTTGTTTAGTTTTATTTATCTATCTCTATCAGATCTCACTTTTGGAAGTGACCGTGAAGGGATTGACAACTCCTTTATCGCGTTGGGTGCAGGTGTTTAATTTTTTGTGCATGTATTAGTGATTTGCGCGTTCTTCTCCTACTGGATTGATACCTTGGTTCTTAACCGAGGGAAATACTTATCTTTACTTTGTTGCATCACCCTTTCCTCTTCAAGGGAAAAACCAACGCAAGGTCAAGAAGTAGTAGGAAGAATTTCTGGCGCCGTTGCCGGGGAGATCTATGCCAAGTCAAGACATACCAAGTACCCATCATAAAACTCTCATCTCTTGCATTCCATTATTCGCCATTTGCCTCTCGTTTTCCTCTCCCTCACTTCTAAAATAATTTTTGAAAAGATTCGCCCTTTTCTTTCACCCTTCTTCCGTTCGTCTTTTCGTTTGCTTTTTGTTTGCTCGTGTGTTAGATTGATTGCTTTGTCACAATGACTCAAGAGAATACCAAATTGTGTGACTCTTCCAATACTAATAATAATGATTTTATTAGTACTCCGATTACTCCCGCCACTAGTGCGGAATCTTATTAATTTAATGCCGCTTTGGTGAATCTTGTTATGAAAGATCAATTTTCCGGCCTTCCTAGTGAAGATGTCGCATCCCATCGGAATAATTTTGTTGAGTTGTGTGATATGCAAAATAACAAAGATGTGGATAATGATATTGTTAAATTGAAGCTATGTCCACTCTCACTACGAGATCGTGCTAAAACTTGGTTTTCATCTTTGCCTAAAAATAGTATTGATTCATGGAATAAGTGTAAATATGATTTTATTTCCAAGTATTTCCTCCCGCTAAGATGATCTCCCTTAGGAACGATATTATGAATTTTAAGCAACCTGATCATGAACATGTTGCACAATGTTGGGAGAGGATGAAATTGATGATACAAAATTGCCCTACTCATGGTTTAAATTTATGGATGATCATACAATTTTTTATGCCAGATTGAATTTTGCTTCTAGAAATATTTTAGATTCGACCGCGGGAGGTACTTTTATGGAAATTACTTTATGATAAGCTAGTAAACTCCTAGATAATATTATGGTTAATTATTCTCAATGGCATACCGAAAGATCTTCTAGTAAAAAAGTGCATGCGATTGAAGAGATTAATATTTTGAGTGGAAAGATGGATGAACTTATGAAATTATTTGCTAGCAAGAGTGCTCCTATTGATCCAAATGATATGCCTTTGTCTACTTTTATTGAAAATAATAATGAATCTATGGATGTGAATTTTGTTGGCAGGAACAATTTTTGTAATAACGCTTATACAGGTGATTTTAATCCTAGGCCATTTCGTAGTAATTCCTCTAATAATGATGGTAATTCCTACAACAAATCTTATGGAAATTATAATAAGATGTCCTCTAATTTTGAAAATAGTGTTAAAGAATTTATGATTTTGCAAAAGAGTTTGAATGCTTTGGTTAAAGAAAAATTGCTTAAGATTGATGATTTGGCTAGGAACTGCTACTTCTTGAGCTTGCGTTGGGTTTTCCCTTGAAGAGGAAAGGGTGATGCAGCAAAGTAGAGATAAGTATTTCCCTCGGTTTGAGAACCAAGGTATAAACTAGTAGGAGATAATGCACAAATCATTGAATACCTGCACAAACAATCAAACAAACTTGCATCCAACGCGATAAAGGGGTTGTCAATCCCTTCACGGTTACTTGCAAAAGTGAGATCTAATAGTGATAGATAAACGATGATGCAAATATTTTTGGTATTTTTGGTTTATAGATTGGAAAGTAAACGATTGCAAGAATAGTAGATTGGAAACTTGTATTGTAGATCGGAAACTTGTATGATGGAAAATAGACCCGAGGGCCATGGGTTTCACTAGAGGCTTCTCTCAAGATAGCAAATAATACGGTGGGTGAACAAATTACTGCCGAGCAGTTGATAGCAAAGCTCAAAGTTATGACGATATATAAGGCAATGATCATGAATATAGGCATCACGTTCGTGTCAAGTAGACCGAAACGATTCTGCATCTACTACTATTACTCCACACATCGACCGCTATCCAACATGCATCTAGAGTATTAAGTTCATAAAGAACAGATTAATGCATTAAGTAATATGACATGATGTAGAGGAATTAACTCAAGCAGTATGATGAAAACCCCATCTTTTTTATCCTCGATGGCAACAATACAATATGTTCCTTGCTACCCCTACTGTCACTAGGAAAGGACACCGCAAGATTGAACCCAAAGCTAAGTACTCACTGGTACTAGTCGGTGCTATACAAACGGTTTTAAACCCCTTTCCGCGACAACATTTGGAACCGTCACCTAGTGAGTGTGGGCGATTAGGGGGTCCTTCCCACACGACCCAGAAACCGTCGGGGATAGGGACCCTACAGTACTCCTTTTCATTTGTGGTCGCATTGCCATCGCAGTCGGTATTCTGTGGTGCTACGTTTACGATGCCCGGCCCATCACAAACGGTTCACTATTATAGAACGTGTATGATAAGCATACAATCACACACATTCACTTTTCACAAACCGTATGCGATAATAATTAAGAAGATTAGCAAATCGTCGCACGAGTGTCAGATAGGATTACGAAAGATCGGACCGTCATAACATCGTCGTACACGACAAGTATCACACACGCTATTCTGTGGTGCAACGTTTATGATGCATACTTCATCAGAAACAGTTCATGGTTGCAAATCGTGTACGATAAGGCAACTATCACACACGCTATTCTGTGGTGCAACATTTATGATGCATACTTCATCAGAAACAGTTCATGGTTGCGAATCGTGTACGATAAGGAAACTATCGCAAACGGTTAGTATGCCAGCACCATTTGTGATACTGTCTGACATCGCACACGCTTTGCAAACGACAACTGTGTGCACGCTTGCACATGTTTCCTCTCTGTGAACCATCTCAGATTATGGTGTATATCGCAAACGTTTGTATTTTACCAACCGTGTGTGCCGTAACAACCTGGAGAGTGTAATTTCATTGTAATTTAATTGCTGCTATATCAAATTGAAATTGAAATTGAATGTATGCTATAGCTTTATTCATATCCATCAGGTTCAGACAACCAATGAATTATTCGATTCATAGGTACACATCAAGAATTACATAAGCACCAAATAAAGAATGATGAACCATAGTTGTATCCTTGTACTATTAAAGATGGTAAACAAAGAGGCGAAATACATTCTGGTTGCTGAACAAGGTGAAGCAGAATGCCTATATTGTGTCCTCCTCCATGCAGAAGGCACGCATGACTCTAGTCCAACCCCTTGTGATGGCCGACTGCCCACCCTTCACGGTGTTCATGGAAACATCTAGATAATCATCGTGTTCTGGTAGAAATACTTTAACCTTTGCATGCCCACCAATCATGTAGTTTGAGATGTAATCTTTAGTAAACTGCTTTGCGAACCACTGCAAAGGAAAAAAGATTCATACATTGTCATCTAACACAACTCATTATGGGCAGTAAAAAGAAGGCTGCAGAGTTCTTACTTACCATCCTGCAGTTCGCTGTTCTATTGGATAAAGTGTAAAGAAATAGTTTAATTGCCATCTTTTGACCCATTTTACTAACAATCTTTATCAGCTTCCTCACTTGATGCTGGTTCATCGATATCTCATTTCCCCATACGCAGAAAGGGTCGAAGCGCGGATCTTTACCAATGACATATGTACCTAAAAGCACCAAGTTAATATTAGAAGATAAACAATAATTGCACAATGATGTAGTACAACACTCTTATATAATATCTTATAACATCCAATATACTCACATATTAGATGAATTAACATCTTATATTATGGGCCGGAAGGAGTTTATTGCATTCTTACAAATTATTAGCTGATTAATTGCTGCTATATCCATGGGTTAGAGTTAGTTTGAGCTAGTTCAGACTCAAATAGTCCTAAAGTATATCTAAAATGAGGGCTAGTTTGAGCTAATTGCATCTATAACCCACCCAAAAAATCTATCCAACCCAAGAGGTGCTAATTGGAGCTAGTTCTCCTAGTGCATTTATTGTCAGTCTAAGTATCTAATCCTGTCATCCAAACAACTCTTTGGGTGGAGTTAGTTCAGGGTTAGTCATGAGCTAGAAACTAACTCTAACCTCTAAGCTAAGTTGAGTATCCAAACAGGGTTGTGTTGTTGTTGTTGTTGTTGCTGCTGCTCTTCTACATGTATCTAGACATCATCAGAACATTAAGGTAACACTCTTCCTTGTTGCTATGTAGCCTAGGATTGCATATGTAGACATTAAGTACAGTGCATGTTGCTATGTAGCCTCAGATATATTACATATGGCCCTAGTTAACCTAACGATAAATGGGTTCCAGATATATTCAGTTAAAAGTTCGATTCACCGATTAGTCCCTTATCAGCCCCTGGCCTATATGGTACCAGCTACCGATATCCTGAACAGTGAGCATATATAAGCCATGGCATAAAACTAACCTCAATGGAAAATATCAGTCGTTCCCAAAATTGTCCTGTGTAGGGACATTGAGAAGCATGTTAAGCACAACAGGCTAAACATCAACCAAAATTATCCATGGCAGACAAAATAATCTCCAAAAGATAGCTTCAGTGTGCAGGTTTAAGCACGCTAGTAAAGCAAAACAAGTGAAAAGGTGTGTTAACTGCAACAGGCCTAACATTTAACAACAAGCTAACATAGTCATTCAAACTGGTATTGTGCTGTCTAAGTACACTGTTTATTGTTAAATAAAAATGGAAAGGCGTGTTTAACTACAAGATGCAGCAACCAAATGTAGTCATTCATGGCCTGTTTGTTTCAGCTTCGTTTGGATTTTAATCACCTATAGATTCGCTTCAGTGGCGAAGCCGTTTCCGCGAATCAGCTTCACCACCAAAGCACTTTGAGGTGCTTCAGGAAATTGCACTAAAAATGACCCAAATCCAGATCCAGCTTCACTAGCAAAGATGATTCCAAATAGCTGTTTGTTTCGGATTCTAGATTCAGCTTCACTGGCAAAGCTGAATCTGGTCCGAGAATCCGAAAAAAATAGGGCCATAGTGGTATTGTTGAAACTGGTACTGATGAAATTGAACTGCACAGTTCATACTTGCACATATAGAACATCACATTGTGAATAACTGAAATAAATAAGGCATACTACAAACAACAAAAGATAGCATTTGAAACTGGACATATGCTAACTACAAACAATAGAACAACCAAAACTTTAGAAGAGGCATATGGTAGCTATAACAGGCTCAATAGCAAGCAAATATATGCATTCCTATCGGTATGTTTAAAACTGGATTGATGAAATGTACTGCACAGTAAATAATTGCACGTACAGAGCATCACATTGTGTACAACAGAAATAAACAAGTCATACTGCAAACAACCCGATATAGCAATCAAAACTAGACATATTCTCACTACACTACAAAAGGGACTCGACAAAACAAATCATGGGTTTCCCCCTGTGAAGAGGCACGACAAAACAAATCATGGGTTGAAGGAAATATGCCCTAGAGGCAATAATAAAGTTATTATTTATTTCCTCATATCATGATAAATGTTCATTATTCATGCTAGAATTGTATTAACCGGAAACATAATACATGTGTGAATACATAGACAAACATAGTGTCATTAGTATGCCTCTACTTGACTAGCTCGTTAATCAAAAATGGTTAACTTTCCTAACCATAGACATGAGTTGTCATTTTATTAATGGGATCACATCATTAGGAGAATGATGTGATTGACTTGACCCATTCCGTTAGCTTAGCACTTGATTGTTTAGTATGTTGCTATTGCTTTCTTCATGACTTATACATGTTCCTATGACTATGAGATTATGCAACTCCCGTTTACCGAAGGAACACTTTGTGTGCTACCAAACATCACAATGTAACTAGGTGATTATAAAGGTGCTCTACAGGTGTCTCCGAATGTACTTGTTGAGTTGGCATATTTCGAGATTAGGATTTGTCACTCTGATTGTCGGAGAGGTATCTCTGGGCCCTCTTGGTAATGCATATCACTATAAGCCTTGCAACCAATGTGACTAATGTGTTAGTTGCGGGATGATGCATTACAAAATGAGTAAAGAGACTTGCCGGTAACGAGATTGAACTAGGTATTGAGATACCGACGATCGAATCTCGGGCAAGTAACATACTGATGACAAAGGGAACAACGTTTGTTGTTATGCGGTCTGACCAATAATGATCTTCGTAGAATATGTGGGAGCCAATATGAGCATCCAGGTTCCGCTATTGGTTATTAACAAGAGACGTGTCTCGGTCATGTCTACATAGTTCTCAAACCCGTAGGGTCCACACGCTTAAAGTTTGGTGACGATCGATATTATGAGTTTTTGTGTTTTGATGTACCGAAGGTAGTTCAGAGTCCCGGATATGATCACAGATATGACGAGGAGTCTCAAAATGGCCGAGACGTAAAGATCGATATATTGCATGACTATGTTTGGACACCGGAAGTGTTTCGAGAGGTTTCCGACATTTACTGGAGTACCGGGGGGTTACCGGAACACCCCGGGGAGTATATTGGGCCTAATGGGCCTTAGTTGGAGAAGATGAGGGGCGGCCAGGGCAGCCGCGTGCCCCCTCCCCCTCTAGTCCAAATTGGACAAGGGGGGGGGGGGGGGGGGGGCGGCGCCCCCTTTTTCCTTCTCCTCCTCTCTCTCTCTCTCTCTTCCTTCCCTTCTCCTACTCCAACAAGGAAAGGAGGAGTCCTACTCCAGGTGGGAGTAGGACTCCCCCCCCTTGGCACGCCCTCCTTGGCCGGCCGCCTCTCCCCCCTTGCTCCTTTACATATGGGGGTAGGTGGGCACCTCTAGACACACAAGTTGATCTGTTGATCTCTCCCAGCCGTGTGCGGTGCCCCCCTCCACCATATTCCACCTCGGTCATATTGTAGCGATGCTTAGGTGAAGCCCTGCGTCGGTAGCAACATCATCACCGTCATCACGCCGTCGTGCTGACGGAACTCTCCCGTGAAGCTCTGCTAGATCAGAGTTCGTGGGACATCATCGAGCTGGACGTGCGTTGAACTCGGAGGTGTCGTATGTTCGGTACTTGGATTGGTCGGATTGTGAAGACATACGACTACATCAACCACGTTGTGCTAACGATTCTGCTTTCGGTCTACGAGGGTACGTGGACAACACTCTCCCCTCTCGTTGCTATGCATCACCATGATCTTGCGTGTGCGTAGGAACTTTTTTGAAATTACTACGTTCCCCAATAGTGGCATCCGAGCCAAGTTTATGCATAGATGTTATATGCACGAGTAGAACACAAGTGAGTTGTGGGCGATACAAGTCATACTGCTTACCAGCATGTCATACTTTGGTTCGGCGGTATTGTTGGATGAAGTGGCCCGGACCGACATTACGCGTACACTTATGCGAGACTGGTTCTACCGAGGTGCTTTGCACATAGGTGGCTGGCGGGTGTCAGTTTCTCCAACTTTAGTTGAACCGAGTGTGGCTAAGCCCGGTCCTTGAGAAGGTTAAAACATCACTAACTTGATGAAATATCGTTGTGGTTTTGGTGCGTAGGTAAGAACGGTTCCTGCTCAGCCCGTAGCAGCCATGTAAAACTTGCAACAACAAAGTAGAGGACATCTGACTTGTTTTTGCAGGGCATGTTGTGATGTGATATGGGCAAGACATGATGCTAAATTTTATTGTATGAGATGATGATGTTTTGTAATAGATTTATCGGCAACTGGAAGGAGCCATATGGTTGTCGCTTTATTGTATGCAATGCAATCGCCCTGTAATTTCTTTACTTTATCACTAAGCGGTAGCAATAGTCGTAGAAGCAATAGTTGGCGAGACGACAATGATGCTACAATGGAGATCAAGGTGTCATGCCGGTGACGATGGTGATCATGACGGTGCTTCGGAGATGGAGATCACAAGCACAATATGATGATGGCCATATCATATCACTTATATTGATTGCATGTGATTCTTATCCTTTATGCATCTTATTTTGCTTTGATTGACGGTAGCATTATAAGATGATCTCTCACTAAATTTCAAGATAAAAGTGTTCTCCCTGAGTATGCACCATTGCCAAAGTTCGTCGTGCCGAGACACCACGTGATGATCAGGTGTGATAAGCTCTACGTTCATCTACAACGGGTGCAAGCCAGTTTTGCACACGTAGAATACTCAAGTTAAACTTGACGAGCCTAGCATATGCAGATATGGCCTCTTAACACTGAGACCGAAAGGTCGAGCATGAATTATATAGTAGATATGATCAACATAGTTATGTTCACCATTGAAAACTACTCCATTTCGCGTGATGGTCGGTTATGGTTTAGTTGATTTGGATCACGTGATCACTTAAATGATTAGAGAGATGTCTATCTAAGTGGGAGTTCTTAAGTAATATGATTAATTGAACTTAAATTTATCATGAACTTAGTACCTGATAGTATTTTGCTTCTCTATGTTGTTGTAGATAGATGGCCCGTGCTGTTGTTCCGTTGAATTTTAATGTGTTCCTTGAGAAAGCAAAGTTGAAAGATGATGGTAGCAATTACACGGACTGGGTCCGTAACTTGAGGTTTATCTTCATTGCTGCACAGAAGAATAACATCTTGGAAGCACCGCTGGGTGCCAGGCCTGCTGCAGATGCAACTGCAGACGTTGTGAACGTTTGGCAGAGCAAAGTTGATGACTACTCGATAGTTCAGTGTGCCATGCTTTACGGCTTAGAACCGGGACTTCAATGACGTTTTGAACGTCATGGAGCATATGAGATGTCCCGGGAATTGAAGTTAATATTTCAAGAAAATGCCCGGATTGAGACATATGAATTCTCCAATAAGTTCTATAGCTGTAAGATGGAAGAGAATAGTTCTGTCAGTGAACATATACTCAAAATGTCTGGGTATAACAATCACTTGATTCAACTGGGAGTTAATCTTCCGGATGATAGTGTCATTGACAAAATTCTTCAATCACTGCCACCAAGCTACAAGAGCTTCACGATGAACTATAATATGCAAGGGATGAATAAAACAATTCCCGAGCTCTTCGCAATGCTAAAGGCTACGAAGGTAGAAATCAAGAAGGAGCATCAAGTGTTGATGGTCAACAAGACCACCAGTTTCAAAAAAAAAGGGTAAAGGGAAGAAGAAGGGGAACTTCAAGAAGAACAACAAACAAGTTGCTGCTCAAGAGAAGAAACCCAAGTCTAGACCTAAGCCTGAGACCGAGTGCTTCTAATGCAAGCAGACTGGTCACTGTAAGCGGAACTGCCCCAAGTATTTGGTGGATAAGAAGGATGGCAAGGTGAACAAAGGTATATGTGATATACATGTTATTGATGTGTACCTTACGAGAGCTTGCAGTAGCACCTGGGTATTTGATACTGGTTCTGTTGCTAATATTTTCAATTCGAAACAGGGACTACGGATTAAGCGAAGACTGGCTAAGGACGAGGTGACGATGCACGTGGGAAATGGTTCCAAAGTCGATGTGATCGCCGTTGGCACGCTACCTCTACATCTACCTTCGGGATTAGTTTTAGACATAAATAATTGTTATTTGGTGCCAGCGTTAAGCATGAACATTATATCTAGATCTTGTTTGATGCAAGACGGTTATTCATTTAAATATGAGAATAATGGTTGTTCTATTTATATGAGTAATATCTTTTATGGTCATGCACGCTTGAATAGTGGTCTATTTTTGTTGAATCTCGATAGTAGTGATACACATATTCATAATGTAGAAGCCAAAAGATGCAGAGTTGATAATGATAGTGCAACTTATTTGTGCGCTGCGGTTTGGGTCATATTGGTGTAAAGCGCATGAAGAAACTCCATGCTGATGGACTTTTGGAATCACTTCATTATGAATCACTTGGTACTTGCGAACCATGCCTTATGGGCAAGATGACTAAAACACCATTCTCCGGAACAATGGAGCGAGCAACAGATTTATTGGAAATCATACATACTGATGTATGTAGTCTGATGAATATTGAGGCTCGCGGCGGGTATCGTTATTTTGTCACCTTCACAGATGATTTGAGCAGATATGGGTATATCTACTTAATGAAACATAAGTCTAAAACATTTGAAAAGTTCAAAGAATTTTAGAGTGAAGTGGAAAATCATCGTAACAAGAAAATAAAGTTTCTACGATCTGATCGTGGAGGAGAATATTTGAGTTACGAGTTTGGTCTACATTTGAAACAATGCGGAATAGTTTCACAACTCACGCCACCTGGAACACCACAACGTAATGGTGTGTCCGAACGTCATAATCATACTTTACTAGATATGGTGCGATCTATGATTTCTCTTACTGATTTACCGCTATCATTTTGGGGTTATGCTTTAGAGACGGTTGCATTCACGTTAAATAGGGCACCATCAAAATCCGTTGAGACGACACCTTATGAACTATGGTTTGAAAAGAAACCAAAGTTGTCGTTTCTTAAAGTTTGGGGTTGCGATGCTTATGTTGAAAAGTTTCAACCTAATAAGCTCGAAGCCAAATCGGAGAAATGTGTCTTCATAGGATACCCAAAGGAAACTGTTGGGTACACCTTCTATCACAGATCCGAAGACAAGACATTCGTTGCTAAGAATGGATCCTATCTAGAGAAGGAGTTTCTCTCGAAAGAAGTGAGTGGGAGAAAAGTAGAACTTGATGAGGTAACTGTACCTGCTCCCTTATTGGAAAGTAGTTCATCACAGAAACCGGTTCCTGTGACACCTACACCAATTAGTGAGGAAGCTAATTATATTGATCATGAAACTTCAGATCAAATTACTACCGAACCTCAAAGGTCAACTAGAGTAAGATCCGCACCAGAGTGGTACGGTAATCCTATTCTGGAGGTCATGTTACTTGACCATGGTGAACCTACGAACTATGAGGAAGCGATGATGAGCCCAGATTCCGCAAAATGGCTTGAGGCCATGAAATCTGAGATGGGATCCATGTATGAGAAAGTGTGGACTTTGGTTGACTTGCCCGATGATCGGCAAGCCATCGAGAATAAATGGATCTTCAACAAGAAGACTGAACTGATGGTAGTGTTACTATATACAAAGCTCGACTTGTTGCGAAAGGTTTTCGACAAGTTCAAGGGGTTGACTATGATGAGACTTTCTCACCCGTAGTGATGCTTAAGTCTGTCCGAATCATGTTAGCAATTGCCGCATTTTATGATTATGAAATTTGGCAAATGGATGTCAAAACTGCATTCCTGAATGGATTTCTGGAATAAGAGTTGTATATGATGCAACCAGAAGGTTTTTTCGATCCAAAAGGTGCTAACAAAGTGTGCAAGCTCTAGCGATCCATATATGGACTGGTGCAAGCCTCTCGGAGTTGGAATAAACGCTTTGATAGTGTGATCAAAGCATATGGTTTTATAAAGACTTTTGGAGAAACCTGTATTTACAAGAAAGTGAGTGGGAGCTCTGTAGCATTTCTAATATTATGTGTGGACGACATATTGTTGATTGGATATGATATAGAATTTCTGGATAGCATAAAAGGATACTTGAATAAAAGTTTTTCAATGAAAGACCTTGGTGAAGCTGCTTATATATTGGGCATCAAGATCTATAGAGATAGATCAAGAGGCTTAATTGGACTTTCACAAAGCACATACCTTGATAAAGTTTTGAAGAAGTTCAAAATGGATCAAGCAAAGAAAGGGTTTTTGCCTGTATTACAAGGTGTGAAGTTGAGTCAGACTTAATACCCGACCACTGCAAAAGATAGAGAGAAAATGAAAGATGTTCCCTATGCTTCAGCCATAGGCTCTATCATGTATGCAATGTTGTGTACCAGACCTGATGTGTGCCTTGCTATTAGTTTAGCATGGAGGTACCAAACTAATCCAGGAGTGGATCACTGGACAATGGTCAAGAACATCCTGAAATACCTGAAAAGGACTAAGGATACGTTTCTCGTTTATGGATGTGACAAAGAGCTAGTCGTAAATGGTTACATCGATGCAAGCTTTGACACTGATCCGGGCGATTCTAAATCGCAAACCGGATACGTGTTTATATTGAATGGTGGAGTTGTCAGTTGGTGCAGTTCTAAACATAGTGTTGTGGCGGGATCTACGTGTGAAGCGGAGTACATAGCTGCTTCGGAAGCAGCAAATGAAGGAGTCTGGATGAAGGAGTTCATATCCGATCTAGGTGTCATACCTAGTGCATCGGGTCCAATGAAAATCTTTTGTGACAATACTGGTGCAATTGCCTTGGCAAAGGAATCCAGATTTTAGAGAACCAAGCACATCAAGATATGCTTCAATTCCATCCGGGATCAAGTCCAGGTGGGAGACATAGAGATTTGCAAGATACATACGGATCTGAATGTTGCAGACCCATTGACTAAGCCTCTTCCACGAGCAAAACATGATCAACACCAAGACTCCATGGGTGTTAGAATCATTACTGTGTAATCTAGATTATTGACTCTAGTGCAAGTGGGAGACTGGAGGAAATATGCCCGAGAGGCAATAATAAAGTTATTATTTATTTCCTCATATCATGATAAATGTTTATTATTCATGCTAGAATTATATTAACCGGAAACATAATACATGTGTGAATACATAGACAAACATAGTGTCACTAGTATGCCTCTACTTGACTAGCTCGTTGATAAAAAAATGGTTAAGTTTCTTAACCATAGACATGACTTGTCATTTGATTAACAGGATCACATCATTAGGAGAATGATGTGATTGACTTGACCCATTTTGTTAGCTTAGCACTTGATCGTTTAGTATGTTGCTATTGCTTTCTTCATGACTTATACATGTTCCTATGACTATGAGATTATGCAACTCCCATTTACCGGAGGAACACTTTGTGTGCTACCAAACGTCACAACGTAACTGGGTGATTATAAAGGTGCTCTATAGGTGTCTCCGAAGGTACTTGTTGAGTTGGCGTATTTCGAGATTAGGATTTATCACTCCGATTGTCAGAGAGGCACCCCTGGGCCCTCTCAGTAATTCACATCACTATAAGCCTTGCAAGAAATGTGACTAATGAGTTAGTTGCGGGATGATGCATTACATAACGAGTAAAGAGACTTGCCGGTAACGAGATTGAACTAGGTATTGAGATACCGACGATCGAATCTCAGGCAAGTAACATACAGATGACAAAGGGAACAATGTATGTTGTTATGCGGTTTGACCGATAAAGATCTTCATAGAATATGTGGGAGCCAATATGAGCATCCGTGTTCCGCTATTGGTTATTGACAGGAGACGTGTCTCGGTCATGTCTACATAGTTCTCGAACCCGTAGGGTCCGCACGCTTAAAGTTTGGTGGTGATCGGTATTATGAGTTTTTGTGTTTTGATGTACCAAAGGTAGTTCGGAGTCCCGGATATGATCACGGACATGACGAGGAGTCCCGAAATGGTCGAGACGTAAAGATCAATATATTGGATGACGATGTCCGGACACCATAAGTGTTTCGGGAGGTTTCAGACATTTACCGGAGTACCGGGGGTTACCGGACCCCCCCCCCCCCGGAGTATATTGGGCCTAATGGGCCTTCGTGGGAGAAGAGGAGGGGCGGTCAGGGCAGCCGCATGCCCCTCCCCCTCTAGTCCGAATTGGACAAGGAGGGGGGTGCCCCCCTTTTTCCTTCTCCTCCTCTCTTCCTTCCTTCCCTTCTCCTACTCCAACAAGGAAAGGAGGAGTCCTACTCCCGGTGGGAGTAGGAGTCCCCCCCTTGGCGCGCCCTCCTTGGCCGGCTGCCTCTCCCCCCTTGCTCCTTTATATACGGGGGCAGGGGCACGTCTAGACACACAAGTTGATCTGTTGATCTCTCCCAGCAGTGTGCAGTGCCCCCTCCACCATATTCCACCTTGGTGATATCGTAGCGGTGCATAGGCGAAGCCCTGCGTCGGTAGCAACATCATCACTGTCATCACGCTGTCGTGCTGACGGAACTCTCCCGTGAAGCTCTGCTGGATCGGAGTTCGTGGGACATCATCGAGCTGAACATCTCCTGAACTCGGAGGTGCCGTACGTTCGGTAATTGGATCGGCCGGAATGTGAAGACGTACGACTACATCAACCGTGTTGTGTTAACGCTTCCTCTTTCGGTCTATGAAGGTACATGGACAACACTCTCCCCTCTCGGTGCTATGCATCACCATGATCTTGCGTGTGTGTAGGAATTTTCTTGAAATTACTATGTTCCCCAACATGGGTTTCCTCACTTGTCACAGATGGGCTCATTCCCGTGGGAAGAGAATGGACCCTGGATGTGCTCCATGTTGTCGCAGATGGGCTCCTTCCCCTTGGTAGAGCACGACTGTAGGGTGCCCTCCCTGATGTCGCAGATGGGCTCTTTCCCCTTGGAAGAGCAGATGGACTCTTTCCCCTTGGAAGAGCCGGAGAGGGTGCCCTCCTCGTGGTCACCGTCGATGAGGTCTGACTTGCAAGCTGTGGATCCCAAGCTAGCATCGCAGAACGTGCCCTTCAGAAATGAGAAAAGGGGCTCGATGGCGATGTAGGATGGCAAGTTGTTGACAGCGAGCCAGAGGAGATCAGTGGCGGGGCCATGCATGAGATCGACGGTGGTTGAACCCGAGGGGTTGGGGGTGGGCCACTTAACCTGTAACATAGCCCGCCTGAGGCCATCGCTGTCCATGACATCGATGTCTTAGCCGGCGGAAGAGACATGCCCACATACTCTAGCCCGCTGCTTGAGTTCCTGCTGCCAGTAATGGTCGTCAGCTTCCTCGGCGACGTCGAGCGAAGAGACCGTGATACACCTCTTTTGGGCCAGTCGCTCCTTGAGCTCCATGGGAAGCGTAGCCGGGCTTAGGCTGCGACACTCTAGAGTGGGGGATGGGGATGGGGATGCGGATCTAGGGGAAAAGGGGCATATGGCAGGCGTCATCTAAGAAACTCAGGGCGGCCTTGGTATGGAGATCGGTGGGTAAGCTGCACGGGCAAATCGGCAGATGTTGACAATGGAGGTCTTGCGGCGGCGGCGGCGGCAGGGACCTTGCTAGGGTTTCGAGCGAGGGAGGGGTGTGTGTGTGTGCGCGCGTGCGCCCGAGGAGGTTTTAGTGTGTGTGTGTGTGTGGAGGGGGGGTGTTTGAGGAAATGACACGGGTACTGAAAATTTTACAACGTGGTAGTCAAACGCGGGAGTGAAATGCCGAAGCTAATGAAATTTTTGATGATGGTGCATCCCACACAGTCCGGAGATAACAACCGTGTGTTATGAAACAGAAAAACCTTTGAGGCGGGCAGATATTTTCTAGGGGTAGGCGGGATTGGGAACAAGAAACCTCGCACAAGGTCCGGAGATAACAACCGTGTGTTATGAAACACAAAAACCCTCCTTGAGCTGGGCAGATATTTTCTAGAGATGCAGTGGGATTGAGAAGAAGAAACATCACACACGGTCCAGAGATAACAACCGTGTGTTATGAAACAGAAAAAGCCTCGAGGCGGGCAGATATTTTTTAGAGGGGGAGCCTCGTGGAGCCCAGTGTAGTGTGCGGATGTGTGCGTGACAGGGGCACCGACATGGCACACGGTTAGTTTGAGTGAACCGTGTCTGTTGCATCATCCGACTTGTCTAACATTCATAAATTTGGCAAAAAATGAAGTGGGAGAGGGTCAGAACATGAATACACTTGCATGTGGACCAAATTTATATGTATGAAAAGGGTGGTTTGATTTGCAAATACCAAATGCAACTTCGATGTCGCACCTATCTCACAAAGTGCACGATATTGCTTGCCCCCCTTGTGTCGGCACGAAGGGAATCCTAAGGTATGAATGCATGCCCCGCCCCTGCCCCAATCGAGGCTCACCTAGAAAAGTGCGAAGTAGCTAGCAGCCCCCCTTGTGCCGGCACGAAGGGAATCCTAAGCTATGAATGCATGCCCCCTGGCCCCCAACCGAGGTTCACGTAGGAAAGTACAAAGAAGCTAGCAGCCCCCTCCCTCGTGTCGGCGCGAAGG
>NC_041393.1:358316143-358354055 GCF_002162155.2 Triticum dicoccoides
AAACTACGAAGTAGCTAAGAGCCCCCTCCTCGTGTCGGCACGAAGGGAATCCTAAGCTATGATGCCCCCCAACCGAGGTTCACCTAGCAAAGTGCAAAGTAGCAGCCCCCCTACACACTTTTAAGTCGGCTGGCCAGAGAGGCATCTCACCAAGATTGATCGTAAAACGGACCAAGAATAATCCACCTTGGTCGTACAACCTCTCTCTTGTTGCTGGTCATAGTGATGATCGTCCATGCAACCCCAGATAGGCTAGCTCGCTAATAATCACGCAAGTAGCTAGCTAGTCCCCGAAGACAACCACTACATGCATGTGGCCCAAACATATGTATGGATTAGGTGTGTTTTTTAGTACACAATGGAACAACTTTGATGTGGCACTATGATTTCTAAATAGAAATCCCCACACCGAGTGAGGGTTAGGTTGATGATGCATATGTATGTTACACCACACTTCAAGTCGATGATAGGGATTCATGCATGCATGCGTGCATAGTATATGCGCTCAAACTTTAATTAGGTCTGAATATCACCATGATCTATGCTATGATAACATGAACCAAATGAAGAATCCGCCATGGTAACCTATCTTGTTATCGGTCAAGGTGATCATGAATATCCATGCGGGCCCACGAATATATAGGCTTGTCGCCAATAAATACGCGAGGGAGTGTATAGTTCAAAGACAATCGCTACATGCATGTGTGTGGAGGTGATGCGTGCATGCATGTTTGAATACCATTTCAGAACATTGATGTGGCACGTGCATCGAAAATCGTACACTCTCCCCACACAGAGCGAGATCGGTTCATGACGTGTCATTGTACTAGCTACTTCGACTCGATGGGAGGGATTCATGCGTACACATGCATGCGTGTGTTCTCATATATATATACAAGCAAAAAAATAACCCCCTCCTAAGTCAAATTAACCACTCTCGTTGTCAGGCAAAAAGTAGTGATGGACCAAGCGGGCCCACAAAAGGAAAGCATCGATATCGTTGATAATCGCTTAAGTGGGTGTGAAAGGACAACCACCATCGCTTTGCAAGTGGGCCAAACATATGTTGAATATAATACATAAAATGCACAACTTTGATGTGCCACACATGCCTCAAAAACCGTAAACCATGCACCCTCACACAGAGCAAGGTTCATGAAGCGTACTACATATGATGGTCCCCTTCCCCCTCTTCGACGCATACTATACGCTCTTACCGTAATACAACCCAAAAAGAATCCTCATCGATGGTGAAATTAATTAACCTCTCCCGGTGTAGGTCAAAGTGATGCACATGCATCGACGATGGCCTCGTGGGCACACAGATGGAAGCGTCACAAGTGAGTGTCCTAGCTAGGATAACCACCGTCTGCATGCATGTGGCGCAAAGAGGTGTTGTGTGATGCTTGAATAGCCATTTTCATAATTTTGATGTGGCACATGCCTCGGAAACCGAAAAGTCCCGACACTGAGTGAGGTGTACTTGTTCACGGACATACACATATAGTACACACACACACACACACACACACACACACACACACACACACACATATATATATATATATATATATATATATATATATATATATATATATAGCTAGTCCCCTCCCACCTCTTCGACGCGTACTATATACCACCATAACACAAACAAAAAATATTCGACCTTGCTGGTCAAATTAACCTCACTACCAGTTGTTCGTCAAAGTGATGGATGACGACCTTGCAGGCCCACAGAAAGCATCATACACGAGTATCGAGTGTCGTGTAGGACAACCATCGACTACATGTGGCCAAAACATGCATGTATGAAAGGGCTGTGTAATGTTTTAAATTAGGAATTCACGACTCTGATGTGGCATCAGCCTGCCTAACAAAATGGCCAACCCACACGGTGGCTCACAACTTGTAGTGTACTGCGAGCCACTCGCCACCCCTAGACGCACACACCCACACACACCGCGAATCCACCACAACTACGATGCATGTTAAATTAATTATCCCGCGGTGGACATATATATGTTACCAAAGGAGGGACATTTTAATTTTGAAAAAAATCAGAGATCATTAAGACGTTTTAGTACATTAATGGATAGATTTTCTACTGATATAATGTGCAAAAATCAAATTCGAGCTACATGCACACGTGATAGTGCACCTAAATGGATTGCAAAAACACATGTGTCTCACTGGGTGCATGTTTACTCCCCGTGCAACAAATTTCAAACAACGAGAATCTTGATTTTTAAATTCTAGTACATCCAAAACTTATTTGAAGTTCATGGAACTTATCGTGTTGTCATATGGACACCAATACAAAGTTGCATTGTACTTTTTTTGGTCAAATTTGAGACCAGTTTTGATGTAATCTTTATCTAATTACAAACGGGAGATTATTAATAATTGGGAACCAATATCCCAAACGGACTATTTATTCGGACCGTGAGCGTTAGACCAACAATGGATATGTGTCATTCTTCGGTTAAGCAAAAAATAAAGCGGCATCATTAATCATCCAAATATAAAAACAATATATGTGCCGCCACGCGACTCGTGTATCATGCGAGCAGGTGTGAGTTGACCGGACACATGCAAGCAGTCCGCCGCGCAGGCAGACCGGGAGGCGTGCATGCATGTGTGTGAATTGAAGGGGGCGTGCTCGCTATGCAGTGTCATTAGGAGGCGTGCGAGTAGCTGTGTGAAACGACGGTAGGCATGCCAGCAATCCGGTGCGCAGGCTCACCGGGAGGTGAGCCAGCGGTTTGACCGCCGCCCACCTCTCTCCCACTACTCCATATTAATGGTGCGCCCAAGCGGCCGCACCCCCCATCCTTGCCACACACACAATCCCCTCTCTCCGCTTGCATCCTCGACGCCGCTCTCAGTCATCAAAGCCGTCAGTGTATGAGGATGCCGCCAAAGCGCCCCATCGGACGGAGTGGCAACACCGGGGCTGCTAAAGCACTAGAGCACGGCGTGGAGATGGAGATAGAGGTTGCCGTCGTCGACGGCGTCAAGCTTCCACAGCTGGAGGCAGAGTTCCACACCAACTCTGGTGACGACTCGGGCGACGACTCCGACGACCACTCCGGCGACGACTCCGACGATGACGGACAACTGGTTAGTCATCTATACCCATTTATGTGTCAAATAGATCCTAGGGTTTCTCTGTTTACTCCTGCACCCCCCCTTTTGGGATAGAAATCCTATGGTTATGTTCTCCCAATCCATGAAATCTTAGTAAGTTTCGTTAGATCCGTGTAGTGTATTGATTGTTTGAATGGTACAAGTGATAAGTGATTAGTTGTTTCATCTATGGAAATGATTTCTGCTAGTAATCCGACTAGGTTAGTGTTCGTGCTAATAATTCCTAGCCAGGACTTGACAATTGATTTTGAATGACCTACATTTGTTTGTGCCAATATATTCTTCAAGATTGGTCTGTACATAGACAAATGTGCTTAAAAATCAAACCATAATATCTGGATATGTACAAATAAATAGCCATAAATTCCAAATCCTACTTCACGACATGTAATCGTTGATTTGATGCCAATTTTTGGCAACTGCCAAATGTTCGCTAGAGATTAGTTTGTAACCATTAATTTGATGCCACATTTTTTTACTATTTGTATAGGTGATGTCTGACGATGTGGACAACGAGGATGAAGATGTCCAGAGGAGGTACAAGAGGCAAATAATGAGGGAGCTTTATGCGAGAATGCATAACAGGCGTATTAGGACCTGGAACGGTGGCTATCGATGCCCTTTCTGCAACCACAAGCTTGATGATGCGTATCAAAGTGTTCTGGTGCATGCAAGAGGACGGGTCGTTGGCTTCTTCAAGAAGAAGTATGCTCGTAGGGTTGAGCACGATGCGTACGCCGAGTACCTGGAGAAGCTTTGGGATCGTGCCAGCTTGTTAGATGAGATGTGGGATCGAACTATATATGTACGCTTGAGCATGCTTAATGATGGTTGAACTATGCTTGTGTACGTGTATGCTTATTATCTATGTCTAACTATGTTTAATCTATGTTTACTTATGTCCAACTGTGGGATATGGATGCAATCAGTTCGATTGATGGAATCTACCTCCATCCTCGTTTATTGGTCCCCTGTGTAATTTGTGCTAAATGTTGACCAAATATTTAACTGACAAAATGTTAGTGCCGATCAGCAAAAATTATATCGTTGGATGCGTATTTGAACATAGTGTTCAATGATATAATTTTTTGTGACATGCATAAACACTTCTTAGTCAAATATTTGGTCAAAATTTGGTACAAATTACAGAGGGGACCAATAAACCAGGACGGAGGTAGTACGTCAATCACACATGGTTCCCAAAATTGGAACCGTGTGCAATGACTTTCATTTTGCATGTTGCTTCAATCACACACGGTTCCCAAAATTGGAACCGTGTGCAATGGTTTTCGTTTTGCTTCTTGCGTCAATCACACACGGTTGGCTCTAGAAAACCGTTGCCTCCGAAATTCTTTGTGGGACAGAAAACCCTCACCACCCAATTCAAAAAATAAAAAATAAAACCCTCGCCATCCCCACGTCACAAAACCCTCAGCTCCGCTCGCCACCCCATGCCTCCGGTCCCCATTCACACCTGCACAAGCTCCTCCGCGTCTATGCATGGCACCGCCTATCGCGGCGGTAACCACTTATCTCGCCGCCTGCCGCCGCCGCCAGGCTGCCGACCAACCCCACCGTATTTCGCCACTTCCGCTTGCCGCCGCCTATCACCATCGACTTTCTCGATGCTGCTCACAGTCAACCCAGCTCCGCTCGGTTGGGGAATCTTTCGTACGGAGGGTTTTTTCTCATGGACGACAAGGTAACTAATTTAATGAGATATTATCTCATCTCTCATCCCAGTTCATCTGCCTCCTTTATTCACCCGACGAAAATCACCGTGAATTAATTCTTATTCGTGATGATTTGAGGGTTTTCTTTCATTCATAGTGTACAGTGCGCCGACACATCAGGACCTTCCGACCTCCACCAGAGATTCCATCTCACTGTACCAGATGACTTGAGCATGTGCGGGTATGTTCAATCTCACCCTTAATCGGCTGGCATGGCCTACTTTCCTGAAGATATTCTAAATATTGCTACATTTGAATAAAAGGTGCCATATGCACCATATACGTCAAAGGGGATTTTCCCCCTCTTCTTTCTATATTAGGCAAATTAATGATGTATTGTTCTTTCGATTACTCTCATATTTCCATGACATCATGTTTACCCTATCTGTTTAATTATAGATTTTTGTCCTTTTATTTCAACTGTTGTACAATTATTTCAATTTGGGCCCATATTTTCATGTTACCATATTTTCTTTAACAATCCTACCATTTTCTGCAGCGCATCCCTGGCTATGCAACAGATTATTTAGTGCTGAATTTTTCCCTTTACATAGATCAAGGCTGCACGGATGTCATACTGCACACAAACCATGGATTTACAATCATTGCTACTATATTACTTTATGAACATGGTGACTCCTATTTTGGCGCTCGCTTTTGGAAAAAAATTTCTAAGTTCTATGTACTGAAAGCTGGCACTAAAATTGGACTGCACATAAAAGGGCCTGGTCATGAGATATATGCTAACTTCATCAACAAAATCATCCGTCCTGAGTTTGTTTGAAGTAAATTTTCTTTTCAACTATCTGCATGTTGACTTACCCAGCAATGTTAAATGAATTGTGTAGTATTTAAGCAACCAATTGTTATTCCCTTTTCTTACTATATTCCTACCTAATAACTTCTAGTTACCAATACACTTTTCTATTGCCCTGTTTTAACTAAATATTCCCTATAATCTCATTTCTATCAGAAAGCGCCGCTGACAAGGAGACTCCGGAGGTGGAGAACGGGTCTGCCAACAAGCGGAGGCGGGGCAAGCTAGAACCCTATGGAACTTCACCTCCGGAACTTCATCCCAATCAAATGGGGCCAACAGTCATCATATCCCGGTGATGGTGCCCCCTATGGAACTTCACCCCTCTCGACCTCATCGACACCCACGAGCTCTGCCATGGCTATCGCAAAATCTTGGATGCGTTATCCAAGATCCTCGGCAGTCACCCTGGCCCAACCAGAGGCCGTAGAATGGGCAAGTTCTGTTCCAATGGTAGGGACCGAGCCAAGCTTGATGACTGGTTCGGATCCCCTGCCCTAGATCAGGTCGAGGAGCTCACTTTTGATGATGGGCATATGCACTCGCTGCCAACGTCCGTGCTCCGCCTCGCTCCCACGCTGCGCGTAGCCAAGTTCAGGAACTGCCGCCCCCCCCTTAATGACGCGCCCGCTCTTATTCTACCATGACTGAAGCACCTCGAGCTCGTCGCCATCTGCCTCTCAAACAGTGACATGGAGCGCCTGCTCCGTGGCCGTACTGCACTTGAGTACCTTCGTCTTTAGGCGATCAATGGGCTGAGTACATTCCACATCACCTCCATGACTCTCCGGACTATTTATGTGTGTTGCTGGTTCGGCAGGAAGACATCACAAGATGCATACCATGGTAAGGTCATTGAGGACACACCTGCACTTGAGAGATTACTTGTACTTGATCAAGTAGGTCCAACAAGAATCAATGTCATTTCTGCACCGAAATTGACCGTGCTGGGCTACTCATCTGACCAATACTCCGAACTTGTTATTGGATCCACACCCGTTCAGGTACAACATCCGTCTTCTACTTCTCCTTCTACAAAATAAAATTATTTCTAATATTTGAAGATGTTTGTTCGTCTGTCATTCAGAGAATGATTCCGACAAGCCTGACCGCGAAACTGCGCATAGTGAAGGTCTTGGCACTAGAATCTATCGGCCCCAACCTGGAGCAAGTTGTCACTTTTCTGAGATGCTTTCCATGCCTGGAGAAGCTATATATCGAGGTGATGTTCCTTTCCTGTTAAATTTTAACCATAAGGGAGTTCAATTTGTGACACCTTTTCCAAGTTTACAATGACAATGTACTATGATTTCTGAAGGATTCTTTTGGAGGATTTCAGTACATACATGTCTCCTTTTCCAAGTTTACAATGACAATGCTTGATCCATATGGTTACAATCCATATGCATTTCTCCTTTGGATTCATTTGTACTAGTTTTCTTAGCGAACTTCTCATCCACTCCAACATCTTGTGAAGATGGAAGATGGCATGTTAATGCCCATGTTAATCATGTCAGATCGAAGATGGCATGTTAGTGCATTTTACAAATCCTGCAAACCAAATAGGCATGTAGTAGTGTTCAAAACTGCATCTAGGCACTCACATGTTTTATTATTTTGCAGATGAGATTAGGCCCAGTGGTGGATAATGTGATACAATATAGCAATCACGTCGAATGCCTAGATCTGCATCTCTTAGAAATTACTTTGAACTCCTACCAAGGGACCTTACCGAAGATTATATTTGCCAGGTTCTTTGTTGTCAGAGCAAGGGTGCTGAAGGTAATGAGGTTTGCCCTACATTTATTTCAGAAAAATCAATGGTTTGTTGATCAGCGCCGACACCCGTGGTAGAATGGAATAGGCTCCAAAAATGCTGAATTTCATTTTGGAACTTTAGATGACAGAGTAATCGGAACTCATCGTGTCAACCCCATACATGACTTCTCAGTGGCTGACCCCTTTGCAAAAGTTGTGAGGTTTCGAAACCAGACTTAGAAGTGGTAATATTAGTTTGAACCTATCTGATATCCATGTTCAGCAGATCAGCGCAAGCGTTTGCAGCTGATGAGCTGAATTTCATTTCTAATATCAGTTTGAACCTTTGTAATCTTTGAATTTGAGCCATATAACTCTGGAATTTGAACCTTGTAATACTTCGAGCCTTTGTGGTACAATCATTGAAATGGCATCATATGAGACTCGTATATTGGTAGCATTATTTTGAACTTAATATGCAATGGTCTTAGATTTGATTTTATTAACCATTCTTGAATTTGTTTACCTTGTCGATGTCACAGCACACGATCTGTATAGCTAACTCGACTGCGATCTTGGAAATTATCGCTGAAAGGATCGAGAAGAGGTGTCTAGAGAGGGGGGGGGGGTGAATAGACCCTCAACACACAAAGTTGGCAGTTTTTGAGTTTTTCAAGTTTAGGTGGAGTTTAACCACAAGTTTAACCATTCACAATACATATCAAGCAAGCATGCAAAGAGTATATGGGCAGCGGAAATTAAAGCATGCAACTTGCAAGAAAGGAAAGGGATGGATTGGAGTGAGCAAACGCAATTGTAGACATAGATGTTTTTGGCGTGGTTCCGATAGGTGGTGCTACCGTACATCCACGTTGATGGAGACTTCAACCCACGATGGGTAACGGTTGCGCGAGTCCACGGAGGGATCCATCCGTGAAGGGTTCATGAAGAAGCAACCTTGTCTATCCCACCATGGCCATCGCCCACGAAGGACTTGCCTCACTAGGGTAGATCTTCACGAAGTAGGCAATCTCCTTGCCCTTACAAACTCCTTGGTTCAACTCCAGAATCTTGACAGAGGCTCCCAAGTGACACCTAACCAATCTAGGAGACACCACTCTCCAAAAGGTAATAGATGGTGTGTTGATGAACTCCTTGCTCTTGTGCTTCAAATGATGGTATCCCCAACACTCAACTCTCTCTCATAGGATTGGATTTGGTGGAAAGAAGATTTGAGTGGAAAGCAACTTGGGGAAGGCTAGAGATCAAGATTCATATGGTTGGATTGGAATATCTTGGCCTTGACACATGAGTAGGTGGTTCTCTCTCGGAAAATGAATGCTGGAAGTGTAGGCACATTCTGATGGCTTCCCTCACGAATGAGGAGTTGGTGGAGGGGTATATAGCCTCCACACAAAATCTAACCATTACACACAATTCACCAAACTCGGTGGGACCGAATCAGAAAACTCGGTCCGAGCGATTTAGTTCACAATGTGACTGTTAGGCATTTCGGTGGGACCGATATGATCAACTCGGTGGAACCGATGTGCAAGGGTTAGGGTAAAACCTCATCTCGGTTTGACTGATTACACAACTCGGTGGGACCGATTTGGTAATAAGCAAACATAGAGTCAGTCAGACAAACTCGGTGTGACCGATTACATATTCTTGGTGAGACCGAAAATATTGCAATAGACAATAGGGAGTTTGCAAGCCCATCTCGGTGAGACCGAGATCCCATCGGTCAGACCAAAGTGACTAGGGTTTCTGGCAGTGGCTATGTCAAATGAACTCGGTGGCGCCGGATTGATCAAATCGGTGGGGCCGAGTTTGACTTTTGGTTTGGGACATATGTGGATATGAGAAAGTGGTTGAGGGCTTTGGAGCATATCACTAAGCACTTTGAGCAAGCAAGCCATTAAGCAACACCTCATCCCTTTTAATAGTATTGGCTTTCTTATGGACTCAATGTGATCTTGGATCACTGAAATAGAAAATGTAGAGTCTTGAACTTCAGAGCTTGAGCCAATCCTTTGTCCTTAGCATCTTGAAGGGGTTCCACATCCTCTTGTCCATGCCACTCCACTGTTGGACTTATCTGAAATACACTAGATAAAAGTATTAGTCCAACAAGAGATATGTTGACATTAATTACTGAAATCACCCAGGGAGCACTTGTGCTTTCAATCTCGCCTTTTTGGTAATTGATGACAACATACATCAAAGCTTTAGATAAAGATTATAGAGAAACGCAGATAAAGCTTTGGAAGGACACGTAACATGCATAGGCTCCCCCTACATGTATGCAATCATGTAAATATGGAACATAAGATCATGTGAGTGCATAATCATGACAGAGCAAGCAATGTGTTACATGTATCTTGGCTATATGCATCAGAGTAAATGGTGTGAGTATGAGAAAGTACTTTCATGCTCATGAGTCCTTCTTGCAAACAATATGTACATCATCAAGAGATCATCATGTGCATGAGTGAGATGCATATACTTACCTTGTGGTCTTGAGCTAGCTTTGGAAGAGATGAACCTAAGAAAACAAGGTTAGACAACATAGAGACATCTACTAAGCAGAGCAAGAGCAGTAAACCACAAGAGTACCAAGATTTGGGATGACATGTATAGAGTGAGTACTAGGTATTCTATTTGAGTGCAGACATATCCCCAAAAGGTAAAGATATGCAATGAATTTGAAGATTCCCTTCCATTAGATGTCTTGTTCCCCCTGAATCTTATATGGGATATTGGGAGAAGATAGGGAATGGAAAATCAGAGCAAAGCCAACACACAAACAAAACATAAACAACATGAACATGTCTTTCCCCTCTAAAGACATGTAACTTCTCTCCTCTTTGAATACCAGGCAACTGGGGTCTTTCTATGATGTGATAATTTATCTCTCTTTTCCCCCTTTTGATATGATTAAGCTTTGATGTGAGCTATCTCTCCCCCTTTGCCATCAATTTCCAAGAAGGGTCTTCTGGAGTGTGAGTCAAAATAGGTTTGGTCCTTGAGTCACATGGCAAAGTAGCGGGGAAAAATAAAGTGTTGGTTAAAGGAAATAAATTATCGAGTGGAGCTGGAACAAAATGTGCAGGAAGCAAATGACAAAGTGTTTTCTCAGCATTGAAATCGGCTACACCGAGTTGTTTCCTTCAGTGGCACCGAAAAGTTTTGGTTTGACCGAAAGAGGCAAGTCGGTTTGTCCGAGTTCATCACAGAGAGAAAGCACTAGTCACCTCAGCTCACTAAGCAAATAAGATCTCACAAGGATTTGCAATGAATTAACTAAAGGATTTGCAAGGAATTGGATGCAGAGAAATGCAGAACAGAAATAAAAGAGAAGAAATCTAGATGATGTTTTTTAAAGGGAAAATAAATATGCACGAGACAAATGCGAGAACAAGGAAAAACACTAGAGAACTTCATCTAGAATTGGTCGGCGACAAAGTCACCTATGTTAGAGTATATTGACTTAGGAGTCAAGTGAAGACACTTGATCATAGGTCATACTCATCATTTAAGAACAAAATGGGGTTGCCATTTTTCGTTTAAGCACTTTGATGTATTCTCATCTTGTTGAGCTGCTTTGACCCATGACTTGGGGTAAAGCTTCTCTAAGATGGAATAACATACCTTGGGTGGTGGTGTTGATCTTGATCATGTAGTTGAACTTGTGTGGGATGCTCAATGTTGATGTAGTTCATTTGGAGCACCACTTGTAATTGGAGTTCATCTACCTACATGGATTAGATTTGCAAGGAAGAGCACTTGTGTATCCAAAATGACAATCGTAAATTTTACATAGGAATTTGTCAAAGGATATATTTGAGGGGTTTCATGCTTCCTTGTCTTCAACCACCGTAAATTAGAGACTTTGTGATGTAGAGATTTCTCAAGATGTGAGTGAGTTGCAATCTCATAGATTTTGATTCATCCAAGTGCCTACAAGGGTTAGATAACATGCAAGGTGCAAATATATTCAAGACATAAGATTATCATCATAAAAGAAGTATCAAGGATTAGTCATAGGCTCATGTCTTGCATGTATCCAAATGGAGTTCCTACTCCAAGTTTGAAGCATCAATGATGTTCAATTCACCTCTCAACCTGTAAAAAACCTTCTCATCAAGTGGTTTAGTGAATATATCCACCAATTGCTTGTCGGTATGAACATGCTTAAGGCTAATATCACCTTTACCAACATGATCTCGAATGAAATGATGACGAACTTAAATGTGCTTAGTTCGAGAATGTTGCACGGGATTGTGAGCAATCTTAATAGCACTTTCGTTGTCACAAAGCAAAAGAACATGTTTCACATATATCCCGTAATCTTTAAGAGTTTGGGTCATCCAAAGTAACTAAGCACAACATGAACCGGCGGCAATGTATTCCGCTTCAGCGGTGGATAAGGATACTGAGCTTTGTTTCTTGGAGGACCAAGACACAAGAGATCTACCAAGAAATTGACAAGTACCCGAAGTGGACTTTCTATCAACCTTGTCTCCGGCATAGTCCGAATCGGAGTAGCCAACAAGATCAAAGGAAGACCTCTTAGGATACCAAATGCCAAAATTTGGTGTCTGTATTAAGTATCTCACTATCCTTTTCACAGCCTTAAGATGACATTCTTTAGGGGCCGCTTGATATCGTGCACACATGCACACACTTAGCATAATATTGGGACGAGAGGCACATAGATATAATAATGAACCAATCATAGAGCGGTAAACTTTTTGATCAACGGGTTCACCGTCTTTAGTCAAGTCAAGATGTCCACTAGTAGGCATGGGTGTACTCATACCTTTGCATTCTTGCATATTGAACTTCTTGACAAGTCCTTGGTGTACTTTGTTTGAGAGACAAAGGTACCTTCCTTAGTTTGCTTGATTTGCAAACCAAGAAAGAACTTGAGTTCACTCATCATAGACATCTCAAACTTCTCCGACATAAGCTTTCCAAACTTCTCACTAAAATGAGGGTTAGTTGATCCAAATATAATATCATCAACATAAATTTGGCACACAAATAATTCTCCATTAACCCTTTTAGTGAAAAGAGTAGAATCATTTTTTCCAATCTCAAAGACTTTTTCAATAAGGAACTTGGTCAAGCATTTATACCACGCTCTAGGAGCTTGTTTAAGACCATAAAGAGCTTTGTGAAGTTTGTAAACATGATTGGGTTTCTTAGGATTAACAAATCTGGGAGGTTGTTTAACATAAACTTCCTCCTCAATTTCACCATTTAGAAAAGCACTTTTAATGTCCATTTGGTATAAAGTGATATCATGGTGATTAGCATAGGCAAGTAAGATGCGAATGGACTCAAGTCTAGCAACGGGGTCATATGTCGCACCATAGTCCATACCTTCGACTTGAGTGTAGCCTTGGGCGACGAGACGTGCTTTGTTGAGAACTACTTGTCCATCTTCATCTTGCTTGTTGCAAAACACCCATTTGGTACCAATGATGTTATGGTTGTTGTCGGGCTTCTCGACCAATGTCCACACTTGGTTTCTCTCAAAGTTGTGTAGTTCTTCATGCATGGCATTTATCCAATCCAGATCTTCCAATGCTTCTTCAACCTTCATGGGTTCAATGCTAGAGATGAATGAATAATGTTCACAAAAATTAGCCAAACGAGATTTAGAGAGAGTGATTCTCCCAGTTTGGATATCATTGTATATTTGCTCGAAGGGATGGTCTCTAGCAACTCTTGCTCGAACTCATGAGAACTTTTGCTTTGATCGGGGTGGAACATCTTCTTCATCATCTCGTTCTTCTTCTTGGCCTTCTTCATTGTTGACGTTGTCGTTCTATCGTTGTGGTGGAGAAGGAGGTTGATGCGGTTCATCTTGGTGTACTTCCTCATTTTCTTCATCTTGGTGTGTCCCACTTGTGGATGCCTCCATATCAACTCTTGGTTCACCTTGTCGTGAGGAAGAAGCTTCCGCTTGGACGGACGAGGTACTCTCCTTCACCTCCTTTGGACGGACTTTGCCAATAGACAAGTCTTGGATTGCTTCCGAAGGGTCTTTATCTCCTACATCAATTGGCAATTGCTCTACTTGCGAGCCATTAGATTCATCAAACTTCACATGTACCATCTCTTCAACCTTTCTGGTGAAATTGTGGTAGACACGGTAAGTGTGAGAGTTTGAGCCATAACCAAGTAGGAAACCATCATGAGATTTGCGAGCAAATCTAGAACGACGATGCTTATCAAGAATGTAGCACTTTGAGTCGAATACTCGAAAGTATCCAACTTGGGGTTTGTTACCGGTGAGTAGCTCATATGCCATCTTGCCGAGTAGCTTGTGAAGATATAAGCCATTTGTCACATGACAAGCTGACTCAACCGCTTCCGCCCAAAAGTGATTTGGCCTCTTGTACTCATCAAGCATCGTTCTTGCCATTTCGATGAGCATCCGATTCTTCCTCTCAACAACTCCATTTTGTTGAGGTGTGTGCGTAGCCGAGAACTCATGTGAAATCCCTTATTCATCAAGAAAGGTGTCCACATTTGCGTTCTTGAACTCCGTTCCGTTGTCACTACAAACCTTCTTGGTCTTCACTTCAAATTATCATCGAGAAAAGTTTGGACCCGCAGATTCTGGGCCTTCCTAGCAAAGTTTTTGAAGATCTTTTGGACCTGCGATTTATCATCAAGAAAGAACACCCACTTAAATCTTGAAAAATCATCAACTATAACTAGACCAAATGAGTTTCCACCGAGAATTTTGTAGGCATTAGGACCGAAGAGATCCATGTGAAGTAGCTCGAGCGGTCTCCTAGTGGTCATGATGTTCTTCATGGGGTGGCTTCCTCCAACCTATTTTCCTGCTTGGCAAGCGCTGCAAAGTCTATCCTAATCAAATATGACATCTTTAACACCAAGGATATGATCTCCTTTAATAAGGTTGTCAAGGTTTCGCATGCCCACATGACCTAACCGCCAATGCCATAACCAGCCTTTAGAAGATTTAGCAATTAAGCAAGTTCTAGGTTGAGCCTTTTTAGTGAAATCAACAATGTATAGATCACCTTTACGTATACCGGTAAAGACCATTTTATGATTCTCTCTACGAAACACTTGGTAATCTACTTTGGTAAATAGGACATTGAAATCAAGGTCAGCTAGTCTAGAACTAGACAGCAGATTATAGCCAAGAGATTCAACGAGCATGACATTTTGTATGGAGCTATCATGTGAGATGGCCACCTTACCAAGGCCAACCACCTTACCCTTTGAGTTATCACCAAAGGTGACATACTTTCGAGGGCTGTCGTTTTCAGCAAGCTCATGAAACATATCTTTATCTCCGGTCATGTGATAGGTACATCCACTATCAAGGACCCATTCCTTTCCTCCTACCATGTATCCTCAAAGATTATCCATAAGACCAAAGTGTCTCATTGCATCATCAAGATCATAATCACTATCATCATCGTCATCATAGTATCCATGTTCAACATCGTCATGTGGTGGATCAATTCCTAGAGAGGGTGATTCATTAGATAAATGATTTTGAAAATGATCTTATTTATGAATTCTAATAGCTTTGGAAATAATATTGCTAATAATTCCAACATCTCCTTTGGCACGCATAAGATTTGTAAGCTCAAAAAGGCAATTACCAAACTTAGGATCATTGGAATTCATCTTACTCAAGGCAATAGACTTATGTAGAATCTCATCTAGATTTTGCAAGGAATAAATCTCCATATAGTGTAGGCACAATTAAGAGTAGGCAAGCAACCAATCAAGTTTCTAGGCAAACCTCTAGTGATAAGATTAACAGTTCTAAGATTGCGAATCATGTCAATGCACTCATCAAGAGTAGGATGCATAGCATCAACATGAGGTTCACAAGGGCTAGTAATGTACTTGTTCAAATGATATTCATTGAAAATCACAAGCATCTCATTTTTCCACTCATGAAAGTACTCTCCATCAAGTATAGGCACTCTATGTCTAAGAATCCCCAAAGTAGACTCATCCATCTTCCTCCAATGGTGTTTAAACCAAAGCAATGGAGACCAATGCTCTAATACCAATTGAAAGGATCAAGAAGAGGTGTCTAGAGGGGGGTGAATAGACCCTCAACACACAAAGTTGGCAGTTTTTGAGTTTTTCAAGTTTAGGTGGAGTTTAACCACAAGTTTAACCATTCACAATACATATCAAGCAAGCATGCAAAGAGTATATGGGCAGCGGAAAGTAAAGCATGCAACTTGCAAGAAAGTAAAGGCATGGGATTGGAGTGAGCAAACACAATTGGAGACACGAATGTTTTTGCCGTGGTTCCGATAGGTTGTGCTATCGTACATCCACGTTGATGGAGACTTCAACCCACGAAGGGTAACAGTTGCGCGAGTCCACGGAGGGCTCCACCCATGAAGGGTCCACGAATAAGCAACCTTGTCTATCCCACCATGGCCATCTCCCACGAAGGACTTGCCTCACTAGGGTAGATCTTCATGAAGTAGGCGATCTCCTTGCCCTTACAAACTCCTTGGTTCAACTCCACAATCTTGACGGAGGCTCCCAAGTGACACCTAACCAATCTAGGAGACACCTTTCTCCAAAAGGTAATAGATTGTGTGTTGTTGATGAACTCCTTGCTCTTGTGCTTCAAATGATAGTCTCCCCAACACTCAACTCTCTCTCATAGGATTGGATTTGGTGGAAAGAAGATTTAAGTGGAAAGCAACTTGGGGAAGGCTAGAGATCAGGATTCATATGGTTGGATTGGAATATCTTGGCCTCAACACATGAGTAGGTGGTTCTCTCTCAGAAAATGAATGCTGGAAGTGTAGGCATGTTCTGATGGCTTCCCTCATGAATGAGGAGTGGGTGGAGGGGTATATAGAGCCTCCACACAAAATCTAACCGTTACACACAATTCACCAAACTCGGCGGGACCGAATCAGAAAACTCGGTCGGACCGATTTAGTTCATAATGTGACCGTTAGGCATTTTGGTGGGACCGATATGATCAACTCAGTGGAACCGATGTGCAAGGGTTAGGGTAAAACCTCATCTCGGTTTGACCGATTACACAACTCAGTGGGACTGATTTGGTAATAAGCAAAACAGAGAGTCAGTCAGACAAACTCGGTGTGACCGATTACATATTCTCGGTGAGACCAAAAATATTGCAATAGACAATAGGGAGTTTGCAAGCCCATCTCGGTGAGACCGAGATCCCATCGGTCAGACCGAAGTGACTAGGGTTTCTGGCAGTGGCTATGTCAAATGAACTCGGTGGCGCCGGATGGATCAAATTGGTGGGGCCGAGTTTGACTTTTGGTTTGGGACATATGTGAATATGAGAAAGTGGTTGAGGGCTTTGGAGCATATCACCAAGCACTTTGAGCAAGAAAGCCATTAAGCAACACCTCATCCCCTTTTAATAGTACTAGTTGACCCATTGTGCCAAATGGCGCAGAGACCTGCTGAAGACATGTTGTTGATGAAAATAGTTTCATGCTGCAAGAACCTTCAACTAAATCATGCTATTTTGTGAACATGTTTATTACGTTGGTAAATAATAGTCTGGGAAAAGGGAAAATTTGCATAATATGAATATGTTCAGTTTGAAAATATGTCCACTATAATGAGAGAGTAAAGTTGGCATGATTGTATTTTTAGCAAGTTTGAAAACATGGTTATCATGATGAGAAACCTGGCCATGCATATATTTCCTGCAAAAAAGAGAGGGGAAAAGATAAGAAAACTAAGAAAAAAACATGTCTTTGTTGTGCATATAGGGAGATATCGGGATCAGGAGGTATTAGAATAGCCCATATTATTTAGCCCAGCCCACGTAGAGCGATGTCTGTGGCCCGTGATGAGCTGAATATGAAGCGGCAGTGGGCGGAGCCAGCGAAGACTACCTATCCCCTTCCTTTCTTTCTCAGTTCCTCAGCTGGGTGACAGAGGCGTTTCGTCAGCCGCGACCGGTGCGATTTCTTACCTCTTTTGATTTTGAATTTGTCTGCATGCATGGATTTACTTTCCATCTATCTCGATCTTGCATCTTCCTTCTCTTTTGTGGCGATTCCCACCCCTTTTGGCTCGTTTTCTAGGCATTATAGATCCTATGATGTGATCCTTTCTGTTTAGGGATGCCCTCATATGGAACTAAATTTATGGCTATTTATAAGTTGCCATTGTTTTGATTGAGAATCGATGGTGTCGTAGGTCAGTGCGACGGTTGAGCATGAGGGGATCTCGAACTGAGCCTGTGGATATCAGTTCTGATGGAAGCGCCGACAGTGGCTCTGAAGAAAACTCAGAGCAGCTCAGATGGATCCGGTGATAGCTCCTCTTATGAAGGAGTGTCCATGAGCTCCGATGGAGTGGTGTACATGAGCTCTGATGGATGGCGGAACATAGGTGGTAGGCGGTACTTTACCCATAGACGCTAGCTCTCGCAAGAATTGTACGAGAGTCGTCCTTGATGGGACTTCCCGAATGACCACACCAGGGAATTCTATCGTACTCCGTGCATCTATGGTTGTTGATCCAGCGGAGCCTACCCAAAGATTTAGACCGGATTGTAGGAAGTGGGTGATACGTTTTTGTATTCCTATGAGAAGAAATACAACACCCTAATTTCTTCATCTTGATGTACTCAATCCATTCAAATTCCATAACTCCAATGCTATAATCCCTATATTAAGATGAAGTAAGAAAGCATCAGCTCTTTCAACCCGGGGCCCCCTCTGGGGAACTGTTTGAGTTTTAGCATCGACCCCATTTCCTTTTGATCATATTATGCTTGACTCGCTGCAAAACATTTTGCTTTCAGAGCCACACTCATACGTGGTTTACACTCCTTGCCTTTCAGGGCTGGCAGCCCTCCGGGTGGCATCAGTTGCCAAACAGAGAGATCAGTAGTAATCAAAACACCAAGGATTGACCTAATCACAACATCAAAATTGCGGTCGTTTTTCATATATACATGGAGTGGCAGGTCATAGCATTGCTGAAGCGGACTAAAATTCGGGAGAACGGATGAGAACAAAAATGATGTAAAGTCAGCTCTGGGTTTAAAGTGCATAAGTAGTATTTCAGTAGAGCTGTATCAGAATGCACAAAGGCTTAGTAATTGCAATACTGATTTACTCAAGGAAGAGCTGTACAATTTACTCAAGTAAGAGCTGCTCGATTTCGTCATCAGACCAAACTGTAATAGGATGGTGGGAATTATATGTTGATGCGTACACATCTTGACAACTATTACTCTATGTAACAATGCACAAAGGAGTAGCAACTGAAATATTAATTTCCTCAAGGAAGAACTGGTCAATTCTGTCATCAGAACAAACTGTAATAGGATCGTGCAAATTCTGTAAACCTTGAACGGGGTGCATAGTACCTTCCAAAGCCTATTAACATCAAGATGTAACAAGGCGAGAGAAAAATGATTGTAACTATCTTTTCCTTGTTCAAACATTTGAGAAAGCTTAGTGAATCCACTCTGTTGCCTTTTTGTCCAATGTTCTATTTTCCTTCTTTTACCTACAGAAATGAAGTATGTTGCACATGTTGTTTGGCAGAACAAACTGGCAAAATTAGTGTTGTTACCAACAGACTTACATATTGCAAGAGGGATTCTGGAAGTATTTAGGCTAACTAAATTCATGAAAGACCCGGTATAAGACTTGTTTCAGCCCTCACGGCGCATCTCGAAGCCCTGCAATCGAAACTGAAACATCACTCTGCATTGAAATCTCTAAACACCAGTTCATCTAACTAATCGAGCAAGTAGCAGTCCTGCACTAAAACACCTAAACACCAGTTCAGTTATCCATATTATACACATCTCTGCTACTACAAAATCTGAAAAATGAGAAACTGGACCCCTAGCGACACTGTCCAACGCACACCTGGAACCTTGAACCAAGTAAGGAAATAAGCAAAGCACTTTGTTTTCTAGATTCCATAAAAACACTCAAGGATGGTGTAGCTAAGCAGAACAACAAAGATAAATATTTTAAAACGATACCCACAAAATAACTTGGCATAGGATAAGATATTGCATGAGAAGCTGGTTTTAGAGAGAGAGAGAGAGATGTCTATGCCTCAATTGATAAATAATGAAGCAGAAATCAGAAAATATAAAATGGGAATAAAGATAAATGGCAGAAATCATCCATCAACAGAGCTAAAACAAGACGGGAGTGACAGAAGTATGCTAGATTGACAATAAAAATATAGGAATCCATAAGCATGGACACTACTGTATTAAAAGAAAAGAACAAAAAAGTATAGAAATGGTTAATATGCTAATTTTTTCGCCATAAGAACAAGAAAGGTGTAACATGAGCAAGGATTTACATTATAAACGTAAACACTATACAACTCTAAAAATAATTTTGGCAGACTTTCAGTGTCCAACTATAGGTGTACTTGTTTTCCTCTACGGAGAAGAAAATTAGATAACAAGCTTTCAGTGTCCAACCCCTGTTACCAAGTGAAGTAAACTTTTACCATCCAGGTTGGTTGTTAAGTTAATAATGAGAAACTTTCAATCAAGGCTTAGAAACATGCTTAATTCTAAGAAAAAATGTAGGAGATGACACCTACCTTTCAAGAGAAAAAAATGTGAGATTATGATTCCCGATCTCATTGAGTTTGTGCATGTCGGTGTCAAAACCGACGGATCTTGGGTAGGGGGTCCCGAACTGTGCTTCTAAGGCTAATGATAATAGGAGGCGGGGGACACGATTTTTACCCAGGTTCGGGCCCTCTTGATGAAGGTAATACCCTACTTCCTGCTTGATAGATCTTGATGATATGAGTATTACAAGAGTTGATCTACCACGAGATCGTAGAGGCTAAACCCTAGAAGCTAGCCTATGGTTATGATTGTTCTTGTCCTACAGACTGAACCCTTCGGTTTATATAGACACCGGAGGGGGCTAGGGTTATATAGAGTTGGTTATAGAGAAAGGAATCTTCATATCTTAACCACCAAGCTTGCCTTCCACGCAAAGGAGAGTCCCATCCAGACATGGGACGAAGTCTTCTATCTTGTATCTTCATAGTCCAACAGTCCGGCATATGCATACAGTCCAGCTGTCTGAGGACCACTTAATCAAGGACTCCCTCAGTAGCCCCTGAACCAGGCTTCAATGACGACGAGTCCGGTGTGCAAATTGTCTTCGGCATTGCAAGGCGGGTTCCTTCTCCGAATACTTCAAAGTAGATCTTGAACATAAGAATCGTGTCTGGCTCTGCAAAACAAATTCCATATACCACCATGGAGAGCATAATGCTCACGTGGGTCCCCTCTGCTGACAGTTCTGACAACACGACATTACGTCATCATCCAGCCATTATTTTGAATTGTTTTTCCGGCCTGCTGGTCCACGCTCCGTGAGGCAGTTTTATTGGCACACCTTGTCGAAGCGGAGATCGTGCCCCCCTTATTACGGGATTCTCATCAACATGGACATGGGTAAACCAACCGTCCCGTTGGTATTATTCCTTAGGGATAGGCATGTTTTGAGGCCGCGTAGGGGACATTTGATATTTGTTGTCTTTATAAGGAGGCCGAGACCCGCCTTTCCCCTCTATGCTATTCCCTCCCCCTCCCACCTTGAGTCCCAACACCTGAAGCTTAACCAGTCGCTTTGATCCTCCGGCCATGTCCGGATCCAGCTCTCACAATCGGTGGATGGCTTCCTCTGTCACCAAGGAGGATACCGCGAAGCTCAGGGAGGCGAGGTACTTGACCGTGGAAATCCTTCACAGGCTTCCAGCACAAGGGCAGGTTATCCCTACCCCTAGGCCTAATGAGAGGGTCGTATTTATCCCTCACCTCCTTCGAGGGCTAGGTTTCTCCCTCAATCCTTTTGTTCGAGGGCTCATGTTTTACTACAGACTAGATTTTCATGATCTAACTCCGGACTCCCTCCTTCACATCTCATCATTCATCATCGTATGTGAGGATTTCCTCCGTATCTCTCCACACTTCGGTTTGTGGCTCAAGACCTTCGACGTAAGGCCGAGAATAATAGATGGGAGACACGCAGAGTGCGAAGGTGCTCTGATAAGCAAATTGGTCGACGTTGTCTGGCCAAAGGGTTCCTTCACCGCAACTTCCGGAGTATGGCAACGAGAGTGGTTTTATATCACGGAGCCCCATGGTACCAAGTGGGTGGCTCCACCCACCTTTCGATCTGGCCCTCCGCCATAGCTTGCATCGTGGATTAACAAGGGGCTGGATTGGGGGTCGCCGGATGAAGTTCAAATACTGCAAAGCTGCATTCGAGACCTTATTAAGAAGGACATCGATCTCATCAAGGTAATTCAAGTCATGTTAGTCTGTCGGATCCTGCCATGCCAGCACTGACCTCTCCGTATGTGGGAATTCAATCCGGAAGGACCGCGAACCATTGAGCGCTTCCTCAGCACAACGCTCGAAGGGATGTATGAATTAGTCTTCGGATCACGAAAAAGGTGTCCAGACACCATAGAGGACGCAGGCCTCGACTGCAACCATCCGGATTCCCCAGTAATTACTCTATTTCCGAACACGATTTTTAGTTTTAAGTTTCTCATAACGAAACTAAGAAAACCATACTCTGCCAGGGCTAGGTGAGGAAGGCAGAGAGGATCAGGTGTTCGGCCCCTCTTCCCGAAAACTCAACGGACCCAGTGTTAACCAGGATGCTAGATCTGGCACCATATCAAGTGCCGTCCAGGGAAGGAAAGGAGAGGAGTGGAGAGGACCAAAGCGGCCTTCATACCGGAGGTGCATCCTGCATTGTATCCGAGGAAGTCATGACTCCCGTGACGGAGGGTGAACGGGGGGAAGAATCTAACATTCCCTCTCCCCACGGGAAGAAAAGAGCCGCTCCCAAAAACCTAGAGGCAGAGGCTTCCAAGCGAGGGAAGAAATCCCTATCAGTGTGCCCACAAGGGGGCCAGCCTTTAGCCGAACCGTAAGTGAACAAAGGTGTTTAATAAGAATACCCCGTTCTTTTCTCGCTTGTGAGGATAACATTTTGAAACATATGTTTTGTAGTTCGGCCTATAGCCTCCCTCGACAATCTTCGTCCTCGGGGGAGCTTCTTCCAGAGATGATGGAGAGCGAGACGACACCTCATACTTCCCCACCTCATAAGGCGGACGACCCCGAGGTGTCGTCCCGGAGGATCTCTCCCGACCCGCGAAGGAGTTCCAGACCAGAAGATGACTCTTCGGCCACCCGAGGTCCGGGGTGTTCGGCTCCTAGAGAGACCAACAAAAGTTCCAGACCATCTCATATACAGCTGGACATATGGACGGGTCTTCTTTAGCAAGCGTCTATCTCATAGGAACATTGTACCTTAATGGGTATGGTGATTGAAAGAATTTTGTCCGCAAAAGGCGGTTTGAATGAAGCCTTTACGAGCCTGCTAAGAGGCTTTGAGGTACGAGAAGTAACCTCTTGTTTTGTACCGTAAACGCAATGTGCATTGTGTATAGATACTAGCCCCTGAGACTCTGATTTTCTTCCGAATCGGAGGATCAGAGGATCAAATGCATATGCTCAGGTAATAATTTTGCTAATTTGTACATAGGCGGCTGCAGCCCCGGACACTGCCCGGGCTGCTCAATTTGCCGAACTGAAGCGGCAACTTGATGTGGCGGATGATGACATCATGCTCGTGAATAAGCAGCTTGATGAAGCGCAAGGTATGTATTTTGGGCGGTCAGTGCGTATAAATTAGAGCATGATGCTGGAATTTATAGTGTGCTTGACTGCAGGTGGAGCTGTCGCCGTGGAGACCCTTCGGGCTGAGCTTGCCCAAGCCAGGGAGCAAGCCAGGATAAGCAATGCGGCTACCGAGAAGGCAGTTGGTGAATTAAAGGCCGAACAGGCTACTCATCGCCTGAGTGAGGAGAAAATATCCAACATGGCGCTTGAGCTAAGGGACGCGCTAACAAATATGTGCTTCTCGAGAAAGTGACCAAAGAAAAAGCGGCTGACCTTGAGAAGGCCTTACAAGCGGCAAAGGAAACCCGGTCAGAGGCCAGGGAGGCACGGGAGGAGATCCGGCAAGCTGGGGAGATCGCAGCTGGAAAGCCTTTTTTTATTACGAACTAAGTTCAGCGATCCGAAGTATTCCCCACTTGATCGAATGTGGAGTTCTCCGGATGCGTATTTGGACTTGTCAAAGAGTGCTGCTGATGCGACGTAGTTTTTCCAGGCCCAAGAAGGCCATGAAGCGGAACGGCTTTTCTGGTCGCAGTTTAGCATGCCAAAGCGTCTGCTGCTGTTGAATGAGCAGATGGCCGAATGGGCCGAGCTCCACAGGATATCCGGACTTGCCATGAAGGCTGTCGTGGACCGGCTGTGGCCTGGGGGACCAACTGCGAACATTTATTTTGGTTTAGTGCAGCAACTTGTTTGTCCGGTGTCACATATCGACGTTGTCAAGCGGTCAACGTGCATAGAAGGTGCACGGATTGTCCTTGCCCGTGTGAAGATGTATTGGGCGAAGATGAAGGCCACCGATAATGCAACAGGGGGTCCGCCCGGGGGTCGGGACACACCAGATCAATATTGTGAAGAAGTATTAGAGGGTGCCCGCTTGATAGAGGGTGAGTGCTCGAAGAATATTATGTTCAAGTAACATGTATCCGAATTGTAAAAACAATGCTTATGATAATGAAGGCTATGTTTATACTTTTGCCCGTAAAGTATTTTAGCGCCTCTTGTGTGGCCGTTTATGTATATATGTATATAACCTGAAAGTTTGCAGTCGTCGGCTTCAGCCCCCTCGCGTATAACACGGCGGTGTTCGGAAAAGCAATTCATCACACTTGACCCAACGTCCTGGTCCACTTAAGGAGGTGTTAGTGCGTCGAACTAGGCAATCGGACTATAGAGCTTTAACACTTTCACTTAGCCATAGGAGTCTTACGGTGGGGCTACTATATAGCCCCTGGTATGTCCGCGTTCGTCCGAATATAGTACATTTACATACATGACCAGGAAACCGGTCCTTCATTAATGCGGAGGAATCGCGAAGATTCCGCTGAGTCCTCAAGTGGTTGACCAGCTCTCGCCTTATCATTAGAGTCAGTTTTCGGCTTTGTCTACTGAGGTGCTCATCCGGATGAACCAGGGCACAATTGCAGTAGTTCTCCCTTGTCCGCCTTAGCCGATAGAACAGAACGTAAGGTAGCAAGCACAGGAGCCGGGCAAACCAAACTATTTACCCAAGACATTATTCGGAGCTGATGCATATAAGGCCAAAACTCGCGACGCCGAACACTCCCGAAGGTATTCGGACTTTTCAGTATATACCGGGATGTGTACAGCCCCCGGTAATGAACCCTAAATTCAAGGCATGCGCTACGACCCAGCATGAGGAGAGAGCGCCTGTGGTGAGAATATAGTTCTCAAAGCACACTGCTTGGCTGCTTCTATAGCATCCGTTTTTGTACGGCGAATCGTATGTTTGCAAGTACTGACGATATCTTTCAAGGGCGTTTTATATGCCAGGAGGGTATGAAAAAACAGGAGAGAATAATAAGAAAAAAGTTTTAAATAGGGTCTTGATCTAAACAGAAACATTGAAAACGGGGCCCTACTGCACGTCTGCGCCTTTATCTCCATTGTGCGGTGTCTGTGAAGGGTATATCATGATGGCCTATCTGTAAAAGAGAAACAACAGGTGAAAAAATCAGTTATGGTCGTGGGTATAGTTCGTTGGTTGTGATGAACCATGAACTGTAGCTTCTTGAGTCCGAATAGGGTTGAGCCGAACTATTGACTTCTTGTGTGTAGGGTGCCCCAGCACTGCCCAAGGAATTTTGAGTGTATATTTATGTATACAGGAAAATATGTACATTCTTCTTATGCGGCGATCTATGGGGGCAAGGCTGCTAACCAAGCGCAGGTTTATCTGAGCTTTTACACGTAGGTGTACACCGAACACATTTGGCTATGTTCACGGTCTTGAGGACCGATGAGTTGTTTGGTTTAAAAAGGCCGCTTCGAGCTTCGGCTAGCAGAGCCGCCGTGTATTCTTCTGTATGAAGAGAGTGCTTTGTACTCCCACTCATCGTGATAATGCCATGCGGCCCAGGCATCTTAAGCTTAAGATAAGCATAGTGTGGGACTGCATTGAAGCGGGTGAAGGCCGTTCGTCCGAGTAGTGCATGATAACCACTTCGGAACGGGGTAATGTAGAAGATTAGCTCCTTGCTTCGAAAGTTGTCGGGGGAGCCGAAGACGACGTCCAGTGTTAGGGTGCCCGTGCAGCGGGCCTCTACGCCTGGTATTACTCCTTTAAAGGTAGTGCTGCTTTGCTTGATTCTTGACGGGTATATCCCCATCTTGCGAACAATGTCTTGATATATCAGATTGAGGCTACTGCCGCCGTCCATGAGGACTCGAGTGAGGTGGTATCCGCGGATTATTGGGTCGAGCACTAAGGCAGCCGAGCCCCCGTGACGGATACTAGTCGGATGATCCCTGCATCGAAAGTGATCAGACAGGCCGACCATGGGATGAATTTGGTGGCGACAGGCTCTATAGCGTATACGTCCCAGAGTGCGCGTGTGCGCTCCCTCTTTGGGATATGAGTGATATAAATCATGTTCACTGTTTTGACCTCCGGTGGAAATTCTTTTGTCCCCCCATATTCGGCTGGTGAGATTCATCCTCGTCTTTGCTTTGCGGTCCCTTCCCCTTGTGTTCGTCGTTGAGCTTGCCGGCCTACTTGAAGACTCAACACTCTCTGTTGGTATGATTAGCTGGTTTGTCGGGGGTGCCATGAATTTGGCAGGACCTTTCGAGAATTTTATCTAGGCTAGACGGACCATCTCTGCTGCCTTTAAGTGACTTTTTCCGTTGACCGGGTATGGAGCCCCTAAATCCGGCGTTTACCGTTGTATTGTCCGGGCTTTCTCCATTGTTTTGGCGTTTGTTTTTATTTCTTCATGGCTTTCCATTGTCGTCCCTGACTTCAGATATGCCAGGGTCGCTGGTGCTTCTACTGGCCAACCACCTGTCCTCTCCCATGCAAAAGCGAGTCATGAGTGTGGTTAGGGCTGCCATTGTCGTTGGCTTTTCCTGGCCTAGGTGTCTAGCCAGCCATTCATCCCGAACACTGTGTTTAAAAGCTGCTAAGGCTTTGGTGTCTGGACAATCGACGATTTGGTTCTTTTTAGTTAGAAACCGGTTCCAAAGCTTATGGGTTGACTCTCCGAGTTGTTGGGTTATGTGACTTAGATCGTCTGCATCCGGAGGCCGGACATAGGTCCCTTGGAAATTGGCCCTGAAAGCATCCTCAAGTTCTTCCCAGCTTCCAATGGAATTCTCGGGGAGGCTTTTCAGCCAGTGTCGGGCTGGTCCTTTTAGCTTGAGGGGTAGGTATTTGATGGCGTGGAGATCATCTCCACGAGTCATATGGATGTGAAAAATAAAGTCTTCTATCTAGACAGGGTCTGTCGTTCTGTCGTATGCCTCGATGTTCATGGGTTTAAACCCTTCTGCAAATTCATGATCTAGCACCTCATCGGTGAAGCACAAGGGGTGTGCAGGACCCCTATATTTGGCTATGTCGCGGCGTAGGCCCAATGGTTGCAGTGTTCGGTGTTGGTTCCGAACTGGTAAGTTACTTGCATATTTGATTTGATGGACCTGATCCTGTGCGGGAACGCGTTCCCTGGATCCATAAATGGACCTGGTTCTGCCAGCTCTTTTGTCCAGGTCTTCGCGTAGATCGTGTTTCTGGTTCCAGACTGCAACCTCCTTTCCTTTATGGGTAGGGGGTGCGGTTTTGTGTGTGGTGTCATTGGCCGCTCTGCCTCGATTACGAGGTGGTTGCCCTGGCTGATCGATCGTATTGTTATTCGGCGGTATGGGTGCGATAGCATCGTCGTCGAATTCGGGCAGTAGTTTGCGTTTGGGGTAGCTATTTGTTTGGCGATTATCGCCGTAATTTTCCTTAGTGTCGAGCACTTCATTCCATTTGTTGTTGAGCACATCCTGTGCGGCTTTAAGCCCTTGCTTCTGCCTTTTCAAGCTCCTCGTGGTGGCACTAAGTCTCTGGTGGAGGTGCTCTTGTTCCAATTGTTCTTCCGGGACGATGAATGCATCCTCACCCCGACTGCTCTCTTCTTCAGAGACAGGTTGGTAGTTGGAGTCTTCAGCATCGCTGTGATCGGACAAGGGCCCCGGACTGTGTTTGCCATCACCTTGCTCGTCCAGCTCCATTGATGGGTCCGCAGTTTCTTTATTGTCTTTGGCATCGTCCGGGGTGTTATTCCCTCTTGTGCCGGTATCATTATTTTTACCATGGCGTGGTTTCGAGCGGCGCCGCTGACGTCGGCGCTTTGGTTGCTTTCTAGGAGTTTTATCCTTGACTGGTTCCTTTTTGTCATTGTCGTTGTCTTCTTTGGGTGTATCCACCATGTATATGTCGTATGAAGAGGTGGTTTTCCAGTGCCCTGTGGGCGGTGGTTCCTTTTCTTCTCCGGCATCGTCGTCCATACCGTCGATGTCGTGAGAGTCGAAATCAAGCATGTCGGTCAAATCGTCGATAGTGGCTATCAAGTGGGTGGTGGGTGGGTAATGAAGTTGTTCGTCGTCCGCTTCCCACTCAAGCCGGACATAGTTCAGCCAAGAATCTCCTGACAAGGAGAGGGACTTTAATGAGTTTAACACGTCGCCTAAGGGTGAGTGTTGGAAGATGTCCGCGGAGCTGAACTCTAAAATCGGCGCCCGGTCAGATTTGATGGGTGCGGATACATGCGGTTTGGAGCCTATGCCCGGAGACGAGGCTGAGGTTCTGATGACACAGGCCTTGTTGGAGGTCAGATCTGTGTTCGTCTCTAGCGCCATTGAGTCCGCGGCTTCCGTGCGGGGTTGAGCCTCCCGTCCTCCGATGGTGGGCTTTGCTCTGGATCTAGGGCCAGTGCGGTTACAGGCGCGATCTCCTGCGCATAGTTTGATGACAGATTTAGGTCATGCTCATCATGGCGGTAGGGCGCGACTGTCATGGGCTCGAATCCGTCGAAGATCAAGTCTCCGTGGATGTCGGCGGTGTAGTTCAAGCTTCCAAACCTGACCTGATGGCCAGGGGCGTAGTTGTCAATCTGCTCCAGATGGCCAAGCGAGTTGGCCCGCGGTGCGAAGCCGCTAAATACGAAGATCTGTCCGGGGAGAAAACTTCCCCCTGGACAGTGTTGTTGTAGATGGTTGAAGGAGCCATCAAGCCTTATGGTGGTGACACAGTGGAACTCTCAATGAAAGCACCAATATCGGTGTCAAAACCGGCGGATCTCGGGTAGGGGGTCCCGAACTGTGCGTCTAAGGCTAATGGTAACAGGAGGCGGGGGACACGGATGTTTACCTAGGTTCGGGCCCTCTCAATGGAGGTAATACCCTACTTCCTGCTTGATTGATCATGATGATATGAGTATTACAAGAGTTGATCTACCACGAGATCGTAGAGGCTAAACCCTAGAAGCTAGGCTATGGTTATGATTGTTCTTGTCCTACGGACTAAACCCTCCGGTTTATATAGACATCGGAGTGGGCTAGGGTTATAAAGAGTCGGTTACAGAGAAAGGAATGTTCATATCTTAACCACCAAGCTTGCCTTCCAAGTAAAGGAGAGTCCCATCCGGACACGGGACGAAGTCTTCTATCTTGTATCTTCATAGTCCAACAGTCTGGCATATGCATACAATCCGGCTATCCGAGGACCCCTTAATCCAGGACTCCCTCAGTGCAAGTTGTACAGAAAAATTCCACATAAAACTTGTAGTCAAGTAGTTGCAGCTAGAATATTAAATGAGAAGACACTGATTTTTTTCATTATTTGTCACAGTACTGCAGCTAATCACCCTAGAAGGTCTTTCTGTAATAGGTTAACAAAATTCAGGTCGACGCTGAAACATCCACAATAAGAATCTCACTATCGGAATATGCTTTTGGACGAAGAGCACAAAACCAGATTGCCAATGTTGAATTTGTCAATTTCCTAGCTTATAGCAGCAGGGACGTCATTAGATTCACGTAAAACAGCTTTGGCTTCTATCTGTTTGATCAAACAGAGTAAATCATGTCACTATCAGGATCAAATTATATGCAACCAGAGAGTTAGGCGAGCAAATCGCCTACCAAGATTTATGTTAAGTGATCACACAGTATCAATATATAGCAGCGCTATGTAGAAAGTGTGTCTTAATTATACAAGGCAGATTCATATACTATTTAGTAATGGTGCACTTACAGTATGGCCATCTGAAGTACACTCAATGAAATCCCATTTGGTTTTGATGTTCCTAGTTGTATCAAAGAGGACCATAAGGTTTTGCAAAGAGATAGGCAAGTATATATAGTACCTCACATTAATCCATGATTTGGTTACATGCATGTCAACACACACCCTTTTTCACATCAAGTCCCAATTTTTTTAAACGAATATAGGAAAAAACTATGCACACCAAGATTTACTTGGTATTAGAACAAATCGCACATATCCAATCTTTGCTCAATGAAAACTAAGGAAGAACTCTATAACTATCCTACTCTGCACTGATCATTGCATGATATCAATATTTCTCCTTTACAGAATTATATTTCGACAACCACGCAGCTCTGAACGTTGTTCTTGATTAAAAGGGCAAAGGAGAAACAAATGGAATAAGTCTCAGTGTCACTACTCAGTTTCCACCCAATTTTTTATCCGAACAATATCCATTGCATCCACGCTTACCTCCCTCCTCCCCTGGAGCTCCAGCCCATAGCAATCCATAGTTTTCGAGAGAGCAGATAAAGGGTGAGACAATACTCAAACAACAATTTCTTAACAACTTAAGTGCCATTTATTTATTCTTATATAAAATTACACTGTAAAGTATCTACCGCTATATTTCTCTTGACTGAGTACTCGTGTTCACTGACACCTTCTATTGCTAATTTTTTATGCGTCGTCACTCGTCAGGTTTCAGAGTTCATAGGAAGAAATCCAAATGATTATTTTTAAGTGGTTGGCTGACATATTGACCTAGCATAGGTCAAGCAATCCCATAACCACCTTAGTATCAAGACTAACTTGTGCATTAATCTCAGCAGTACTCTGTTTTAGAAGGGAAATGCTTTCATCAAGTGAAGCTTGTTGTCCACCCTGATACATAGCAGAGCTATAGTTTTAGTTAGTAATCGCGCACAACATAGGAGAAACAAATCAAGTCATTAAATGAAAAGAACCTTGAAGCCCTGCTCTTTGGGGCTGTGGACGCCATGCCGAGCGCTCGCAGGAGACATGGATCGCACCACCACAATGCCCTTGTCACCTAGGATTTTAACACCTGGGAATATATGAAGAAGAATCATAACAATGGTGAATCTATTCTGAACTCAAGGACACCAAAGTGTGACAAAATAAAGGGGAAGCACCAATCCTCCACAAGAAATGGTGCCGATAGGTAGAACATATTCCTTTTCATGTACTATGGTGGAAGAATTGTAGAATAAATCAGGCTCACCTATCTTGGAAGGGTCTGACTGCTCTAGGGACATCAAGCCACAATATCTCCAACCACTCATAACCAAAACAATATGCCCTGTCTTCAGTTTCAGACTTCCAGTCACCGGAAACTCTATGGGCCAAAATTAATCTTCAGAGGACAGAGGAAATACTAAATAAGCAAGAGGATAATCCCTGGAAATGCAATACATGTTGCAAAATAGTCAAGATCATCTGTAAAAATATGAAAAAAATACACATCTTACCCTTCTGCTTGCACTCCTCGATGGCCTGCTCCTTCTCCCTGTCATTGGCCGCCTCCCCTCTCCTGCAGCCACACCCCAGATCCAGAACATTAAAATGATCAGCAGACCAAGCACCATGATAGCACCCACATAAACCTTAACTAGGAGAACAGAGATGCAACAGATCATAGAACCTACAAAACAAATGGGAACGATCTGGTCAGAGCACAACCATGGTACAATACATAGAAGCAAAAGAACACTGCACAAATAAGAAGTTAGATTCTGGCACAAGAAGGGATTTCATCGCCTCCAGCTTGAGCTTGCCTGCGGGCTGTCTTACATTGCGTCCAACAAAAAGGCAAGGTGAGGAGGCAGGGGAGGGGGAACAAAAGGGATGCGAGGAGGACCTGCGAGGGCGACGACGTCGTCCTTGCCAGCCTTGTAGGAGAGGACGCTTCTTGAAATACATGCTTGCACTCACCGGCGCTCGCTGTCGCCCAGCCAACGAGTCTCCCCCAACCTCCGACCCTGCCCACATCCGCCGCTCCTTCAACCCATGCTGCTTCCGCCCGCAGCCGTCGTGCCCTTCATGGCCTGCGGCCCTGCCCCCTCTTCCTCGGCCAACTCTCATGGCTTCCATGGCGTAGTCGATCTGGGATGTCCGATGCATCATGGTCGTCATCGTGCCATCCTCCTCGATCTATGGAGGCAACAAAGATGCCGGATATGAGGTGGAGAGGAGCAGCGCAAGAGGGGCCACGTGGGGCGAGGAGGAGGAAGAGAGGGAGAAGAGGAGGCGGCTGCGATAGGAGGAAGAGTGAGAAGAGAAGGGATGGTGGAGGAGGAGGAGGAGGAGGCAGAGCCCGGGCACACTCGGGGTGGGGGATGGAGGCGGCCGTGGGATTAGGGAAAGGGGTCTAGGGTTCCACGACCCACTAGAAGCACGCCGCGTGCGAGGAGAGGATTGGCCAATATCCTTTCGCACCTGCGCGACGTTTGACCCAGTCGATAGATGCCAGAAATGAGCCCACCAGTCATACTCTAAAAAAACTTACCAATAGGTGAATATTAGATTTACCAGAGGTGAAGATCTGACGGCCCAGGCTCAGAACATGGACGACCCGACGATCACGAATGCATGACATCGAGGGATCACCGTGGGAGCGAGTTGGCTAGCCTCTTTATTGGTTTAAATTGTCTTTCCTATGGACTCAATGTGATCTTGGATCACCGAAATAGAAAATGTAGAGTCTTGAACTTTAGAGCTTGAGCCAATCCTTTGTCCTTAGCATCTTGAAGGGGTTCCACATCCTCTTGTCTGTGCCACTCCACTATTGGACTTATCTGAAATACACTAGATAAAGGTATTAGTCCAACAAGAGATATGTTGACATTAATTACCAAAATCACCCAGGGAGCACTTGTGCTTTCAATTGCACACCGTTGGTTTCTTCCACCGTGTGCCCTGTAGAGTGCAGAATTAATTATCGCACTCGAGTGTCCATCGTCACCCTTCTGTGTAACTTTGACCTCATCACCCACGTGTAAACTTACGACCGAAGTCATTCCACACACTTCGTTTTTACAAAGATTTTTGCCAATAAACTCCCATGATTTGTCCCTCTTCTAGCCGACGTGTGGCAATCCAAGCCATACGGGAAGCTTGCGCGGTAGCACGGGAACAGGCTCACTGATGATACATCTGGCGCCTCTTCGAGCCCACGCGTGGTCAAACTGCAGTGCGGTGTTGTCAAGCGTGCACTAGAATCCTCACTACAATGTGGTGTTGTTAAGCATGCACTAGAATCCTCTGCTAAGAACGCCATGACAAGACGTGACGATTACAGGCCGGCTGGCCCCCATTTGTTACACCGGCTATTTAACCCTTGTGTCTCTTCAACCTTTTGATCACGCCCATCAGTGCAAGAAGCACACCCACCATGACAAATTCTTAGAGAGTATCCTGTGCAGCTCCAGTGGCGCTCCGAGTGGCTGCCAGCGACGAGCAGCAGTTCACCATCCATGCCGTGGTGGACACCCACCGAAGGTTCGAGGAGCTCTCGGTGGTGTACACCAACCACCCGGTCTGGGTGGAGCACTCCATCCGCATCATGGAGCTGTTGCTTGCCGACGAGAAGTACAAGGTGGTCGGGTTCGACATCGAGCACACCCACGCTCGTGTTGGGTCTCGTCCCAAGGTCGTCGTTGCCCAGATGTGCGTGGGCCACCACATCCTCGTCTACCACAACTGCCTGGCCACAAGGCCTTGCGAGCATTTTGCCAGGTTTGTGAACAACCCCCACTACATGTTCGCTACGGTCGACATCACCAACGATGTCAAGGCGCTCAAGAATTCGGGCATCGTCTGCCAGAATCTTGTCGACTTCAAGGGCCAATACAAGTCTGGGGCAGCAAGGAGCATGAGAAGGACTCACTGGTTCACCTCGCCGAGGCCATCATCGACCCCTACTACAGAGACATACATGATTCCTACAACAACGACAAGCGTGCCTGGCACTTGGCCTGGATGGAGAAACTCGACAAAGATCACATCGTATACGCGGACAAGGAGGCATACACGTGCTACGATATGTACAGGTGGATCATTGACATGAGGAAGTGCCTCCTTCCCAAAACGGCCAGGGATCGAGCCAGAAGCAGAGCAATGGCAAGCGTCGTCGTAACAAGAAGTAGATGATTAGATCCTCGTTTCACCTAGTTTAGTATGCATGTGATTGCTTACTTTGGTGTGTGAAAATGTTATCTGTGTAGTCACTTGTCTAATTGTATCCTTAATTTGGTTATGCAATGCTATCTTTTTAAGTATATTTGTTGATGCTCTATAAACAGAGCAAATCACATCGCACACGGACTAAACAAGGGAACCCGTCGGTGACGATTTCATCAATCACTAACGATTGTATACCACCAATCGTTTGCTCACAACACACACGGCTTGTTAACAGGAATCGCATGTGTTGTTATCGCTATTCCCACACATTGCTGATTACAGACCTGTTTGCCGCGTATCACACACATCTTGTTATATTGAACCATTTCTGTTCTTTTATCTCAACACAAACAGTTCATCCGAGTGAACCGCATGCTCTATATCGCACACACACACCTTGATCTCCCGGATTGTTTCTTTTGTGTTGCCTAATCACAAACAGTTCATCCGAGTGAACCGTATGCCGTGTATCGCACATGCCTTCATCTGGCTACTCATTTCTTTTGTTCCTCCTCATCGCAAATAGTTAATTGAATTGAACCGTATGCCCTGCATCACACACGCAACTAAAATCTGAACCTTGTTTGATGCATCCATCATCGCAAACGTTTTGGACATTTTTGACGGTTCTCTGACACCACCGTTTGCGATTATTGCATCGCACACAGTTTCTCGAAGGGTCTCTGATCGTAGTGTCGCGTTAGCAGCATCCTGCAGTAGTGAATTCTCCCATTGCAAGGAAAACCAATCTAGTTGGCCAAACTAAACTGATAGTTCGAAGAGATTTACAAAGATATCAAATCATGAATATAAGAATTCAGAGAAGATTCAAATAACATTCATAGATAAGCTGATCATAAATCCACAATTCATCGGATCTCGGCAAACACGCTGCAAAAAAGTATTGCATCGAATGCATCTCCAAGAACATCGAGCAAAACATGGTATTGAGAATCAAAGAGACAGAAGAAGCCATCTAGCTACTAGCTATGGACCCATAGGTCTGTGGTAAACTACTCACGCTTCATCGAAAGGGCAATAGAGTTGATGTAGAAGCCCTCCGTGATCAAATCCCCCTCCGGCAGGATGCCGAGAAAGGTCCCTAGATGGCATCTCATGGGTACAGAATATTGCAGCGGCGGAAAAGTACTTTCATGGATGTCTTTGTTGGTTTGGGGATATATAGGAATATACTGGCGAAAGAATTAGGTTAGGAGGGTCACGGGGACCCACAAGGGTAGGGGGCACGCCCTACCCCCCGGGCGCGCCCTCCGTCCTTGTGGCCGCCTCGTGGCTCCTCTGACTTCATCTCTGATGAGGACATCAATACCATTGTTACATCCACAACCCCTGCTGCTATATATACTGGACCAATTACTAGAGCTCGCACACATCAATTGAATTACCAGGTACTTTCGTTTCTTCGTAAAGATTCAATTGTTCATGAGAATATGATGCTCCCTAAATTGGATACATTTGTTTTGCTTACAAATGAAGGGCCTAGCTTGGACAAGAAAGATGAACCTTGGAGCAAGTTCAAGCATTGAGATGATGGCATGCACAAGAGGAACATGAATGAAGTTTCAAGTGATGATTTCAGGACTTTGAAGCCACCATAATGAGTGCATGAAGGCTTGGATGAAATATACAAGATGTCACTTTCTAAATTTCGTCCAGAGGCTATTATAGGTGTTGCGTCACCTTATTATTGGGCCAGACCCATGTAATTTCGAAATACTTGAGTATAGGCTATTTTTAGAGTCCGTATGTGTGGGGAAACAAGAGATAGGGTTGGTTTCGGACCCCTCCTCCAAGGGCCATGAAATTCCCCCTCTTCCTCCATATATACAACCCTTAGGGCACCGTTTAGACTTTGGGTTTTGTTTAGATTAAAAGTTCGCCATAGCTGCAACTTCGCGTACTTCGTTTGTGTTCAACGACTAGACAAAGGCGTCACAGAACCCCACCTTCATTAATAAGTCTTTCCTATTATTTTCGCAATATCCAGATTGCAATCTTAGTTTCTTGCTTGTTCTTCATTTGCTCGCAGGAAAACAGACCCTCGTGGTCAGGTTGATCATGCTCCGGCGTGGTCAATAACCCCTCGGAAGTTGGTTTACCGATTGCTAAGGTGCGACGTCTCGCACGTTCGTAGTCGGATCATCAAGGTTGACTCCGAGAGAAAACGATAGCCACCATCTCATTGAAACATCAGGACACATTCGCCTCTATCAAGTGGTATCAGATTTCCAGGTTGCGCGGCGAGATTTTACAGTTTTTCGTAGTTTAGGCCGAGTCTGTTCTTCATACCTACAGGCCACGAAAAAGCCAAAAAAATAGAGTTAGTTCATCATATCCGAACCAATCTGAGCCTGTGCATAATCTTTTTAGGGTTTTGCATTGTTGAATTTGCGGTTGCATCGCCATGTCTAGTTGCTGGTCTTAGTGTCTAGTCCTATAGAGTTTCGAGTTCTGTTCACAAGTTGTCACGCCGCCGCCGCACCATCATCATCACCGCTGCCATATACCACCATCGTCATCACTGCTGCCATATACCACCATCGACGTCACCGCTGCCATATACCACCATCTTCACCACTGTTGCCATATGCCGCCATCGTCGTCACCATTGCCATATACCGACATCGTCGTCACCACTGCCATATACCACCGTCGCCATCACCGCTGCCATATACCACCACTGATTCGAGTCCATATCATATTAGGTTTACTTTCGAGATCCATCTGTTTCCAGATTTGTCTTTCCTAGTCTGAGTAGGTTTCGGATTCCATCAATCTTTTGCCGTTCCGTAGAAGAGGTTGGTTTCCAAAGAAAGAGTCCGGAAACCACCACCCTCCGCTTAGGCCCAAAATTTTCCGAAAACGCACTTGTCAAAAACAATTCTGGCTATCCTATTTTTAGGTGTTTCTGAGCGTTTTGAGATAGGTGCCATTATAGAAAGTTTTTTTCAGCCATTTCCAGTTTTTGGTTCGGGCAGTCGAAAAAAAAATTTGGTCGCAAAAATTTCGTGTCTATCCTGTTATCTTAACTTGGGAAGAGTTTTGAGACACTCACCATTATAGTGATTTTCGGCAAAAAAAAAGAGGAGCGCAAAAAAAGAGCAAACAAATTCAGAGAGTGCTCCTCCCTTGTTTACGTGCAGCGCCGTGATTTTTTTAGTGTTCTAGACACGCGTCTCTAGTACGGTCTAGCCTAGGACCAGCACATTACCGTCGTTGAGCGTTTATTCAACTTTGCATCTCCGAATTGATTATTGCTGACCCTTTTTTCTACCATATCATAAACCTTCCCAACTCCACATATATCTACGTCGTGCGTTTGACTCTCCCTGGCCATCGCTCTATCTAAGCTTTGAGAGTATTGACTACAATGGTTGCCGATCACCACCTGCTGCTAGGTAAGAACTGGTAAGAATTTGAGATTCGTTTGAAGGACTTGAGGCACACCACCACCACCACTTCTTAGTAGTCTGTAGGATCATATTCTTGTGTGTTTCTATTGCTGCTAACCATGGCAGGATCACAAGCCGATGAGACTGATTGGGAGAACATGACGAACAAACAACTACATGATATATTTCAGCAAATGATGAATGGATTGGTGCAAAATGTGCTAAACAAATTTGTAGAGGCCATGGACAAGATAGATGGCATTGATAAGTCGTTTGAAACAAAGATCGATAACAAGTTTAATGAATTGCTCACGTGTCTTCCACAACCACCGCCGGCTACACCTGCCGCACCTCTAAAACAACAACAGCAACAACAACAACAGCAGCAGCAGCAGCAGCAACAACAACAACAACAACAACAACAACAACAACAACAACAACAACAACAACAACAACAACAACAACAACAACAACAACAACAACACCACCACCACCACCACCACCACCACCAACAACAACAACAACAACAACAACAACAATAACAGA
>NC_041393.1:358358877-358434585 GCF_002162155.2 Triticum dicoccoides
CAAAAACAAGAACAACAACAACAACAACAACAACAACAACAACAACAACAACAACAACAACAATATTGTTCTTCGACCAATGGATTTATCCGAAGCACCCGGTACTTTCATTAGAGTCATGCATTTTGTTCTTCGACCCTATATTGGTGTATTCGTTGTGGTCTATTTTGATGATATTCTTGTCTTTAGCAAATCCCTAAAAGATCATGTCACCCATCTTAGAACCATGTTGCAAACCCTTAGGAAAGAGCGCCTTTATGCTAATATGGACAGATGCCTTTTTGGCTTTGATAAGCTTGTTTTCTTGGGTTTCGTTGTGTCTTCTAAGGGTGTTCATGTAGATGAATCTAAGATCAATGCTACTAAACTTGGTCCCAACCAATCAACTTGCAACAAGTGCGTAGTTTTCTTGGTTTAGCCGGTTTCTATCGTAGATTTGTGAAGGATTTTAGCACCATTGCTTCACCTTTGCATTCTTTGAGTAAGCAAAATGCGCCTTTTGTTTGCGGACCATCCCAAGATACCACATTTAATGAGCTTAAGAATTTGCTTACTCATGCTCCCGTGCTTGCATTACCCAATATTGACAAACCTTTTGAAATTCATTGTGATGCTAGTGGTAATGGCATAAGATGTGTGTTAACGCAAGAGAAGCGCCCCATAGCATACTTTAGTGAGAAACTTTCCAGAGTGCAACTCAATTATCCCATCTATGACAAAGAGCTAAATGATTTAGTGCGAGTTTTGCGTGAATGGGAATATTATCTTCGCCCTCATGAATTTATCATCCATACCGATCATGAAACGCTCAAGTACCTAAAGGGTCAAACTAAGTTGAACAAGTGTCATGCTAAGTGGAGTGAATTCATTGAGTCTTTTACTTATGTCATCAAGTACATCAAAGGTAAGGAAAATGTTGTAGTGGATGATCTTTCCCGCATATGCATGCTTGTTACTAAACTTCAATTAAATGTCATTGTCTTTGAGCACATAAAAGACTTGTATGCGCATGATCCTACTTTTGCAATTCCTTATGCTAAGTGTTTGACGCATACATCTTGGGAACGCTATCACATCAAGGATGATTACCTTATGAGAGCTAACAAAATTTGCATTCCCGAGTCTTCTCTTTGTTTGCTCCTTTTGCAAGAGGCTCATGGCGGCGGACTAATGGGACACTTTGGACGCGACAAGACATTCGCTACGCTCTCCAAGAACTATTTTTGGCCCAAGATGTTCCGCGACGTCTCACGCTTCACCAACTGATGTTTGACATGTCACAAAGCTAAGTCAGACGCTCAATCCCACGGTATTTACATGCCACTTTCTATTCCATATCAACCTTGGGAAGACATTAATGTGGACTTTGTACTTGGTTTGCCTAGGACTCCAAATGGAACGGATTCCGTGTTTGTTGTTGTGGACCGATTCCCTAAGATGGCTCATTTTATCCCATGCAACAAGATAGACGATGCTTCACATATTGAAAATCTTTTTTGTAGGGAAATCTTGCACCTCCATGGAGTGCCAAAGACGATTGTCTTGGACCGCGATGTCAAGTTCTTGAGTTACTTTTGGAAGACTCTATGCGCTAAGCTCAGAATCAAGCTCTTGTTCTCTTTGGCATACCATCCCCAAACCGACAGCCAAACGGAGGTGACGAACTGAACACTCTCCACTCTACTACGCGTGTTGATCAAGAGGAACATAAAGGAGTGGGAGGAATGCCTACCCATTGCCGAGTACGCCTACAACCATGCAAGACACTCCACAACCGGCAAGTCCCCCTTCGGGGTCGTCTACGGTTTCAACCCGATGTCCCCATTGGACATTCTTCCTCTTCCACTACAAGAGCGCATCAATATGGACGCGAGTGCATGAGCAAGCTAGCTCAAGAAGATGCATGAAGATAGAAGGCACACCATCGAGCGCCAAGTGCAACGACTCGCGACCAAGCTCAACATCAACAAGCAACCCATGATATTCAACATCGGAGATCTTGTGTGGCTACACCTTTGCAAGGAACGCTTCCCCAACGAATGCAAGTCCAAACTTCTACCCCGAGCCGATGGACCCTTCAAGGTGCTAGCATGCTACAACAACAACACTTACAAGATCGACCTCCCAAGCGACAAGTACAACGTGAGCAACATCTTCAATGTCAAAGACCTATCGCCATACTATGGTGATGAAGCTTTCGATCCGAGGTCAGATATTTCTCAGGGAGAAGATGATGCAGAGCATCCCACCATCATCCCCATGGACGTATCTACATCTCCCACGACACCTCTTGGACCAATGACAAGAGCTCGAGCAAAGGCTATCGAAGATAAGGTGAACTCGCTCCTCTCCGAAATACCACTTTCTACACATGAGACATGGCTACTACCTCAAGCAGAAACACTATGTGTGATCAAGTACTTGGAGAAAGGCCACAGAGCAGCTACATCCAATGGACAAGACAGCAAGGACACCGAGTATAATAGACAAGAAAAAGAGCTACTGAAGAAACTCCAGCCACCGGACGTCCGACCAGGACCGAACATCCGGCGCCTGACGCTCCAGCCAGCAGATGTCCGATGCCTGAAGGCCCAGCCGACCCAAGTCCCAGCCTACGAAAGCTACAGCGAGCAGACGTCCACCCAGGACCGGACGTCCGGCAACACTTCCCAGTGAGCGGACGTCCACCCAGGACCAGACGTCCGACAACACTTACTAGCGGGCAAACATCCCGCCCCCATCGGACAACCGACAGTTCCACAACTGAAATGTTTCAACGGAAATCCAAAGCGACCGGATGACCGATGAGGGAGTCCTGGATTAAGGGGTCCTCGGACAGCCGGACTATATACGTGGGCCGGACTGTTGGGATATGGAGATACAAGATAGAAGACTTCTTCCCGTGTCCGGATGGGACTCTCCTTTGCGTGGAAGGCAAGCTTGGCGATTCAGATATGTAGATTCCTTTCTCTGTAACCGACTTTGTGTAATCCTAGCCCCCTCCGGTGTCTATATAAACCGGAGGGTTTAGTCCATAGGACAAGAATCATAATCTCGTAGGCTAGCTTCTAGGGTTTAGCCATTACGATCTCGTGGTAGATCAACTCTTGTAATACTCATATTAATCAAGATCAATCAAGCAGGAAGTAGGGTATTACCTCCATAGAGAGGTCCCGAACCCAGGTAAACATTGTGTCCCCCGCCTCCTATTACCATTAGCCTTAGACGCATAGTTCGGGACCCCCTACCCGAGATCTGCCGGTTTTGACACCGACATTGGTGCTTTCATTGAGAGTTCCGCTACATCATCACTAAAAGGCTTGATGGCTCCATCAATTATCTACAACAACGTAGTCCTGGGGGAGATCTTCCTCCCCGGACAGATCTTCGTATTCGGCAGCTTCGCACTGCGGGCCAACTTGCTTGGCCATCTAGAGCAGATCGATAGTCACACCCCTAGCCATGAGGTCAGATTTGGAAGCCTAAATTTTGTGGCTGATATCCGTGGAGACTTGATCTTCGATGGATTTGAGCCCATGACAGTTGTCCCCTGCCACCATGATGAACATGACCTAAATCTGTCATCTGACCGCGCCCAAGAAATAGCGCATGTAACCTCTTTGGCCCTAGATCTGGAGTGGGTCGCCTCGTTCGAGGACGGGAAGCTTAACACCACCACGGAAGCCGCAGACTCAGCGGCGCTCGAGCCGCATACAGACCCAACATCAAGTTGGGCTTGTGTCACTGGAGCCTCGGACTCGTCTCTGGCCATTGGTTCCGGACCGCGTGCATCCGCGTCCATCGAACCTGATTGGGCGCCGATCTTGGAGTTCAGCTCCACGGACATCTTCCAGCACTCACCTCTAGGCGATGTGTTCAACTCATTGAAATCCCTCTCCTTGTCGGGGGACTCTTGGCCGAACTATGTCCGGCTCGAATGGGAAGCGGACGACGAATAACTTTGTTTCCCACCCACCACCCACTTTATAGCCACTGTTGATGACTTAACCGACATGCTTGATTACGACTCCGAGGACATCAACGGTGTGGACGGCGATGCCGGAGAGGAGCAAGAACCACCACCTACAGGGCGTTGGACAGCCACCTCCTTGTACGACATATACATGGTGGATACACCCAAAGAGAACAACGACGACAATGAAAATCCAGTCGAGGATAAACCTCCTGAGATACAGCCAAAGCGCTGACATCAGCGGTGCCGCTCTAAGCCACGCCGTACTAAAAACAGCAATACCGTCACAGGAGAAAACAATACTCCGGACGATGCCGAAGACAATGAAGACCCCGTTGAGCCAACCTCCGAACAGGATGAACGGGAAGATGGGCAAGCTAGCCCTGATGAACAGGCCCTGAATGAAGACGCGGAGGACAGTAATAACCTTCCGCTCTCCGAGGAGGAGGTGAGCCTCGGCGACAAAGACTTTATCGTGCCTGAGGATCCCATCGAGCAGGAGCGCTTTAAGCGCCGGCTAATAGCACTGCAAGGAGCCTGAAACAGAAGCAGCAACAGCTTCAAGCTGATCAAGATCTGCTCAATGAAAGATGGACTGATGTCCTGGCAGCCGAGGAATATGGCCTTGAGCGCCCTACCAAAAGTTACCCGGAGTGCACTTGATGACGAGGCGCTGGAGCCCATCCTTCCAATGCATATTGCGGCTGACCGAACACCATGTGGCTGGGACAAAGCGGCGCCTCGAGCTGAACACCAGCCCACACTACCTCGCCGAACAAATAGAAATACAACAGCTCGGGGATATACACATGACCTGCGGCATGACTTGGAAAATAGAGCAGGTCAGACAAGATCGATCTACGGATCATGGGGACGTGCCCCTACACGCTATGATAGCCACCCGGCCGGACATGACAAACATAATCACGACCGAGCCAATGACCGTAGACGAACTCCATCTGAGCTACGTCACGAACTGGCCCGATATAGAGGCGCCACACACCCCCTCTGCTTCATTGATGAAGTAATGGAACAGGATTTCCCAGAAGGGTTTAAACCCGTGAACATCGAATCATACAATGGGACAACAGACCTCGTGGTATGGATTGAGGATTTTCTTCTCCATATTCATACGGCCCACGGTGATGATCTTCATGCCATCAAATACCTCCCGCTAAAACTCAAGGGACCAGCTCGACACTGGTTGAACAGCCTGCCCGAAAACTCCATTGGCAGCTGGGAGGACTTGGAGGACACCTTCCTCGACAACTTCCAAGGCACATATGTCCGACCTCCGAATGCTGATGACCTAAGTCACATAATCCAACAGCCCAGAGAGTCAGCCAGGAAATTCTGGACTAGGTTCTTAACTAAAAAGAACCAGATCGTCGACTATCCGGACGCCGAAGCCCTAGCGGCCTTTAAGCACAGTATCCACGATGAATGGCTGGCCAGACACCTCGGCCAGGAAAAACCGAAGTCCACATCAGCCCTTACGGCAGTCATGACCCACTTTTGCATGGGCGAAGATAGTTGGCTAGCCCGTAGCAATAACAAAATAGGCAAACATGGCACTTCTAAAGCCAGAAACAGCAACGGCAAGCCCCAACGCAACAGACACAAGCGTCGAAACAACGGCGACAACGCCGAAGACACGGTGGTCAATGCTGGATTCAGTGGCTCTAAGTCCGGTCAGCGGAAGAAGCCATTCAAGAGAAACAATCCGGGCTCGTCCAGTTTGGACCGCATACTCAATCGTCCATGTCAAATTCACAACACTCCTGATAAACCAGCCAATCATACCAACAAAGAGTGTTGGGTTTTTAAACAGGCCGGCAAGTTTAACGCCGAGAACAAGGAGAAGGGGTCGCAAAGCAAGGATGATGACGAGGAACCCCGGCCACCGAACACAGGGGGACAGAAGAAGTCCCCCCCCAAGTCAAAACGGTGAACATGATATACGCTACCCATATCCCCAGGAGGGAGCGCAAGCGCGCACTTAGGGACGTCTATGCGATGGAGCCAGTCGCCCCAAAATACAACTCATGGTCGTGTTGTCCGATCACCTTCGATCACAGGGACCATCCGACCAGTATCCGTCATGGCGGTTCAGCCGCACTGGTCCTCGACCCAATCATAGATGGGTTCCACCTTACGCGAGTCCTCATGGACGGCGGCAGCAGCCTGAACCTGCTCTCTCAGGATACAGTGTGCAAAATGGGTAACGATCCCTCAAGGATCAAGCCCACAAAACCAACCTTTAAAGGTGTTATATGATACGTCTCCAACGTATCTATAATTTTTGATTGTTCCATGCTATTATATTACCTATTTTGAATGATTATGGGCTTTATTATACACTTTTATATTACTTTTGCGACTAACCTATTAACCGGAGGCCCGGCCCATATTGATGTTTTATTGCCTATTTCAGTATTTCGAAGAAAAGGAATATCAAACGTATTCCAAATGGAATGAAACCTTCGGCAACGTGATTTTTTGGAAGAATATCATCCTGGAGACGTGGAGTTCAAGTCAGAAGATACTCGAGGACTCCACGAGATAGGAGGGCGCGTCCCCCCCTGTAGGGCACACCCCCTATCTCGTGGGCCCCTCGAGCACCTCCCGACCGACTTCTTTCGCCTATATAGTCCCATGTACCCTAAAAACATCCACGGAGAAGATAGATCAGGAGTTCCGCCGCCGCAAGCCTCTGTAGCCACCAAAAACCTCTCGGGAGCCCTTCCCGGCACCCTACCGGAGGGGGGAATGAGGGAGTTCCGGACTAGGGGGTGTCCGGATAGCCGAACTATCATCATCGGCCGGACTCCAAGACTATGAATATACAAGATTGAAGACTTCGTCCCGTGTCCAAATGGGACTTTCCTTGGCGTGGAAGGCAAGCTTGGCGATACGGATATGTAGATCTCCTACCATTGTAACCGACTCTGTGTAACCCTAGCCCTCTCAGGTGTCTATATAAACCGGATAGCTTTAGTCCATAGGACGAACAACAATCATACCATAGGCTAGCTTCTAGGGTTTAGCCTCCTTGATCTCGTGGTGGATCCACTCTTGTAACACACATCATCAATATTAATCAAGCAGGACGTAGGGTTTTACCTCCATCAAGAGGGCCCGAACTTGGGTAAAACATTGTGTCCCTTGTCTCCTGTTACCATCCGCCTAGACGCACAGTTCGGGACCCCCTACCCGAGATCCGCCGGTTTTGACACCGACATTGGTGCTTTCATTGAGAGTTCCTCTGTGTCGTCACTGATAGGCTCGATGGCTTCTTCGATCATCATCAACGATGCAGTCCAGGGTGAGACCTTCCTCCCTGGATAGATCTTCGTATTCAGCGGCTTCGCACTACGGGCCAATTCGCTTGGCCAACTGGAGCAGATCAAAAGCTACACCCCTGGCCGTCAGGTCAGATTTGGAAGTTTGAACTTCATAGCTGACATCCGCGGGGACTTGATCCTCGATGGACTCGAGCCACAGCCGAGCATGCCGTGCTATCACAGCGAGCATGATTTCGCTCTGCAGCCGGACAATACCCTGGAGGCCGCACTCGAGCCCACTCCGATCTTCAATTCGGAGCTGGCTGCGCAGGTCGAGGACGGATGGCTAGACACCGCCTCGGGGGCTGCAACCTCTACGGCGATAGAGCCGAACACTGACCTTGTCCCTCATGAAGCTCGTGACTCCGAGGTGCCGGACTCCTTGCCGGACTCCGAACCTCCCGCGCCCCCTCCGATCGGATCTGATTGGGCACCGATCATGGAGTTCACCGCAGCGGACATCTTTCAACACTCACCTTTCGGCAACATCTTGAGTTCGCTAAAGTATCTCTCGTTATCAGGAGATCCCTGGCCGGACTGCGGTCAGGACGGTTGGGATGCGGACGACGAAGAAATTCAAAGCCCACCCACCACCCACTTGGTAGCCACTGTCGACGATCTAACCGACATGCTAGACTACGACTCCGAAGACATCGACGGTATGGACAACGATGCCGGAGACGACCAAGAACCAGCGCCCACCGGGCACTGGAAAGCCACCTCATCATATGACATATACATGGTGGATATCCCAAAGGATGGGAATGGCGAAGGAACAGCGGAGGATGACCCCTCCAAGAAACAGCCTAAGCGCCGGCGTCAGCGGCGCCGCTCTAAATCCCGCCACAGCAAGAATGAAGATTCCGGCACCGGAGATAATAATACACCGGACAGTGCCGAAGACAACCCACTCCAGCAAGATCCAGCGCAGGAGGACGGAGACGCCAGCCCTCATGAGAGAGCGGCAGAAGAAGAGGTAGAGGATTATATGGCTCCCTCCGGAGACGAGGCAAGCCTCGACGACGATGAATTCGTCGTGCCTGAGGATCCCGTCGAACAAGAGCGTTTCAAACGCAGGCTTATGGCCACGGCGAACAGCCTCAAGAAAAAGCAGCAACAGCTTAGAGCTGATCAAGATCTGCTAGCCGACAGATGGACTGAAGTCCTCGCGGCCGAAGAGCATGAGCTAGAACGCCCCTCCAAAAGCTACCCTAAACGCAAGCTGCTCCCCCGATTAGAGGAGGAAGTGTATGAACCCGCATCGCCAGGACACAATACGGCTGACCGACCACCCCATGGTCGCGACAGAGAGGCCCCTAGGCCCTTCACTAGAAATGTACCCCGGCATCGCTCAAAGAGCACAAAGCCACAGGGGAACGCTCCGGACTTGCGAGATATATTGGAGGATAAGGCATGACAATCAAGATCGATCTATGGATCACGTGGGCACCCCATGATACGTGACGACAACCGTCGCGCCAGACACAGTAAATCCGGCCGGGCCGAACAAAACAGACAAAGCTCTTTTGAGCTCCGTCATGATATCGCCCAGTACAGAGGCGCCGCACACCCACTATGCTTCACAGATGAAGTAATGGATCATCAAATCCCCGAAGGGTATAAACCCGTGAAAATTGAAACTTACGATGGCACAACAGACCCCGCGGTTTGGATCGAAGACTATCTCCTTCACATCCACATGGCCCGCGGTGACGATCTTCACGCCATCAAATATCTCCCCCTCAAGCTTAAAGGACCAGCCCGGCATTGGCTTAACAGCTTGCCAGCAGAGTCAATTGGGAGTTGGGAAGACCTAGAAGCCGCATTCCTCGATAACTTCCAAGGCACGTATGTGCGACCACCAGACTCTCGATTTCCTGGAGGGCCTTGTAGGCTTCGGCCTTAGCGGCTTTGGCACTCTCAAGAGCCATTGCAAGCTCAGACTCTCGAGTCTTCGAGTCACGCTACAGGCTCTCATGGTTTTTCACGAGATCCTGGAGCTCTTGCTGTACCTCCGCCACCCGCGCCTCCTGCTTCTCTCGCTCGGTGCGCTCCGCGGCCGCATTGCGTTCGGCCACGGCCACCACCTCTTTCAGGGTCGCCACCTTGTTAGTGGCCCCTGCAATACCCACGTTATCCTTGTCATTCTTTTTGCAACCAAAATCCTTTTCTGTAAGGTACAATTTTAATAAGGTGTTACTCACCTTCCTTGTCCTCGAGCTGCTTCTTGGCACGGCCGATCTCGTTCTCGGACCGCTCGAGGCTTTCCTTCAAAGTATTGACCTCCACAGTCAGTGCGGCAGAGGTCAGCAGTGCAGCCTGCAATCCCATATTGACATATTTTTATGACTCCTGCGTATATCTTCTTAAGATCGTCAGTCTGGCTTTTCTTTCCGAACACCGAACCGAGCATCAGGGGCTACTGTCTATGCGGTATTATCTTACATATATCAAAATTCTTACCTCAAAGCCTGTTAGAAGGCTGCTGCAGGCTTCGGTCAGCCCGCTCTTGGCGAGCTGCACCTTCTGAATCACCGCACTCATAACAGTGCGGTGTTCCTCTTCGATGGAGGCGCCATTAAGCGCCTCCAGCAAGCTATCCAGCGCCTCCAGTTGGATGGAGGCTGCCGGCGTCACGGTCTTGCCCTTCTTACGAAGGGGCCGCCTGCCGGACTCCGGAGCCACTATGGGATCCGGAGCCGAGTCCGGTGCAAAGTCCGGGAGGTTGTCCTGCGACACCTCCGGGGCCTCCTCCTCCTGGCGGGTCCCTTCCCGGGATCCCACCTCGGCATCGTCCGTGTCACGGGGGGTGGAGGCGGTCGGAAGAGAATCCATATCCGACGCACCTAAGGACCCGCTCGACGAAGCGGGAAGATCGTCCTTGGGCGGACTGCAGGGTTGTATGCGGCATTAGAAAGACATTGTGTGGCAAAAAATAAAAACCATGAAGTTATTCGGGAGTCCGGATACTCACGAGCTCGCCAGGGGCTTGGCCCTTGGAGGCCAGTCCTCGTCGTCGTCACTGGCGTTGGCAGAGCAGTTCGGGGGAAGAGTTTTTCCCTTCTTGGACCCTTCGGCCTCCCTCGTTGGGGAGGCCTTCCTTTTCTTCTCTCTCCCCTCTGGGGGAGAGGCTTTCTTCTTCTCCTCCTCACCTTGGTGAGAGGAGTCGGCCTCGGTGTCGTCATCCGATAGCACCTGAAAACAGGAACTCTTCCGAGTCCTCGTGGCCTTCTTCTCCGGCACCACGTGGGGTGCTGGAGCCTGCAGCCCCGTTAGGCGGGCGTCCGCTGGGTCCTCTAGCAATGGGGCCGGACAGATAGTCTGTTCGGCCTTCGCCAGCCAGTCCTGTCAAAGGTAAAGGGAGTTTAGATCCCGCATAGAGTCAAACTATGGAAAACGAGTGTTTCGTAAAGGACAAAATCACTTACCTCGTCAGCCGGACGCTGCAAGCTGAATCCGCGATCTTCAGTAGCGGATGCGGGAGCCTCGGCGCCCTTGAATAGCACCTTCCAGACATCTTCGTACGTAGTGTCGAAGAGCCCACTCAGAGTCTGGTGCTGCGCCGGATCGAACTCCCACATGTTGAAACCCCGTCGTTGGCACGGGAGAATCCGGCGGATGAGCATGACCTGGACTATGTTGACAAGCTTGAGCTTCTTGTCCACCAGCTTTTGGATACAGGCTTGGAGTCTGGTCAGCTCCTCCGAATCACCCCAGATCCGGCCACTCTCTTTCCAAGAGGTGAGCCGTGTAGGGATGCCGGATCTGAATTCGGGGGCCGCTGCCCATTCAGGGTCACGCGGCTCGGTGATGTAGAACCACCGCGATTGCCACCCCTTAATGGTTTCCACGAAAGTGCCCTCCAGCCAAGTAACATGGGACATCCTGCCCACCATGGCGCCTCCGCACTCCGCTTGGCTGCCCTTCACAACCTTCGGCTTGACGCTGAAGGTCTTGAGCCACAAACCGAAGTGGGGCTGGATGCAGAGGAAGGCCTCGCACACGACGATAAACACCGAGATGTTGAGGATGAAATTCGGGGCCAGATCATGGAAATCCAGGCCGTAGTAGAACATGAGCCCCCGGACAAAGGGATGAAGTGGGAAGCCCAGTCCGCGGAGGAAATGGGGAAGAAATACTACCCTCTCATGGGGCCTGGGGGTGGGGATGAGCTCTCCCTCGTCGGGGAGCCGGTGCGCGATGTTGCTGGACAAATATCCGGTGTTGCGCAGCTTCTGGATCTGCCCCTCCGTGACGGAGGAGGCCATCCACTTGCCTCCCGCTCCGGACATAGTTGGAGAAGGTTGAGGTGAGAAGTGCGGACTTGGGCGCTGGAGCTCGAGTTCGCGGAGTTGGATAAGCCAAGGAGGAAGAAGGCGCAGGTAAAAGGGTTGGATCTTTATCCCCTTATATGGGCGGACACAAACATGCGTCCTCACCGGCCTGATAAAACTCACTTATCCCCCAAGCGTCGCAATCAATGGTGCGGTTGGGTTACCCACGTCCGTATTGATGGGAATCCCGGAATAAGGGGAACACGATCTCTGCTTCGACAAGACGTGCCAAGGAAACCGCTTCGCTAAACGCGCTGAGGTGGTACAATAAAAACGATTCTAGTAAAGGCTTGGTAGTGGTGTGACGTCACGCCGCAAAATACGTCAGCAGATTGAACTTGTGTAATATTATTCTCTCTACGGTGGTGCGTGGAATTTATTTTTGCAGAGCCGGACACTATCCTGGTGTTCACAATCTTGTATAAATTATTCGGAGGAAGAACCCGCCTTGCAATGCCGAAGACAACATGCGCGCCGGACTCGTCGTCATTGAAGCCTGGTTCAGGGGCTACTGAGGGAGTTCCGGAGGGGTGTCCGGATAGCCGAACTATCATCATCGGCCGGACTCCAAGACTATGAAGATACAAGATTGAAGACTTCGTCCCGTGTCCGGATGGGACTTTCCTTGGCGTGGAAGGCAAGCTTGGCGATACGGATATGTAGATCTCCTACCATTGTAACCGACTCTGTGTAACCCTAGCCCTCTCCGGTGTCTATATAAACCGGATGGCTTTAGTCCACAGGACGAACAACAATCATACCATAGGCTAGCTTCTAGGGTTTAGCCTCCTTGATCTCGTGGTAGATCCACTCTTGTAACACACATCATCAATATTAATCAAGCAGGAGGTAGGGTTTTACCTCCATCAAGAGGGCCCGAACCTGGGTAACACATCGTGTCCCTTGTCTCCTGTTACCATCCGCCTAGACGCACAGTTCGCGACCCCCTACCCGAGATCCGCCGGTTTTGACACCGACAGGGAACCTTCACCGGTGGCCAGCTTCATCATCCCGATGCTCTCCATGACGAGGAGGGAGTAGTTCACCCTCGGGGCTGACGGTATGTACTAGTAGCTATGTGTTTGATCTCCCTCTCTCGTGTTCTCTCTCGTGTTCCCTCTATGGCACAATCTTGATGTATCCTGAGCTTTGCTATTGTAGTTGGATCTTATGATGTTTCTCCCCCTCTACTCTCTTGTGATGAATTGAGTTTTCCCTTCGAAGTTATCTTATCGGATTAAGTCTTTTATGAGAACACTTGATGTATGTCTGCCGTGCTTATCTGTGGTGACAATGGGATATCATGTGCCTCTTGATGTATGTTTTGGTGACCAACTTGCGGGTTCCGCCCATGAACCTATGCATAGGGGTTGGCACACGTTCTTGACTCTCCGGTAGAAACTTTGGGGCACTCTTTGAAGTACTTTGTGTTGGTTGAATAGATGAATCTGAGATTGTGTGATGCATATCTTATAATCATGCCCACGGATACTTGAGGTGACAATGGAGTATCTAGGTGACATTAGGGTTTTGGTTGATTTGTGTCTTAAGGTGTTATTCTAGTACGAACTCTTGAATAGATTGATCCGAAAGAATAACTTTGAGGTGGTTTCATACCCTACCATAATCTCTTCATTCGTTCTCCGCTATTAGTGTCTTTGGAGTGACTCTTTGTTGCATGTTGAGGGCTTGTTATATGATCTATCTATGTTATTATTGTTGAGAGAACTTGCACTAGTGAAAGTATGAACCCTAGGCCTTGTTTCCTATCATTGCAATACCGTTTACGCTCACTTTACCACTTGTTACCTTGCTGTTTTTGTAATTTCAGATTACAAATACCTTTATCTACCATCCATATTGCACTTGTATCACCATCTCTTCGCCAAACTAGTGCACCTATACAATTTACCATTGTATTGGATGTGTTGGGGACACAAGAGACTCTTTGTTATTTGGTTGCAAGGTTGCTTGAGAGAGACCATCTTCATCCTACGCCTCCTACGGATTGATAAACCTTATGTCATCCACTTGAGGGAAATTTTCTACTGTGCTACAAACCTGTGCATTTGCAGGCCCAACAACGTCTACAAGAAGAAGGTTGTGTAGTAGACATCAAGCTCTTTTCTGGCGCCGTTGCCAGGGAGGTTAGCACTTGAAGGTATATCTTTAGATCTTGCAATCGAGGCTTTTAGTTTCTTGTTTTATCACTAGTTTAGTTTATAAAAGAAAACTATAAACAAATGGAGTTAAGTTTGTCTCGTACGCTTCGTCTTTTAAATATCTTTCGTGAGTATGATGAAAAGGAAAATTGTGCTCAAGTGCTAGAAGAAGAATTACATAGAACGCTTGGCATGAAATATGTGAATGATGAGCATGATTGCAATGTTGTTGGTATGAATTCCTTGAATATCCATGATGCTAATGATATACAAAGCCACAAGCTTGGGGAAGCTATGTTTGATGAATATGATATTTTTTGTCCCCCAAGCTTTGATGAGAATATTTATTTTGATGAAAGCATGCCTCCTATTTATGATGATTATATTGAGGAAAGTGGATTTGGAAGAGTGTCAACTTTATTTAGTGATGATTCCACTATTTCGGAAGAGGTTCCAATTGATTATGAGAACAAAGTTGCTATCTATGATGATTATTGTGATGACTTGTATGCTATTAGGAATAATGATAACCATGTAACTTGTCATCATGATCTTAGTTTTCAATCGGATTATGCCTCACATGATAATTATTTTGTTGAGTTTGCTCCCACTACTATTCATGAAAAGAATTTTGCTTATGTGAAATTTTCTATGCTTGTAGATCATGAAAAGAATGTTTTAGGTGCTGGTTATATTGTTGAATTCATTCATGATGCTACTGAAAATTATTATGAGGGAGGAATATATGCTTGTAGGAATTGCAATAATGTCAAGTTTCCTCTCTATGTGCTTAAATTCTTGAAGCTATGCTTGTTTTACATTCCTATGCTAGTTAATTATTGTTCCCATAAGTTGTTTGCTCACAAAATCCCTATGCATAGGAAGTGGGTTAGACTTAAATGTGCTAGGCATATTCTTCATGATGCTCCCTTTATGTTTCAATTCTTATCTTTTATGTGAGCATCATTGCCATCATCATGCCTAGCTAAAAAGGCATTAAAGAAAAGCGCTTGTTGGGAGACAACCCAATATTTACCCTTACTGTTGTTGTGTGTTCACATGATTATGCTACTGTAGTAATCATGTTTTATACCTTTTGCTTCAATAAAGTTCCAAGTAGAGCCTTTGGGAAGACTTGGGTGAAGTCTATGTGATCTTGCTGTGAAAAACAGAAACTTTTGCGCTCACGAGAATAGCTGCCATTTTTTACTGGAGAGTGATTTTAGGTTTATTATTTTTAATATGATTAATATACAAATTCCCCAGGTCCATAAATTTATTTCAGAATTTTTTGAGTTCCAGAAGTATACGTTTGATACAGATTACTACAGACTGTTCTGTTTTTGACAGATTCTGTTTTCATTGTGTTGTTTGCTTATTTTGATGCATCTATGAGTAGTATCGGAGGGTATGAACCATAGATAAGTTGAAGTACAGTAGATATAACACCAATATGAATTTAGAATGAGTTCATTACAGTACCTAAGTGGTGGTTTTATTTTCTTATACTAACGGAGCTTACGAGTTTTGTGTTGAGTTTTGTGTGGTTGAAGTTTTCAAGTTTTGGGTAAAGATTCGATGGACTATGGAATAAGGAGTGGAAATAGCCTAAGCTTGGGGATGCCCAAGGCACCCCAAGGTAATATTCAAGGACAACCAAGAGCCTAAGCTTGGGGATGCCCCGGATGGCATCCCCTCTTTCGTCTTCGTTCATCGGTAACTTTACTTGGAGCTATATTTTTATTCACCACATGATATGTGTTTTGCTTGGAGCGTCATTTTATCTTGTTAGTATTTTCTTGCTGTTAGTTAGAATAATGTTTTGCATCTTTAGTTTCAATAAAAAAGTCAAGGATAGCCTTTGCCATGCTTATTTTGCTAGTATACATGTTGCTGTTTGAAAAGAGAAAGTTTACCGCTGTTGAAAAAATTCCATAGAAAAGTCAGAGAATGGTATAACGTTGAATCTTTTTGCATATTAATATATGATAAATTTATTACAGTGGGAATTTTAGTTCATAATTTTTGGAGTCAGGGAAGTATTGATAATCTTGCATTCTTTACAGACTGTACTGTTTTGACAGATTGCTGTTATGTATGCATTGTTTGCGTATGTTTGCTTGTTTAATGATTCTATTTGAGAATAGGAGTATTAAATATGCAGAGACATTTAGTATTCAATGTTGAATAATAATTTAAGTGATTTGTTGCAGTAGAAGATGATAAGGTTTTGCATTGGTTTATACTAACCTATCTCACGAGTTCTTGTTGAGTTTGTTGTGAATGAAGCTTTTGATAAAAAGAGAAACCGTGACATGAAAGGAATTAAGGAGACACAAAAGTTCAAGCTTGGGGATTCCCGAGGCACCCCAAGATAATATTTCAAGAAGTCTCAAGCATCTAAGCTTGGGGATGCCCCGGTAGACATCCCACCTTTCTTCTTCGGCAATCATCGGTTAGTATCGGTTGAGCCTAAGTTTTTGCTTCTTCACATGAGTTGTGCTATCCTTGCAATGTCATTTTATTTTGTTTTGCTTGCTGCTTGAATACAATACCAAGATCTGAAATTCTTTAATGAGAGATAGTCTTCACACAGTTGCATAATTATTTATCTACTCATTGATCTTCACTTATATCTTTTGGAGTAGTTTGTCGTTTGCTCTAGTGCTTCACTTATATCTTTTAAGAGCACGGCGGTGGTTTTATTTTGTAGAAATTAATGAACTATCATGCTTCACTTATATTATTTTGAGAGTCTTAAACAGCATGGTTATTTGAATGAAAACTATCATAGGAAGTGAATTGGATGCTATGATCAATTTGATACTTGATAATTGTTTTGAGATATGGAGGTAGTGATATTAAAGTCATGCTAATTGGGTGATTATGAATTTAACGAATGCTTGTGTTGAAGTTAGCAAGTCCCGTAGCATGCACGTATGGTTAAAGTTGTGTAACAAATTTGAAGCATGAAGTGTACCTGGCTTGTGCATCCTTATGAGTGGCGGTCGGGGACGAGCGATGGTCTTTTCCTACCAATCTATCCCCCTAGGAGCATGCGCATAGTGCTTGATTTTTGATGACTTCTAAATTTTTGCAATAAGTATATGAGTTCTTTTGACTAATGTTGAGTCCACGGATTATACGCACTTTTACCTTTCAACCATTGCTAGCCTCTTCGGTACCGTGCATTGCCCTTTCTCACCTCGAGAGTTGGTGCAAACTTCGCCGGTGCATCTAAACCCCGTGATATGATATGCTCTATCACACATAAACCTCCTTATATCTTCCTCAAAACAGCCACCATACCTACCTATTTATGGCATTTCCATAGCCATTCCGAGATATATTCCCATGCAACTTTCCACCATCCCGTTCAACATCATCATGACATACATTACTTTTGTCATATCACCATTGGATGACCATGTAGTTGACATAGTATTTGTGGCAAAGCCACCATGCATTATTTTTCATACATGTCACTCTTGATTCATTGCACCATCCCGGTACACCGCCGGAGGCATTCATATAGAGTCATATATTGTTCTAGTTTTGAGTTTTAATTCATATGTTGTAATCAATAGAAGTGTGATGATCATCATTATTAGAGCATTGCCCAAAAGAAAGAAAGAAGAAAGGCCAAAAGAAAAAAAAGGCCCAAAAAAAAGAAGAAAAGAAAAAAGGGAAAAAAAGAAAATAAATAAAAAGGGCAATGTTACTATCTCTTTTTCCACACTTGTGCTTCAAAGTAGCACCTTGTTCTTCATGTAGCGAGTCTCATATATTGTGCTTCAAAGTAGCACCATGTTCTTCATGTAGTGAGTCTCATAGGTTGTCACTTTCATATACTAGTGGGAATTTTTCATTATAGAACTTGGCTTGTATATTCCTACGATGGGCTTCCTCAAATGCCCTAGGTCTTCGTGAGCAAGCAAGTTGGATGCACACCCACTAGTTTTCTTTTGATGAGCTTTCATTCATTTATAGCTCTAGTGCATCCTTTGCATGGCAATCCCTACTCCTCATGTTGACATCAATTGATGGGCATTCCCATAGCCCGTTGATTATCCTCGTCAATGTGAGACTTTCTCCTTTTTGTCTTCTCCACACAATCCCCAATCATTATTCTATTCCACCCATAGTGCTATATCAATGGCTCACGCTCATGTATTGCGTGAAGGTTGAAATTTTTTGAGATTTTCTAAGTATGAAACAATTGCTTGGCTTGTCATCGGGGGTATAGAAGTTGGGAACATCTTTGTGTGACGAAATGAAGCATAGCCTAACTATATGATTTTGTAGGGATGAACTTTCTTTTGCCATGTTATTTTGAGAAGACATGATTACTTTGATTAGTATGCTTGAAGTGCTACTATTTCTTTTATCAATATTAGCTTTTATCTTGAATCATTTGGATCTGAACATTCATGCCACAATAAAGAGAAATTACATTGAGAATCATGCTAGGTAGCATTCCACATCAAAAATTCTGTTTTTATCATTTACCTACTCGAGGACGAGCAGGAATTAAGCTTGGGGCTGCTTGATACGTCTCCAACATATCTATAATTTTTTATTGTTCCATGCTATTATATTACCTATTTTGAATGATTATGGGCTTTATTATACACTTTTATATTACTTTTGGGACTAACCTATTAACCGGAGGCCGAGCCCATATTGCTGTTTTATTGCCTGTTTCAGTATTTCGAAGAAAAGGAATATCAAACGGAGTCCAAATGGAATGAAACCTTCAGCAACGTGATTTTTTGGAAGAATATCATCCTCGAGACGTGGAGTTCAAGTCAGAAGATACTCGAGGACTCCACAAGATAGGAGGGCCCCCCTATAGGGCGCGCCCCCTGTCTCGTGGGCCCCTCGAGCACCTCCCGGCCGACTTTTTCGCCTATATAGTCCCACGTACCCTAAAAACATCCATGGAGAAGATAGATCAGGAGTTCCACCGCCGCAAGCCTCTGTAGCCACCAAAAACCTCTCGGGAGCCCTTCCCGGCACCCTGTCGGAGGGGGGAACCTTCACCGATGGCCATCTTCATCATCCCGGCGCTCTCCATGACGAGGAGGGAGTAGTTCACCCTCGGGGCTGAGGGTATGTACCAGTAGCTATGTGTTTGATCTCCCTCTCTCGTGTTCCCTCTATGGCACGATCTTGATGTATCCCGAGCTTTGCTATTGTAGTTGGATCTTATGATGTTTCTCCCCCTCTACTCTCTTGTGATGAATTGAGTTTTCCCTTCGAAGTTATCTTATCGGATTAAGTCTTTTATGAGAACACTTGATGTATGTCTTGCCGTGCTTATCTGTGGTGACAATGGGATATCATGTGCCTCTTGATGTATGTTTTGGTGACCAACTTGTGGGTTCCGCCCATGAACCTATGCATAGAGGTTGGCGCACGTTCTTGACTCTCCGGTAGAAACTTTGGGGCACTCTTTGAAGTACTTTGTGTTGGTTGAATAGATGAATATGAGATTGTGTGATGCATATCGTATAATCATGCCCACGGATACTTGAGGTGACAATGGAGTATCTAGGTGACATTAGGGTTTTGGTTGATTTGTGTCTTAAGGTGTTATTCTAGTACGAACTCTTGAATAGATTGATCCGAAAGAATAACTTTGAGGTGGTTTCGTACCCTACCATAATCTCTTCGTTCGTTCTCCGCTATTAGTGTCTTTGGAGTGACTCTTTGTTGCATGTTGAGGGCTTGTTATATGATCTATGTATGTTATTATTGTTGAGAGAACTTGCACTAGTGAAAGTATGAACCCTAGGCCTTGTTTCCTATCATTGCAATACCGTTTACGCTCACTTTTACCACTTGTTACCTTGCTGTTTTTATAATTTCAGATTACAAATACCTTTATCTACCATCCATATTGCACTTGTATCACCATCTCTTCGCCGAACTAGTGCACCTATACAATTTACCATTGTATTGGGTGTGTTGGGGACACAAGAGACTCTTTGTTATTTGGTTGCAGGGTTGCTTGAGAGAGACCATCTTCATCCTACGCCTCCTACGGATAGATAAACCTTAGGTCATCCACTTGAGGGAAAATTGCTACTATCCTACAAACCTGTGCACTTGCAGGCCCAACAACGTCTACAAGAAGAAGGTTGTGTAGTAGACATCATTATACCAGGTGTAGAAGCCTGCTGTACGGGCACAATCACACTGGAAGTGGTCTTCGGATCCCCGGATAATTTCTGAAGCAAAGAATTGATCTTCGGGATCATCCCCTTCTGCAGTTGCTATCACGCACTACTTGGATGAACCACATTTGCTCGCTTCAATGCGGTACCGCACTACACTTACGTCAAGCTCAAGATGCCCGGACCACGCGGTGTTATAACAGCCAATGGAAACACGGAACGCTCCCTCCGTACCGAGGAGCACACCGCGGCCCTTGCAGCAGAAGTACAGAGTGGCCTTTTCAGGCATAACCGCAATTCAACAGCCAAGCTCCCGGACACTGTCAAGCGAGTCCGAACTACTCTACAGCAAGACAGTCCAGCTCGTCCAGAGCTTGACTAGCAATTTGGCCTCCGTCCCAGTCCCAACAAGGCGGCGATACTCGTGCCGCGCGTACATAACTACGCACTTAAAATACGATGGGCATGGACGGAGGCACAACTAGACCATGGTCCATAATGCGGCTCAACCGCTCCCGGACCCGCATACCTTCACTTTTTTCTTCTTCTCTTAGGTCTTTCTCTTCCCGGGGCTTTTTCTGATAACCTGATCATAGGACCTATCAAGGGACAGATACACCAAGAAGGCAAGAAGCTTTGACATACAAGGGAACCCCCAGGTGGTCTCTCCTAACGATCGTTATACCTGTTTTAAATACCCGCACGCAGCTCACCCTTGGTCATGGCATGTCAAATAGCCTTATTTGCTTATCACATTACTTGTACAAGTACGCCTTGTCATATTAATCAAATTACAATAGACAATAATTTGTGGCTCAATGTTTGCGGCGTCAGCTTATTACTTGATTTTTCCTTTTCTTTATATTCTTATGAATTGCACCCGTACACTCTGGTACGCCTTCATTCTCTACGGGTTCATCATACCCCGCAATACGGCTGAGGGAGTCCTGGATTAGGGGGTGTCCGGATGACCGGACTATAACCTTTGGCCGGACTCCTGGACTATGAAGATACAAGATTGAAGACTTCGTCCCGTGTCCGGATGGGACTTTCCTTAGCGTGGAAGGCAAGCTTGGCGATATGGATATGTAGATCTCCTCCCATTGTAACCGACCCAGTGTAACCCTAGCCCTCTCCGGTGTCTATATAAACCGGAGGGTTTTAGTCCGTAGGACGAACAACAATCATACCATAGGCTAGCTTCTAGGGTTTAGCCTCTCTGATCTCGTGGCAGATCTACTCTTGTACTACCCATATCATCAATATTAATCAAGCATGAGGAGGGTTTTACCTCCATCGAGAGGGCCCGAACCTGGGTAAAAACATCGTGTCCCTTGTCTCCTGTTACCATCCGCCTAGACGCACAGTTCGGGACCCCCTACCCAAGTTCCGCCAGTTTTAACACCGACATTGGTGCTTTCATTGAGAGTTCCGTTGTGTCGTCGCCATCAGGAAGGATGCCTCATCCCGTCTTTAAAGACGGCGCTGTTGCTAAAGGAGCTTTGGCTATCGGCCAAACTCTCCGGCTAGGCGGTTTTCTTATGACCGCCTGTTCGGCCGCCGCGCCGACGATGACTTCTCGGGTCAACAAAAGCAATCTCCACGTCAACTCGGAACTCGTCGAGCAATTAGATCCGATGGAGCTCTCTTCCTTAAACGAGCTCTTGGATCACATCGCCGCCCTGGGAGTCGCTACAGACTACGATCAGATTGGGCCTAAACCCGATCCGAGAGAGATTAACTCTCCCCAGGTCACCCACCACATCGCAGTGGTGGAGGAACAATGCGGCAAGCCTTCATCTATCTTAAGGACTAGTTATGTCCGGATTCCCGATCCCTCCAAGCCGGATACCCGCAAAGGGGAGGACGTCACTCAAGCCCTGAACCTAAAGTCAGGCAGCGGGCTAGATTCATTGGACAACATCCCAGAACCCAAGCTTCCGAGTTCGGAAACTCCTTGGCCCCTGAGCCTCAGATTGGGCGAGGTTCCGGATTTAATTCCACCCGCCCACCCAAATATAAGGGATCTATCCCAAATTCGGCAAGAGCCCGCGGAAACAGTACACCATTACTGGGCCAGATTCCTCCTGGTTATGAATAGGATAGAGGACTGCTGCGAGGAGGATGCGATTTCATTCTTCTGCAATAATTGCATGGACAACGGAATCCTCAACGCCATAAGTGGCCGTGAAATTACACGCTTCGTCGACTTGGGATCCATAGTACGAAAGTACTGTGCGATGGAAAGCGCCTGGAAAACCGAAATAAAATTTTGGGACAATCCGGCCCTGAATACAACCCCAGTCTGAAATAAAAGGGTGCATTATCGCCAGGCACCTGGGTTAAACACCAAAAGGCAAAAACCCTTTATAGGGCATGGAACCGTACTGGAGGAATGGCTCAACGGACCCTGTAAAATTCATAGTACAGAGGATGCCACACCAACTCATAGCCTTAGAGCATGTTGGATACTCCGGCAGGTGGCCAGAAGTGGCGAGGAGCTTCTAACTCCAGAATTCACAGAGCACCAGCCCAGGGATACCAGTACGGTATTAACAGTCTTCGAGACTTTCGCATCAAATAATATGCGGAAACGAACACTCCGCAGCATTGCGGAAGTCTACCAAGTAGCAACAATAAACCCATGGAGTGACGCGGCTATTACCTTTAATGCCAGTGATGAACCTAAATTCCGAACAGCCTGAGCACCAGCCGCATTGGTCCTCAGTCCAATAGTGGACGGCTTTCGCCTTACCAAGGTACTCATGGACGGTGGCAGCGGATTGAACCTCATTTATGTGGAAACCCTTCGAAAAATGGAAATAGACTGGAGCCGCATTGAGCGAAGCAACACAACCTTTAGAGGAATAATCCCCAGTCGGGAAGTGTGCTGTACAGGAAAAATCACACTGGATGTGGTGTTCAGCACGCCGGATAATTACAGGTCCGAAGAGGTCATGTTTCAAGTGGCCCCGTTCAGCAGTGGATACCACGCTCTATTAGAGCGAGAGGCATTCACAATTTTTCAAGCTATACCCCATTACGGGTACATGAAGCTCAAAATGCCCGGACCCAATGGAATCATCACTCTTGCTAGTGACCCGGAAATAGCACTCCGCGCCAAAAATAAGACAGCCGCACTGGCCCTTGAGGCACTATCCGAAGCCCTAGCGCCCGAGGAACTGACTGTGTTGCGCTCCACAGTGAACAGGGATGACGTGATACTCGATAAAAGATCCAAGTCCACCTCCTTTAAACCGGCGGACGAAATAGTCAAATTCCAAGTCCATCCAACGGACCCTACAAAAACGGCCTCCATCGGGGTGCAATTAAACCCTGATGTAGACGCTGCACTACGAGAATTCCTACACGAAAATTGGGACATTTTTGCCTAGCACCCTTCAGACATGCCAGGAATCCCATGTAGGCTGGCCGAGCACAGCCTAAACATCCTAAAAGGATTCAAGCCTGTCAAGCAGGCTCTTCAGCGTTTCTCCGAACCTAAGAGACAAGCCATGGGAGAGGAGCTAGCCAAACTACTGGAGGCCGGATTCATCAGAGATATAAAACATCTTGACTGGCTAGCAAACCTGGTGATGGTACCAAAGAAGGACAAATCCTGGCGCCTATGCGTCGATTTTAAGGACCTCAACAAGGCTTGCCCAAAGGATCCCTTCCCCCTCCCATGCATCGATCAAATTATCGACGCTACCGCAGGACACGATTCATTGTGTTTCCTCGATGCATACTCTGGCTACCATCAAATTAAGATAGCAGAGCCAGACCAAGCCGCAACGGCATTCATCACCCAATACGGCCCATTCTGCTTCAACACAATGCCCTTCGGGCTCAAAAACGCCGGCGCAACATATTAGCGCATGATCCAGACATGTCTGGCAAACCATATCGGCAAAACAGTGGAAGCATACGTAGATGACGTGGTCGTCAAAACCAAGCACGTCGAAACTCTAGTAGACGACATGAGGCTCACATTCGATAACCTTCGAACATATGACATCAAGCTTAACCCAGAAAAATGCATTTTCGGCGTACCAGCTGGAAAGCTCTTGGGCTTCATTGTATTCGGTAGAGGAATTTAAGCAAACACAGCCAAGATCCGAGCTCTGTCACAATTGTATATTCCAAAGGACCTCAAACAAATACAAAAATTGACTGGATGCGTGGCGGCTCTAAGCCGCTTTATCTCCCGCTTGGGAGAAAAGGCATTACCCCTTTATCGCCTCCTCCGACGCACCGAACACTTCGAGTGGACGGATGCTGCCACGGCCGGACTCGAAGAAATAAAAGCCATATTGGCAACAAACCCGGTCCTGGCCGCGCCTAACATCGGCGAACCAATGCTATTATACATTGCGACAACTTATCAAGTTGTAAGCGCAGTGCTCGTCGTCGAACGAGAAACGGATGGACACAAATTCCCCCTTCAAAAACCAGTTTACTACGTGTCCACTGTCCTCACTCCATGCAAGTAACGGTACCCGCATTATCAAAAGATAGCGTACGCGGTGTTTATGGCATCCCGGAAGCTGCGACACTACTTTCAAGAGTGTTCGATAACAGTAGCCTCCGAAGTACCTCTTAACGATATTATAAACAACCGCGACGCGATGGGCCGGATTGCCAACTGGGCCATTGGGCTCCTCCCGTTCGACATAACCTATAAGCCACGGCGAGCTATCAAGTCACAAGTTTTGGCCGACTTCGTCGCCGAATGGACGGAAGCCGAACTCCCTAAATAGTACGGCACATATTCCAACTGGATCATGCACTTCGATGGCTCCAAAATGTTAGCTGGTATGGGGGCTGGCGTCGTTCTGACGTCCCCAACAGGAGATACAGTTCAATACGTACTCCAAATAATATATACGGACTCCAACAACGCAGCCGAATACGAGGCCCTTCTACATGGTCTCCGAATGGCAGTCTCCATGGGCATCCAACGCCTAGAGGTGCGTGGGGATTCGAACCTCACGATATCCCAAATAAATGGAGACTTTGATGCCAAGGATCCAAAAATGGCAGCTTATTGCAACGCCGTCCTAAAAATGTCAGCTCGGTTCGAGGGGCTCGAATTTCACCATATAGCCTGGGAAAACAATCAGGCAGCAGACGTCTTGGCACGCATCGGCGCAAAGCACAATGCAGTCCCCCCCAACATTTTCTTGGAGACGCTATTCAAGCCATCCGTATTATGGGAAGGGGAATCCGGAAATAACAGCCTGGACCCAACCGCACCGCCCGACACCGAACATTCTGACACAACGGGAGGCTCTGCCAACGAAGTAACATCCTCAGCCCACGTAATAATGGCAGTCATTGCCCCGTGGACAGAACCATTCCTAGCCTACCTAACTAGGCAGGAACTTCCAAAGGACCAAAACGAGGCACACTGCATAGTGCGGCGATCTAAAGCCTATAAAGTCCATGAAGGAGAGCTTTATAAGAAAAGCACCACCGGAGTCCTTCAAAGGTGTATCTCCGAAGAGGAAGGGCGGAATCTTCTGGCTGAAATTCATGCCGGACTCGGCGGGCACCACGCCGCAGCCCGGGCCCTTGTAAGCAAGGCCTTCCGTACAGGATTTTATTGGCCGACGGCCCGGGCAGATGCTCAGGACTTAGTCCAACGATGCGTCGGTTGCCAACTCTTTGCTAACCAAAGCCATATGCCACCCACCGCCCTCCAAACTATACCCATCACCTAGCCCTTCACGGTCTGGGGGCTTGACATGGTTGGACCCCTTAAAGGAGGAACCCACAAGCAAAAGTACCTACTGGTCACGGTGGACAAATTCACCAAATGGATAGAGGCCAAGCCTGTTAAGATGGCCGAATCCGGACCGGTGATAGACTTCATATCAGGGGTCGTACACCGTTACGGCATTCCCCACAGCATCATCACTGATAACGGCATGAACTTTACGGCCGACGAGGTCAAACTCTGGTGCAAAAACATGGGCATCAAGCTCGACTACGCTTCAGTCTATCACCCACAAACTAACGGTCAAGTCGAGCGAGCAAATGGTCTAATCATGAGCGGCATCAAACCCAGATTAGTGCGGTCCCTCAAGGAATCTAACACGCACTGGGTAGAGGAGCTCAACTCCGTACTCTGGGGGCTGCAGACCACGCCGAATTGCACCACCGGATTCACACCATTCTTTATGGTATACGGCGCAGAGGCAGTTCTGCCCTGCGACATAATTCATGACTCACCTCGCGTGTGCATGTACGAAGAAAGAGAAGCCGAACTCGATCGGCAGGACAGTTTGGACGCCTTGGAGGAGGAGCGTGATGTGGCAAAAGCACGTTCCGCATTCTATCAACAGCAGGCTTGAAGATATCAAAGCAGAGAAGTACGGGCCAAAACTTACAATGTTGGCGAGTTAGTTCTACGCCTGCGGGACAAGAAAAAGGACAAACTCAAGACCAAATGGGAAGGTCCCTTCATAATTGACCAAGTCCTGACTGGTGGAGCGTACCGTCTGCGAGATGCATCGGATAACCGACTCGAGCCGAACCCATGGAACGCAGCCCGTCTCCGAAGATTCTACGCCTAGCGTTGAACTCTGTGTTCGTCTCCTTCCTCTATCTATTTTTTACACATTAGTTGTCTTATATTTCTCTCCTTCTCCCTCCTTTTCTCTTACAGCCTTTAAGGGCTCGTTCGCGCCTTGTTCGCACACAATTGACGCGCTATCCGCGCTCATTATACCTGGGGGCTTCTCTAACAGAAGCTTGTTTATATGGGCCTCATGCCCAACACATGTGTCACACTTCCGCATGTACCTTTTATTCACCATTATATGCATCGATATGACTTAAGTTTTGGCCAAGCTAGGTTGCCTGGCTCCTGTGCTTACCCCTACATTCCCGATTGTTCGGCTAGGCGGTAAAGGGAGCACCTCTGCGATTGTTACTGCCAGGTCAGCCGGATGTGTACCTCAGACTGGGTGAAGCCAAAAGCAAGCGTTCTTAAGGGAATATTCGGTCAGTGAACTAAAGATGATTTCCCACTCATTTATTTATCCACCCCCAGATGCTTTTCTGCTTTTTTTCGCAGTCCGGACATGCACTTTAGGGCATGCCTCCCAGGGAAAGGAACCCCTAACGGAACTATTCTCCCTGGAAGATGTTTCTTACTAACCATGTAATATAACATAACTAGTTGGGCACTTGTCTGTTCAAGCACTAATGACCCCTACGCCTGGTCTCCATGCATGCCCCGGTTCTTACATAACCGAGAGGGTATTCGGACACACTCCGGACTATCGGGTCCCGAGGTTGAAGCGAAAAGGTCTGCCATGACAAACGATCTACAATCCGGCTAGAAGGCATTTTACATGTCATCTTAAATTACATAGTCAATTTGACTGGGTATATTCCTCTTCAATACCATCCAACAAGCTGTCTAGTTTACAGTCCTATTGGGAATATTTGGCGGCCAACTCTACCTGGACGTACACTAAACTCACAGGGATCTCCTTCCCATCGGGCCCCACATGTCCGACCTCGGCCATGTGGTTTGGGTCAGCCTTCGTGTACCGCGTCTTCACCATGGCCCAGGCCTCCCTGGCGCCTTGACGGCAGGTCAATATCTTCCATAATCGGAAGCGCCGCCACGCTCCCTTCAGCTTCCCTGCAAGCTCTCCAAGGCCTTCAGGCATGGGGACGGATGGCCACAAGGCCTGGGCGATGCCTTGCATTACCTGCCGAACTCGTTCGTGCAGTTGTGAGAGCTCGGGAAGAAGGTCACCCATAGAATCGGGAATTTCCTCTGCAGGCCGACCTGTCAACATACCTACAGACATAACTCTGTCAATCGACTTCCTCGACGAACTCTTTTTCGAAGTTCGTTCAAGCACTTACTAAAAATGCCGCGTCGAAGCCGCCGATTCTCCTTCACGGAGTCCGACAGCTGAGCACGAACATCCTTTAGTTCCTCGCCCAGCTGGGTGTTGGCATCTTGGAGATTATTCTTCTCTTGCCTCACCCTCGTAAGCACGCTCTCGCCGGCCTTTAACCGGCACAAGAGTTGTAGCTTTTCCGGATCCACTCCGGCGCCATCTGCAATATTATTGTCAGATTTTCACACATGCCGCACTTCACAACATACTTATCTTTCGAAGCATATATTACCAGAGGGGGTCTCCTTGGTCTCCCCCGTCACGGCTAGTGCGGCCTCAAGTTGGGCTTTGCACTCTTCCAGCTCCTGGGGCAGTTGGGTATTCTTTTCTGTAAGATCCTGCATAACAAATGATCCTTAAATCAGTTATTCTAACTGTTTCAAGTCTCGGGGGCTACTGACATATATAACCATCAAATTTTCTCACCTGTATGTCTTTTACATACTGCTCTGTGGCTCTGGCTAGACCATTTTGAGCGGCACGGAGGTATGCATCTCCTGTATTGAAGGCATTCAATGCCTCTTGGGAGAAACAAGCGTCACGAAGAACTGTCCGACGACGCCTGTGGTTCATGGCACTCTCCACCTCGGAATTGGTGGCAGACAGCCCGTACGCATCCTTTGTCGGAGGAGCGTCCGTTGCGCGCCTCGTGTTCGCCTCCGCTTCCGGACCCGGCCTTGGAGCCTGGCCAGTGGAGGCGCAATTGGCAACCTCTCCGGATATAGTCCGGCGGGCGCTCTTTTTCCTGAAGAGAGCACGAGCGTTAGTATGCCTTGAGGGAATAAAACCTGGGAATAAAATGGCACGCCATACCGTTGCGCCGGCGTCTCAATCTGGACCGCACTTCTTTTCAACCTGCTGGGCCTTGATGCCCCTTGTTGGCTAGCCACCGCAGGCTCGGCCCTCCGCCTCAAGGACTTCCCCTGCAAAAATGCCATTGGTATACGGTGATAAAAAATAAGCACGGATGGATCATCTTAAAAGTACTGGGACTTCGGTCTTGGTTACTTGTGAGGCTGGAAGTAGTCCGGGATAATCGGCCGTAATGGCCACTAAGGTGTTGTCCTTGCTCAATTGATGAAACACCCCATCGATCAGCTCCACAGATAAGTCCGGGTCCTCTTGGGAGTCCGGGTCGAAGGACCGTTCGGGGTCCTCGGGTTGTGGAGGAGGGTTGTTTATCTCCTTTACAGCCTGGCGTAGCTCCTGCGTTGAAATTGCTAGACTGGATACTTAACTATGGGAATATGAAACGGATGGGCGAGTGAAAGTGTCCGCTTACCCAGCTTGGAGGATTGTACATAGAAAATCCGCCCCGTGGGTTGACGTGGAGGAATTCCTCCTCTTCTCCCTTGTACAAAGCGGACAAGATCTTTATTAGAGCGGCAACCGATTCCGGCCCCTTACGGCCGCATCGGGTGGCTTCGTCCTCCCCGTTGAAATCCCACATGGGGTGGCCTCTATACTGAAGCGGCTGCACCCCCCGCATAATGCATGTGGCCATGACCTCGATCATGGTCAGACCGAAATGAGCTAACAACCTTATCCGGCTCATCAGGTAAAGGACGTCCTTGTCATTTTCCTTCTGAGGGCTCCATGGACACCAGCTTAGGCGCTTCTTCAAAGGAGCATTATCGAACTCAGGGAGGCCGATCCGAACAGGGTCCGGCAGGGGGACATCTTCTATATAAAACCATTCTGAAGGCCAGTCTTTGGACGCCTTCTTTGGGGTTCCGGATAGATATCCGGTCCCGGCGATGCGCCATAGTTCGGCTCCGCCCACTTGATATATCGACCCCTCTTGAGAATGGGGCACGAGGCAGAACAACTTCTTCCACAGCGCGAAATGAGGCTCGATGCCCAAAAACAGCTTGCAAAGGGCTACGAAGCCCGCAATATGCAATATGGAGGCAGGCGTAAGGTTGTGCAACTGGAGGCCGTAGAACTCCAGGAGCCCCCAGAGAAATGGATGAATTGGAAATCTGAGCCCTCTTATCAAATAAGGGACAAGGCATACCCGCTCTCCTTTGGAGGGATTGGGGGCGCTCTCCACTTGCTCTCCACCATTATAGGTGGCAAGCCCTGCTCGAACCGGGACCATGTAGGATGGGGGAGAAACCCCTTGGCTTGGAGCGCCACTAGCTCGCTGTGCGGGATGGAGCATCTCTCCCAATCTCCAGGCTGAGGGCTGGGGGGCGAGAGGAGGAGCTGCGTCGACTGGCCATGTTGGAATGGATCTCTGTCGAATGCGCTCCGATGAATGCTCGCGGAGGGAAGATGGTGTGATTCGGATCTAAATCCCCGTCTCTTTTATACACGGCTCATCTGCGCAGCTAGGAGGGTAAATGAAAAAACACCCTGGCTTTTCGCATTCGTTTGACACGTGGAAGATGGACATTATTGGGCGCAGAAGCCAAGGAGCACAACATTCACCAGAAGTCGGACACTATTCAACACGTATATGGAATTCGTAGGAGGAACCCGCCTTGCAATGTCGAAGACAATCTGCACGCCGGACTCGTCATCATTGAAGCCTGGTTCGGGGGCTACTGAGAGAGTCCTGGATTAGGGGGTGTCCGGATGACCGGACTATAACCTTTGGCCGGACTCCTGGACTATGAAGATACAAGATTGAAGACTTCGTCCCGTGTCCGGATGGGACTTTCCTTGGCGTGGAAGGCAAGCTTGGCGATACGGATATGTAGATCTCCTCCCATTGTAACCGACTCTGTGTAACCCTAGCCCTCTCCGGTGTCTATATAAACCGAAGGGTTTTAGTCCGTAGGACGAACAACAATCATACCATAGGCTAGCTCTTAGGGTTTAGCCTCTCTAATCTCGTGGTAGATCTACTCTTGTACTACCCATATCATCAATATTAATCAAGCAGGAGTAGGGTTTTACCTCCATCGAGAGGGCCCGAACCTGGGTAAAAACATCGTGTCCCTTGTCTCCTGTTACCATCCGCCTAGACGCACAGTTCGGGACCCCCTACCCGAGATCCGCCGGTTTTGACACCGACAACGGCAATAAAGTCCGAACACTTTTACAGTACAGTTCGGCACCCCGAACTTATAGCATTATATGCATCGGCTCCGAATCATCTCTTTGGTTAATAGTTGGGTTTCCCGGCTCCTGTGCTTACTGTTAGGGAACGTAGCAGAAATTCAAAATTTTCCTACGAGTCACCAAGATCTATCTATGGAGAAACCAGCAACGAGGGGAAGGAGAGTGCATCTACATACCCTTGTAGATCGCTAAGCGGAAGCGTTCAAGAGAACGGGGTTGAAGGAGTCATACTCGTCGTGATCCAAATCACCGGAGATCCTAGTGCCGAACGGACGGCACCTCCGCGTTCAACACACGTATAGCCCGGTGACGTCTCCCACGCCTTGATCCAGCAAGGAGAGAGGGAGAGGTTGAGAAAGACTCCGTCCAGCAGCAGCACAACAGCGTGGTGGTGGTGGAGGAGCGTGGCAATCCTGCAGGGCTTCGCCAAGCACCGCGAGAGAGGAGGAGGGAGAGAGGTAGGGCTGCGCCAGGGAGAGGTCAAAACTCATGTGTTGGCAGCCCTCAAGACCTCAACTATATATAGGGGAGAGGGAGGGGGTGCACCCCCTCTAGGGTTTCCACCCCAAGGGGTGCAGCAGCCCCAATCCCATCTAGGGTGGCGGCCAAGGGGGGGGGGGGAACTTGCCCCCCAAGTTAGGTGGGTGCACCCCCTCCCCAAACCCTAGGCGCCTTGGGCCCTTGTGGGGGGGCGCACCAGCCCACCTGGGGCTGGTCCCCTCCCACACTTGGCCCATGCAGCCCTCCGGGGATGGTGGCCCACTTGGTGGACCCCCGGGACCCTCCCGGTGGTCCCGGTACGTTACCGATAAAACCCAAAACTTTTCTGGTGACCAAAACAGGACTTCCCATATATATAAATCTTTACCTCCGGACCATTCCGGAAATCCTCGTGACGTCCGGGATCTCATACGGGACTCTGAACAACATTCGGTAACCACATACAAACTTCCTTTATAACCCTAGCGTCATCGAACCTTAAGTGTGTAGACCCTACGGGTTCGGGAACCATGCAGACATGACCGAGACGTTCTCCGGTCAATAACCAACAGCGGGATCTGGATACCCATGTTGGCTCCCACATGTTCCACAATGATCTCATCGGATGAACCACGATGTCAAGGACTCAATCAATCCCGTATACAATTCCCTTTGTCTAGCGGTATTGTACTTGCCCGAGATTCGATCGTCGGTATCCCGATACCTTTGTTCAATCTCGTTACCGACAAGTCTCTTTACTCGTTCCATAACACATCATCCCGTGATCAACCCCTTGGTCACATTGTGCACATTTATGATGATGTCCTACCGAGTGGGCCCAGAGATACCTCTCCATCAACCGGAGTGACAAATCCCAGTCTCGATTCGTGCCAACCGAACAGACACTTTCGGAGATACCTGTAGTGCACCTTTATAGCCACCCAGTTATGTTGTGACGTTTGGTACACCCAAAGCATTCCTACGGTATCCGGGAGTTACACAATCTCATGGTCCAAGGAAATGATACTTGACATTAGAAAAGCTTTAGCATACGAACTACACGATCTTTGTGCTAGGCTTAGGATTGGGTCTTGTCCATCACATCATTCTCCTAATGATGTGATCCCATTATCAACGACATCCAATGTCCATGGTCAGGAAACCGTAACCATCTATTGATCAACGAGCTAGTCAACTAGAGGCTTACTAGGGACATGGTGTTGTCTATGTACCCACACATGTATCTGAGTTTCCTATCAATACAATTATAGCATGGATAATAAACGATTATCATGAACAAGGAAATATAATAATAATAACTAATTTATTATTGCCTCTAGGGCATATATCCAACACTTACTACCTTATGTTTCGCTATATCGGCTAGGATAGTAAAGGGAGAACTACTACGATTGTGCCCCGGTTCTTTCGGATGAGCACCTCAGTAGAGAAAGCCGAAAACTGACTGTCATGATGCGGCGAGAGCTGGTCAGCTATTCTAGAGGTTTCAAATCCTTGAAGATTTTTTCCACATTATGCAAGGAATCGTTTTTTATCGAATCAGGTTGTCGGATGTTGGGTTCCGGCAAACCCTTAAGGTTCGAACTCTGGGGTGCGCGCAAAGATCTTCCCCCTGCCGGTCTACGTCCGATCGCCTCGCGAGAATCTAAGCTAAACAATGAACAACACGAGGGACACAAGATTTATACTGGTTCGGGCCACCGTTGTGGTGTAATACCCTACTCCAGTGTGTGGTGTGGTGGATTGCCTCAGGGGCTGATGATGAATGGTACAAAGGATGAACAGCCTCGCGAGAGGTGTTCTTGAGCTGGTGCGATAAACTGCTTGGATGAGTTCGGACGCCTCTCGATCTAATGAGTACTTGATGATCCTCTCCATGTGCCCCCTATTGTGGTGGCTAGCCCTAGATATATATAGAGGCCCTGGTCCTCTTCCCAAATATTGAGCGGGAAGGGCGCCAACAACAGCCATTTTGAAGGGGAACATCTAATACAAGTTATCCTGGCTAAAGTTGGTCTTTGGCTGCCAAAGGCACTGGTGATGACGCCGTCTTGGGCTCCACAGTGACCTCCATCCTGCCGCTTTGCTGGTCTTGGTCTCGTTGCACTGAAATGGCAACCTTTGCCTGATGCCTCGGTACTCCACGCCTGTGCTTGCCCCCTTTGCACCAAAGAGGAAACAAAGACACTACACAGGTCGGCGCCCATCTGGTCTCGATCGTCATGGCTTGCGTCACGAGCACCTCGCGAGGTACCCTACCTTGATCTCTTCGCCTCCTCGCGAGCCTGCCTGGCGAGGCCGTTCCTGAGGAAGTCTTGTGTCATCCGCCCCGCGAGGCTTGGCCCCTCGCAATGGTCTTGAGTCTTGCGCTGATGAAGATGGGTCGTACTGGGCCACCACTTGAGCCACGCCGCAGGCTGCAGGCAGGCAAGTCTGGGGACCCCCGTTCCCAGAATGCCGATAGTAGCCCTCGGGCCCAAGGCGCGCTCGGACTTGGCTTAGCGGAGAAGCGAAGGGGCAAGTGCAGAGCGCCGCGGGCCCCATCAGCCTGCGGCCTTGGGCGCCGCATGGCGGTTGATTGGACATGGGCGTCTCTGCTTCCCCACACCACCTCGGCAACTGCTCGACTTGACAAGTCCCTGCATGCAAAAATGGGTCATGATTACGTGTGACCGTGGAGGCCAACGGTTGGCCTCCTCTGACTATAAAGGTGGGAGAGCGCTAGCCCCCGCTGTACATCTTCCGCCCCGCTTCCTTCTTTCTCCCCGTCTCAGCTGCTCGCCGTCTTCTATGGCGCCGCCGAAAAGGTTCTCAGCCGCGGAGAAGGGAAAGGCTCGTCGGGAAGGGCCTGACTCTCCTCGCCCAAGCGCGGACGGGGTTGTCCCCGTAAGCATCCTGCGTCTCCTGCAGCGGCTCCCCGCAGTCGCGGCTGCGATCTCCCGCAAAGTGATGGGCGCCTGGTGGGTGAGGGAAGGCGCATCGTGGCTGCACGGCCTCCCAGGCCGCGCTTCCACTCGGCGGAGGTGCTGCCGGAGTTCATCGTGTGGTCAGGGGACCCAACCGGCAGCTGGCTCCAGCTTCCCCGCTTTTTTGCAGGTGAACTCCCGGCCGGCGCTCCTGGCAGCCTCTGGCTTCAAGCGGACGGTTGCTGCAGCAAGGCCTCCTGGGCCTCATTGGAGATCTCCATCGTCGGGAATGTGGCCCTGACCCGCGGCTAGCAAACGTTTACCCGCGCGCGTGGCCAGAGCCGACGGTGCACCCTGCATTTCAAGTTCGACGGCGATGCCACCTTCTACGTGAGGGTGTTCGGAGAAGGTGGCCACCGCGTTGGGTGCTGCCCTGAAGATGATGACGGCGACCGGGTGCCCAGCCTCGGTGATGGTCGAGATGAAGATGAAGGCGGGCTTGTGGCAGGCGGCGTTCGCAGCTCGCCAAGCCTCGGCGGCTCCCCCTCGGACGGCAGCTCCTCCAGCGGTGGCCGAGACCAGCCTCCGCATCGTCGCGCTCGCCTTGAGGGAGGTAGCGGGTCAGCCCGCCGTCACGCCTCGGTGAAGCGTGAGGAGGGGTCTGACTGAGCTCCGGAGGCAGTACGAGCCCTCGCCACAAGTCGATGTCGGGCAAGCCGTGTCTATTTTGTTTTCCTCCCTTTCCTGCGTAAAGAGAGCGTAGTTTGGGGCCCCGCAGGGGCGTGCTGGACTGTTGCCGTTAACTATTATGATATTTTCGTTATTCTCGTGCTGTGTTTTGGCGCCGTGTGCTCGCGTGTAGGAATTACTTAGCTCGGTGGGACTTGCCACAGTCTTCGCTTCTCGAGGTTGAGGCCTCGTCGCGCACTTTTGTGGCCTGCAAGAATTAGTTAGGAGACGTAACTTCCGGTCTCGGTCGTGAGGGCAACCGACTCAGGTCCCGTGTTTGTGTCGCGATGCCCGTGGGGCACGGACCGGGAGGAGTGCTCCCGCAGTGGACTTGGGTAGGGAAGCCTCACAAGACTGGGTCAGAAAACACTCGTGAGGGCACCCGCGTAGCCCCCTCGCGAGACTTGCGAGAGAGAAAACGAGTCAAGTAGGCGACAAAGACAAAGAGTCACAGGTCGGGGACGGCAACAACGCTAAAAGAAACTCCAATAAAACTTCAAATAGGGACGAACAAGCCAACTGCAGAAAGCAAATGAAAAAGCCGCATCTGGCACCTAATCTAGTCTTCGGCGTCTTCTCACCAGCGCGGAGCTAAGTGCTGCCACTAGGCGTGGGCGGGAGCCCCCGAGGCCCGAGGGCGGCTCTCCGGAGACTCTGGGGCGTGTACAGCCCCAACTCATTATTACGTGAGAGTGTCACGAGCGGCGAGCTTCACAGGCTCCGAGCCTTTCTTGGGGCGATGAGCTTCACAGGCGTTGGCCTTCTTCATAGGCACCGGGCCTTTCTCGGTTCGTCTAGCTTCACAGGCGCCGGGCCTTCTTCACAGGTGCTGGGCCTTTCTTCAAGGGTAGAACTTCCGGAGGTGTTGGATGTTCCACGCATTCGGGATGGGCACCCCCTCCTGAGTCTCCAAGCATGCAGCGCCAGGCCAGGAGACATGAACAACCTTGAACGGGCCCTCCCACACGGGCAAGAGCTTGTGCATCCCCTCCCTGGAGAGCACCCATCTGAGCACGAGGTCACCTACCTCGAGGGTCCTGGGGCGGATGCTGCGGCAGTGGTACTGCCGCAGCGCCTATTGGTATCTTGCAGCCCGAAGCGCAGCCTCCCGACGATGTTCCTCCCCCAGCACGAGGTCCACCCCGCGCATGGCGTCCTGCTGTGCTTCGTTGAAAGCTAGGACCCGCGCGGAGCGATGCCTGACCTCGTGAGGAAGGACCACCTCAGCTCCGTAGACGAGGAAGAACGGGGTTTCGCCGGTCAACTTGGTGGCGGTTGTGCGGATAGACCATAGCACGGACTGAAGCTCATCGTGCCAGCCCCTGCCGCAGGCCTCCAACTTCTTCTTGAAGGTCCGGGTTTTGAGGCCTTTCAGGACCTCCGTGTTGGCGCGTTCAGCTTGGTCGTTGCTCCAAGGGTGTGCCACCGAGGCGTAGCATATTTGCGTTCCAAGGTTAGCACAATATGTTTTGAAGAGATTGCTGGTGAATTGCGAACCATTGTCGGTGATGATGCGATTAGGCACCCCAAACCGGCTCACGAGGCCCTTGATGAACTTGACCGCTGAGCCAACCGGGATGGTGCGGATAGCTTCCACCTATGCCCACTTTGTGAACTTGTCAATGGTGACGTAGAGGTAGTGGTAGCCCCCTGGCGCCCGAGGAAACGGGCCAAGGATGTCCAGTCCCCAAACAGAGAACGGCCATGAGAGGGGAATGGTCTGAAGGCCCTGAGTCGGCTGATGGATCTGCTTGGCGTGGAATTGACAGGCTTCACAAGACTTCACGAGCTCGATTGCGTCGTTGAGTGTTGTTGGCCAATAGAACCCGCTGCGAATTGCCTTCTCGACGATTGTCCATGAAGACGAGTGGTGCCCGCAGTCTCCATCGTGAATGTATGCCAGTAACTCTTTCCCTTGCTCCCTGGAGATGCAACGCAGGGAAACGTCATTCAGCCGCTTTCGATAGAGCTCTTCGTCTTGGATGCAGTAGGCCGTGGCCTGCCGCGCCACGCGCTCCGCGTCATCCTCCTTTTCTGGCAAAGTCCCTTGCATCAATTAATCCTTGAACTCCGCGGTCCAACATCCCTCCTGGGGCTCTAACGCCAGGAGCAGGCGCGCTCCTGAGGTCAGGCCACAGGCCAGGGCTCCTGAGGCAGGCGGTTGAGGGAGCTCCTCCCGAGGCTGCGCTGTGCTTGATAGTGATGGTGTAGCTAAAGGTTTGAAGAGTCGTTCCTCAAAGATGCTAGGATCCTGAGGCAACCGCCTGGACGCCCTCCTAGCGATGTCATCAGCCTCTTGATTGGTGCCGCGAGGCACATGCTGCAACTCCAACCCGCAAAATTGTTTCTCCATCCTGCAGACCTCCGCAAGATATGCTTCCATGTGTTCGTCCTTCGGCTCGTACACCTTGTTGGAGAAGTTGACGAGGAGTTGTGAATCGCCCTTGATGATGAGGCGCTTTACCCCCAAGGCGGATGCAGCTTTCAAGCCTGCTATCAGGCCCTCGTATTCTGCTATGTTGTTGGAAACCTTCTCTCCATGCTGGAAGCAGAGCTGCACGGCATAGTAGAGCTTGTCCTGAGTGGGAGATATGAGCACTGCGCCAGCCCCCGCGCCATGTCGCAAGAACGCCCCGTCGAAGTACATGACCTAGCCGTCCGGTGCTTCACTTCCTGGGGAAAGCGACTGATCCTCGCCCGCTTCGAGCCCTTGTGCCTCCATCCATTCTGCCACGAAATCTGCAAGTGCGGCTCCCTTGATGACTCTGGTCGTGCTGAATTCTAGCTGAAACGCTTGCAACTCGATGTTCCATTCAGCGACCCTTCCAGCTGAGTTGGGGCTCCTGAGTACCCTTTCCAAGGGATATGCCGAGACGACCTTGATGGGATGGCCTTGAAAGTAGTGCCACAGCTTGCGTGAGGCCACTACCAATGTGAGGAGGAGTTTCTGGGGCATGGGGTATCGCGCCCTTGTGTCCCGCGGCACTGTGCTAACAAAGTACACAGGATGCTCGACGAGGTTGAGGGTGCTGGCATGGCCTGCGTCTTCCGGGGGTCGAGGCGCCTCCCGAGGTGACGGAGCCCCCAACGTTTGGTCGCCTAGCAGGGCCCCTCCGCTCTGGGTGCGTCCCCCTGCTGAGGCTGATCCCCATCTGCTACGGTCATGGTCTTCATGAGGCTTTCTTGGCTTTGCTCCACTTCGGCCGGGGCTGCGGCTGGCACGGCCTTGGCCCGACACTCCTCCCTAACCGCCACCAGGGCTGCGCTGGCAGAGTAGGGCGTGGCTGCAAGGTAGAGCACCAAGGGCTCCTGAGGACACGGAGCTACCATCACCGGAGGGCTGGTAAGGTAATTCTTGAGATCTTGGAATGCCTTGTCGGCCTCCTTCGTCCATTCGAACGGGCCCTTCTTCTTCATCAGCTTGAAGAAGGCAGTGCTCGCTCCCCCAGCTTGGAGATGAAGCGTCCCAACGCGGTTACTCGCCCGGTGAGCTTCCGCATTTCTCTGAGGGTCTTCGGCGGACTCATGTCTTCGACTGCCCTTACCTTCTCTGGGTTAGCCTCGATGCCCCTGTGGGACACGAGGAAGCCCAAGAGCTTGCCCGAGGGGACTCCGAATATGCACTTCTCCAGATTGAGCCGCAGATCCACTTCACGGAGGCTCGCGAAGGTTTCTTCCAGGTCCTATATCAGGGTTTTCGCCTCCCGAGACTTCACCATGATGTCATCAACGTAGGCCTCGGCATTCCTCCTGAGCTGCCGGCCCAAAGCGATGTGCATCAGTCGCTGAAAGGTCGCGCCCGTGTTACGCAACCCGAACGGCATGCAGGTATAGCAGTATATTCCACACAGGGTCAGGAAAGCAGTTTTCTCCACGTCTTCTACCGCCATCTTGATCTGGTGATAGCCCGAGAAGGCATCCAGGAAGCACAACAGGTCACACTCGGCGGTAGAATTGATGATCTGGTCGATGCGAGGGAGCGGGAATGGATCCTGAGGGCAGGCCTTGTTGAGGTTGGTGAAGTCGACACACATGCGTTCCTTTCCTCCCTTTTTTGGCACAACAACAGGGTTGGCCAGCCATTTAGGATAGCGGACTTCGTGAATGACGCCTGCTACCTCTAACTTGCTGGTTTCTTGGATGATGAAGGCTTGCTTCTGGTGGACTGTCGCCTTGCGTTCTTCTTCACGGGGCGCACGTTGGGGCATACGTAGAGATGGTGTTCAATCAAATCCCTTGGGACCCCTGCTAGCTGATCAGGTTCCCACGCAAACACCTCCTTGTTTGCGCGCAGGAATTTCACCAGGGCCTCCTCCTGCTCAGGGTCGAGGTTGGCGCCTATGGTGAAGGTGGCGTCGGAGGATCCATCCTCGTCGACTGGTACTTGCTTGGTCTCCGCCTTGTCTTGGGTGAGTAGCTGCTTCTTCTTGGCCGGCGCAGCCCCCTTGGGCTCGAGGGTATCTGCACTGGCGGGCTGCACCACAGCAGCCGTCTTGAAAGCGAGCTTGAGCTCCTGTAGTGCATCCTTGTGTCTCCGGACACGGTAAGGATGCCTCTGCTCCCGGGCATCTTCATGAGGTTGTAAGCCGGGTGAGTCGCTGCCATGAACTGGGCCAAGGCTGGGTAGGCGAGGATGGCATTGTATGGGAGGCCGATGGGGGCGATGTCGAAGTCGACCAACTCCGTGCGGAAGTTGCCGTGGGTGCCGAAGGTCACTGGGAGGCGGATCTGCCCCAGGACTCTGGAATTTTTTGTTATTTACTTGATGAGTCTTTGAAAGATGCTTAGGATAGGTTATTAAGGATTCGGGCTAGCTATGTGCCACAATATCAAATTGAAGTTTACTTAAAAAGTTTCTGTGTTGGCTTGCCCGCTTCTTTTAAACAAGTTTTAGATTCTATTTTTGAAGAAGGTTTCCTTGAAGGGGATGCTATAGATACTTATGAAAAAATGAAAACCATATTTGGGCACCCTATGAATGATAAGGTTGAATCAACTACTCTCTTGTGCTTTTATCAAAATGAAATTATTACAGAGATAAAGTGTAGCTTAGAAACAAACTTCTGTAATGTGCTTAATCTTACTTCTTCCATTAATGGCAATGTGCTTACCCTAAATATAAGAATGAATGCCATTGAAAGGAGATCCTCTCCGAGTGCCAAAGATGGCACTACTTAGATCTATCTTCGCTTTTATGCCTAGCTAGGGGCATTAAACGATAGCGCTAGTTGGGAGGCAACCCAATTTTTTTGTTTTTTCCTGTTTAGTAATAAATCTTGCATCTACCTTCTGTTTATATGTGTTTTTATCTTTTAATTAGTGTTTGTGCCAAGTACAACCTATAGGATAACCTATGATGATAGTTGATTTGATTCTGCTGAAAAACAGAAACTTTGCGTACACAAATTTAGTTTTGTTAAATCACAGAAATGTGCTTTTGTGTTTATTCTTTTTGCTGCTGATCAATATACAAATTTTCCAGGACTTCCTATTTTGGTAGGATTTTTAGAGTTCCATACGTTTGCGTTAGTTACAGATTGCTACAGACTGTTCTGTTTTTGACAGATTCTGTTTTTGTGTGTTGTTTGCTTATTTTGATGCATCTATGGCTAGTAAAATAGTTTATAAACCATAGAGAAGTTGGAATACAGTAGGTTTAAAACCAAATTAAATAAAGAATGAGTTCATTACAGTACCTTACGTGGTGGTTTTGTTTTCTTTCACTAACGGAGCTTATAAGATTTCCTGTTGAGTTTTGTGTTGTGAAGTTTTCAAGTTTTGGGTAAAGCTTTTATGGACTATGGAATAAGGAGTGGCAAGAGCCTAAGCTTGGGGATGCCCATGGCACCCCAAGATATTCAAGGATAGCCAAAAGCCTAAGCTTGTGGATGTCCCGGGAAGGCATCCCCTCTTTCGTCTTCGTTCATTGGTAACTTTACTTGGAGCTATATTTTTATTCGCCACATGATATGTGTTTTGCTTGGAGCGTCGTGTATTATATTAGTCTTTACATTTTAGTTTACCACAATCATCCTTGCTGTACACACCTTTTGGGAGAAGCCCACTTGATTAGAATTTGCTAGAATACTCTATGTGCTTCACTTATATCTTTTGAGCTTGATAATTTTTGCTCTAGTGCTTCACTTATATCTTTTAGAGCACGACGGTGGATTAATTTTGAAGAAATTGCTAGTCTCTCATGCTTCACTTATATTATTTTGAGAGTATTTTAGAACAGCATGGTATTTGCTATGGATACAAATTTGGTCCTAGAATGATGAGCATCCAAGTTGGGTATAATAAAAACTATCATAGAAAGTGAATTGGATGCTATGATTAATTTGATGCTTGATAATTGTTTTGAGATATGGAGGTAGTGATATTAAAGTCATGCTAGTTGAGGTGATTATGAAAAATACTTGTTTTAAGGTTTGTGATTCCCGTAGCATGCACGTATGGTGAACCGCTTTGTGATGAAGTTGGAGCATAATTTTATTTATTGATTGTCTTCCTTATGAGTGGCGGTAGGGGACGAGAGATGGTCTTTTCCTACCAATCTATCTCCCTAGGAGCATGCGCGTAGTACTTTGTTTTTGATGACTTCTAGATTTTTGCAATAATTATATTAGTTCTTTTGACTAATGTTGAGTCCATGGATTATACGCACCCTCACCCTTCCACCATTGCTAGCCTCTCTTGTGTCGTGCAACTTTCGCCGATACCATACACCCACCATATACCTTCCTCAAAACAGCCACTATACCTACCTATTATGGCATTTCCATAGCCATTCTGAGATATATTGCCATGCAACTTTCCACCGTTCCGTTCATATGACACGTATTACTTTTGTCATATTGCTCTTTGCATGATCATGTAGTTGACATCGTATTTGTGGCAAGGCCACCTTCACAATTTTCATACATGTCACTCTTGATTCATTGCATATCCCGGTACACCGCCGGAGGCATTCATATAGAGTCATATATTGTTCTAGCTTTGAGTTGTAATTCTTGAGTTGTAAATCCATAAAAGTGTGATGATCTTCATTATTAGAGCATTGTCCTAGTGAGGATGATGAAGACTATGATTCCCCCACAGGTCGGGATGAGACTTCGGACTTTACAAAAAGAAAAAAAGAAAAAAAAAAGAGAAAGGCCAAAAAAAGGAGAAAGGCCAAAGAAAAAAAGAAGAAAAAGAAAAAAGGGAGAAAAGAAAAAAAATATAAAAAATGAGAGAAAAAGAGAGAAGGGACAATGCTACTGCCATCCTTCAACTCTTGGCTGGACAGATTCAAAGGGGACTTTGGGCTTCTTCAATATAGAGTAAAAGAGGAGCGTAGGCCCTTTGTACTTGACTTTGTACACTCCCTGTAGTAGCACCCCCAAGTTGCTCTCTCTTCTCTTGTCACAAAGTTTACAAGATTATATTATCCCCCCCCACCCCACCATGTAAATACTCATTGTACAGTGTGTGTTCTTTTCATTTAATATATTAACACAGCAGGAGTCTTTCCTACTGTTCATGGTCAAAAAAACTATCTCTTTTTCCACACTTGTGCTTCAAGTAGCACCATGATCTTCATGATAGAGAGTCTCATATGTTGTCACTTCATATACTAGTGGGAATTTTTTTCATTATAGAACTTGGCTTGTATATTCCAATGATGGGCTTCCTCAAAATGCCCTAGGTCTTCGTGAGCAAGCAAGTTGGATGCACACCCACTTAGTTTCTTTTGTTGAGCTTTCATATATTTATAGCTCTAGTGCATCTGTTGCATGGCAATCCCTACTCACTCACATTGATATCTATTAATGGGCATCTCCATAGCCCGTTGATACTCCTAGTTGATGTGAGACTATCTTCTCCTTTTTTGTCTTCTCCACAACCACCATTCTATTCCACATATAGTGCTATGTCCATGGCTCACGCTCATGTATTGCGTGAAAGTCGAAAAAGTTTGAGATTATTAAAGTATGAAACAATTGCTTGGCTTGTCATCAGGGTTGTGCATGATTAAATACTTTGTGTGATGAAGATAGAGCAACAGCCAGACTATATGATTTTGTAGGGATAACTTTCTTTGGCCATGTTATTTTGAGAAGACATGATTACTTTGATTAGTATGCTTGAAGTATCACTATTTTATGTCAATACGAACTTTTATTTTGAATCATTTGGATCTGAACATTCATGCCCCAATAAAGAAAATTACATTGAGAATTATGCTAGGTAGCATTCCACATCAAAAATTCTGTTTTTATCATTTACCAACTCAAGGACGAGCAGGAATTAAGCTTGGGGATGCTTGATACGTATCCAACGTATCTATAATTTTTGATTGTTTCATGCTATTATATTACCCCTTTTGGATGTTTATGGGCTTTATTTTACACATTTATATCATTTTTGGGACTAACCTACTAACCGGAGGCCCAGCCCGTATTGCTGCTTTTTTGCCTATTTCAGTATTTCGAAGAAAAGGAATATCAAACGGAGTCCAAATGGAATGAAACCTTCGGGAGCGTGATTTTTGGAATGAAAGTGATCCAGAGGACTCGGAGTGCAAGTCAAGAAGCAGCCGAGGCGGCCACGAGACAGGAGGGCGCGCTCACCCCCTCTAGGCGCGCCCCCCTATCTTGTGGGCCCCTCGGGCGGCCACCGACGTACTTCTTCCTCCTATATAAGCCTACGTACCCCGAAAACATACAGGGAGCCAATGAAACACAATTTCCACCACTGTAACCTTCTGTATCCACGAGATCCCATCTTGGAGCCTTCGCCGGTGCTTCGTCGGAGGGGGAATTGACCATGGAGGGCTTCTACATCAACACCATAGCCCCTCCGATGAGTTGTGAGTAGTTTACCACAGACCTTCTGGTCCATAGTTATTAGCTAGATGGCTTCTTCTCTCTTTTTGGATCTCAATACCATGTTCTCCCCCTCTCTTGTGGGGATCTATTTGATGTAAACTCTTTTTGCGGTGTGATTGTCGAGATCCGATGAATTGTGGGTTTATGATCAAGTTTATCTATGAGAAATATTTGAATCTCCTCTGAATTCTTTTATGTATGATTGAGTTATCTTTGCAAGTCTCTTCGAATTATCAGTTTGGTTTGGCCTACTAGATTGATCTTTCTTGCCATGGGAGAAGTGCTTAGCTTTAGGTTCAATCTTGCGGTGTCCTTACCCAGTGACAGAAAGGGTCGCAAGGCACGTATTGTATTGTTGCCATCGAGGATAAAAATATGGGGTTTATATCATATTGCATGAGTTTATCCCTCTACATCATGTCATCTTGCTTAAGGCATTACTCTATTCTTATGAAGTTAATACTCTAGATGCAGGCAGGAGTCGGTCGATGTGTGGAGTAATAGTAGTAGATGCAGGCATGAGTCGGTCTACTTGTTGCGGACGTGATGCCTATATACATGATCATGCCTAGATAATCTCATAATTATTCGCTTTTCTATCAATTGCTCGACAGTAATTTGTTCACCCACCGTAATACTTATGCTATCTTGGGAGAAGCCTCTAGTGAAATCCATGGCCCCGGGGTCTATCTTTAATCATATTTGCTTCCAATCTACTTCTATTTGCATCTTTACTTTTTGCATCTATCTTATAAAATACCAAAAATATATTTATCTTAACATACTATATCTATTAGATCTCACTTTCGCAAGTGGCCGTGAAGGGATTGACAACCCCTTTATTGCGTTGGTTGCGAGTTCTTTGTTTGTTTGTGTAGGTGCATGGGACTTTTGAGGAGCCTCCTACTGGATTGATACCTTGGTTCTCAAAAACTGAGGGAAATACTTACACTACTATTGCTGCATCACCCTTTCCTCCTCAAGGAAAACCAACGCAAGCTCAAGACGTAGCACGCCACTTCTACTCCCTGCGCCTGACCGACCCATTGCAGTGCTCGGGGTGCGTGAGCTTCCAGGCCATGGCAGAGACGACCACCTCGGGGATTGATTTTAGCCTTTCGTCTTCCATGAGTGGGTTTCGAATGCGATGGCTATATGTGGATGTCGGAGTGCCCAGCCCCCTGCTCTCGCATCCGACATTGCCTACTATCCCCAATCCGGGATGGGGCCACGAGAGGCTTGTGAGCCCCCGACTCTCCTTTGTCTGGCGCCGACTGGGGAGGTTGAGAACGCTCGGCGTGACGGCGCCCCAGGTGGTGAAGGAATTCCTCCAGTGTCGCCTTGCTCCTCTCTAGCGCCACTCTCGGCTGATGTGGGCCCTGACTGGGCATCAGGACCGCATGAGGCTCCAGGATACGGAGCTGGCGCCTGAAATGCTGAAGAAGGTGCTGGAGGTCTTGACAGGCGCCCCCTCGCCGGGCAATATTCGGCATGGGGGCAGCCTCCTATATCTCTGCTCGGGCGGAGCCGAGTTCGCGAGGCAGATGCCTCACTTTGACGAATGGGGTTGCGCCCGGCTGGCCTCGTGGGGCCTCGCGAGAATCCCGTCGTCGTGGCTCCCTTCCCTGTTGCCAACACCGATCTTGCCTCAGGAGGGGGTGCAGGGGAGGCAAGCATCGCTGGAGGCTGGGGGATCTGGTGTCGAGATGCCGATGTCGCGCGGGGCTCCCAAGGCGTCGTCCTCCAGAGCTTGCGAAGCCCGTCCTGAGGCGGTCGTTGATGAGGGGGGGGGGGGGAACCTGCGGCTCCCGAGGCCGAAGCCCCCGAGGCCTCGGCAGGCCACCAAGAAGCGGTGCCCGACCGCTCCTCTTAGCTTGGTGCCCCTGAGGCAGGCTGCCTAGGCGCTTCTTCATCTGCGCCACACGCCGGCCCTCATGTTGAGAGCCCAGGTCAGTTCCACATAGACTTCAACACCCTCCGCAAGAGGAAGGAGTCTTCGAGTGGCAGTGAGCGCCCCTGCCGACCGTTGAAGCATAGGAAGTGCTTCGCCATGGATGAGTAAGTACCTCATTTTTGTAATTCCTCAATCGTTGGTCCCTTTCCTGACTGTGGCCCTTCAGGATCCCTCCTGCCAAGCTCGCGGACTCTATCGAGAAGCTACTTCCTCCGGCCTCCATCGCTGGCCTTGGGTCTCCCGAGCTTGCGTGCTGCCCCTTACGCGAATTCGGCCAGAGAGGCGAGCCGGCCCGCACGGTGCCTCGAGCATGTGCCCTTGCCGCCCTTCCTTCGCGCCCTCGCCCGGGGCGTGACCAACCTGCCCCGGGCTCCTTCTCTGATCGTGGACGGCGAATGGTTGAAGTCGATCCTTGGCTCTTCTTCCGGGGATGGATCTGCGCCGGCCAGGGTCCCTTACAGAACCCGCCCAGCGATTGTGGGGGCGCCAGCCCCCAGCCCCCCGCCGAGAGGGGGCGAGTCTCTTCAGGGCCCTCAGCCAGTGCTGGCGGTGGAGGATGATATTAATGACGTGCTCAAGTGAGCGCGAGAGCGCAGCTCCGTTCGCCAAGAGTTCCTATGAAAAGCGATGGATGCGATGGGCCAGCTCGGTGGAGAGCTCGCGGACGTGGACGCGTGCCTGGAAGTTGAAGGCCTGAGGCTGGTGGAGGAGCGGCGCAAGCTGAAGGTGGCAGTCAACCTTGCGCGTCATCAGCGCGAGCTCGACAACGCGAAGGCCGAAGCATCCCTTACGGCCTCGCGAAAGGCCTGCTCCCGAGCTATTGAGGAGGCTCGGGAAGCAGACCAACGGCGCGAGATCACGGAGAAACACGCGTGGGAGCTCCAAGCCTGGAGCACTTCCCTAGAGAAGCAAGTGGAGCTGCGCCAGGCCGCCCTTGCGTCGCTGAAGGGGACGCCCATCGAGGAGGAGGAGCACAGGAGACGTGAAGAAGCGCTGACGCTAGAGGCCGCCGAGCGCAATCTCGACCTTGAGCGGTTGGAGACAAGGGAGCGCCAGGTTACCCAGGCGGAGGACACGTTGGCGCGTGGGAGGCCCGAATCCAAGAAGAGGTCGGCCGTCGCGTGGTGGAAGTCCGCGTGGGTCTTGTGCACGAGTACGACGAGAGACTGGAGCTGGTTGAAGCCGAGGCTGCAGGCAGGACTGTCGCCCTCAGGTCCAAGCTGACCGTAGCGACGCAACGCGTGGAGGCCATCGCAGCCGCCCTGGTCTCGGCGCAGACTGAGATGGCCTCCTCCCGTGCTGAGATGCTTCTTCTCCAACGGCGGGTTGATGATGCTGAGTCAGTTGCGCCGCGGAACAGAGAAGAAATTCTCCAACGACAGATGCTGGAGCATATGCATGGCCCCATGCTCCAAGTGCTCAGGGACAGGGCCAACACGGCCCTGGGCAATATCTGCGATGAGAACGCTCCGCAACCCCATGTGACCAAATATGCTGGTCATCTCCAGTCCTTCACTGACGTGGTGACGCATTTGGAGAATCGCTCTGAGAGAACTCGCCAGCTTGTCGAGGAGAGGAGCCGCGGCCTGCTCAGGCGTGCATTCTCCCGTGTCTTCAGCCATCTTCGGGACAGAGATCCCTACTTCGACTTCGGCGCCGTCATTGCTCCGGTGCCCATGGCCATTCGAGGCTACCTGGCGCGATGGGTGGAGGACAACGTGGATGCACTTGTCAGGGCCTTCACTTCTGATGATGACGGGGTGGTAGTTACTGCGGATGAAGGTGATGTGTTGAACGGCGGTGAAGATGGCGTTGATGACGGCGATGGTGATGGCAGTGACAGTGACCTCGGCGCCAGTGATGCCTCTGGAGGCGACCAAGAGGATGCGGTGAGCGACATGTCTGATTGATCCTGTATCTCCCTGCTATTTATCCTGCGTAGAAAAACCCGGGCGCGGCCCTAGAGGTTGTAAGAGCATTTTGGGAGGGGAAGCCCCTCATGTAAAAAGGATTGTTGTCCACATGTTTTTAGGAATGACGCCGAATGCGCGCCCGCGTGATGTTGCGGGCCTCGCGATGGGTTAATTGTTGTGGTTTACCTTTTGCCCGGGCGTGCCGTGGGTAGGCTTGCGGGGCTGCGATTCTCCGTGGGTCCTCTGGGGGACCTGCTGACCATGTGGTGAGAGCCTCGCGAGAGCGAGTGCTGGCCACGGGACAGCATGCGCGCGCGTGCTGAGCCCAGCCCTGCACGCAAGAGGCTCGCGAGGGGGAGGCAGCTGGTGCGAACTCCTAATCAGGGTAGAAACCATAACGCAAGAAAACACACGAATCGAGACAAAACACCCCTCCCCGCACATATGCAAATGCAAATTCAACTTCAACTTAAATCCGAAGCAAGGAAGCTCGACCACAGAAAGGGAGGTAAAAAAAGCAAAAGGCCGCATCCGGCACCTAGTCTAATCTTCGACGTCTTCTCACCAGCGCGGAGCTAAGTGCTGCCACTGGGTGTGGGAGGGAGCCCCCGAGGCCCGAGGGCGGCTCTCCAGAGACTCTGGGGCGTGTACATCCCCAACTCATTATTAGTGAGAGTGTCATGGGCGGCGAGCTTCACAGGCACTGGGCCTTCTTCATAGGTACCGGCCTTGCTTCATATCGCCAGACGAGGGCCCCGCCTTACGCCACCCTCGACCACCATTGACGGTGACCGGAAACCAAGGACGACGCTAATGGGGTAAAGGGGACGCTAGCAGTTCCCCCGACGACCACAGGTCCTCTACCGGGGCAGGCCTTGTAGCACCTCCACAGCAGAGGGCCTACCTCTGAGAAACACCTTGCTCCGTGCGCCGTGGGGAGGGGCCTGGCTCCCGGCCTATAACGCCCTCGATGCGGCTATATCTCCCACGTGTCGAAGCACGACTTAGAGGCATAACCGCATTGAAAGCAATGTCGCAAGTGAGGTAATCTTCACACAACCCATGTAATACATAAGGGCAAGAGATACATAGTTGGCTTACAATCGCCACTTCACACAATTACATGAATAAAGCATTACATCATCCAGATACAATCAAGGTCCGACTACGGAACCAAAATAAAAGAAGAACCCCAAATGCGACAAAGGTCCCCGATCGACCCCAACTGGGCTCCACTACTGATCAACTAGAACGGAAACAACACAAAGCACAAGATCTTCATCGAGCTCCTCCTGAGCTTGGTTGCGTCAACTGCACAAACTCATCGGCACCTGCAAACTGGTTTTGGAAGTATCTGTGAGCCACAGGGACTCAGCAATCTCGCACCCGCGAGATCAAGACTATTTAAGCTTATAGGAAGGCTGGGGTAATAAGGTGGAGCTGCAGCAAGCGACTAGCATATATGGTGGCTAACATACACAAATGAGAGCGAGAAGAGAAGGCAAAGCACGGTCGATAAAAGTATGATCAAGAAGTGATCCTATAGCAACCTACGTCAAACATAACTCCAACAACCGTGTTCACTTCCCGGGCCCCGCCGGAAAGAGCCAATCACGGTTACACACGCGGTTGATGTATTTTAATTAAGGTCAACTTCGGGTTTTCTACAACCGGACGTTAACAAATTCCCATCTGCCCATAACCGCGGGCACGGCTTTCGAAAGTTCAAATCCCTGCAGGGGAGTCCCAACTTAGCCCATGACAAGCTCTCACGGTCAACGAAGGAATAGACCTCCACCCGAGACATTCCGATCAGACTCGGTATCCCGGTACAACAAGACATTTCGACAGGGTAAAACTAAACCAGCAACACCGCCCGAATGTGCCGACAAATCCCGATAGGAGCTGCACATATCTCTTTCTCAGGGCACACTCAGATTGTCCTAGGTACGGGTAGGCCAGCCCAGAGTTGCCCCTGGTAGCCACCGGTAGCTGACAGGTGGACCAACACTCAGAGGAGCACTGGCCCGGGGGGGTAAAATAATGATGACCCTCAGGAGCGCGACTCCCAAGGGAAAAGAAAAGGCTAGGTGGCAAATGGTAAAACCAATGTTGGGCATTGCTGGAGAAGCTTTACTTAAGGCGAACTGTCAAGGGGTTCCCATTATAGCCCAACCGCGTAAGGGACGCAAAATCCGGGAACATAACACCAATATGACAGAAACTAGGGCGGCAAGAGTGGAACAAAACACCAGGCATAAGGCCGAGCCTTCCACCCTTTACCAAGTATATAGATGCATTAATTAAATAGATATATTGTGATAACCCAACAAGTATATAAATGTTCCAACAAGGAACGGCTCCAATCTTCACCTGCAACTAACAACGCTATAAGAAGGGTTGAGCAAAGCGGTAACATAGCCAATCAACGGTTTGCTAGGACAATGGTGGGTTAGAGGTTCAACATGGCAATTGGGAGGCTGACAAGCAAAAGGTAGGCATCGTAGCATTGGCATGGCAAAAGAGCGAGCAAACTAGCATAGCAAAGATAGTAGTGATTTCGAGGGTATGATCATCTTGCCTGAAATCCCGCAAGGAAGAAGAACGAGTCCATGAAGAAGACAAACGGACGTAGTTGAACGGATCCTCACAAACGCGACGTTATCGGAACCAACCCGAAGAAGCAATCACCGGAAAAGGAGCACACAACATAGTAAATAACCAACACATCAACATGGCATGATGCACAAACGAGTATGATGCATGTCCGGTTTAATGAAGCATGGCATGGCAAGGTGCACAAGCAGTTCTACAAATTAAGTGGAGATCAATACGCAACTGCATATTGACGAAACACCACGATAAGTTATTTAGTTTGATCTCGTTTATGTACTCAACAATATTAAATGTTGGTTAACATGGCAAGAGGGTGAAGCAAAGTAAAACTACCTATCTAGTCAAGGTTAAATGAGGCCGGAAGCAACGAACAACAATTCCGGAAACTCCTCATAAGCATAAATTAGGTTTGGTACTGTTCTGCCCTAAACAATATTTTAGAGTTGTTAAACATGCAAGATGAGTGCACCATGTTAAACTAGCCATTTTTCTACCCCATTTACATATAAAGTTTATTAAAATCGGAGTTACGGTTATTTAGTTATGAAATAAAGCATTTTAGCATGGCATTTGAGCAAAATTAAACAAATAGCATTTTAAGCATTTTAGCATGGGATGAAAATGGCATATTATTAATCTAGATGAAATTCTAAGCATTTTACATATAAAGTTTGTTTTAATCCAATGCATCGTTGTGGAGTTATTATATGCATGAAAATGAGGGTGCAATATGCAAATATGCCAATTCCTTGGAAATTAGGAAATTCCCAGAACAGAAAAAAAAACGTAGCAGGCCGAAACTGATTTGAACTGGGCTGGGGAGCTCCTCACATCGGGCCTTGAGGCCGGGATCTGGAGCTGGGCCAGAGGCGCTGGAACGAGGCAGCCCACGCAGCAGGACGAGGTCAACGCGGCGGCGACGGGATCGGGCCTCCTCCCGATCCGCCCCGGACGACGAGCGACGACGCGGCCTCCGGCGAGGACGGCGGGGACGATGTCAGGCGACGGACGGCGCGGAGAAGACCGGATCTGGGACGAGGGGCTCGCCGGGGATCCATTCCCGGCGACGGCGAGGCCACCGGCGACGAGGAGGGTTCCATGGGGCGGCGGCGGCGCGAGCTTCAGGGGAGGCGGCGCCTGGAGAGGAGAGAGCGGGGCACTCCTGGACGGGGGGTTTGGCGAACTCCGGCAGCGCGGAGGGTTCGGCTCCGGCGAGCTCGGGCTGGCGGGGAGACGCCACGGCGCGGGAGAAGGCGCGGGGGCGCGGGGCGCTTCGGGCGCTCGGGCAGCGGCGTCGCTGCACCGGCGGGATGCAGGCGTGGCTCACAGATCAAGGAGGGCCAAGGGGAGCTCCTCGCTCGGGCGTCGGGTGAGCACGGGGATGGAGGTGAGGGGGCCGGCCTGGAGCTTTGCCAGAGACGTCCGGGCACAGCTGCGCTGGATCTGCTGCTGCTTGCGGCACGGGGACGAGGACGAGGGAGCTCGTGCTCCTGCCGGGCTCCGGCGAGGCTGGCTCATGGTCGCTACGGGACAGCTGGATCCAGGGCCTCGGTGGGATTGGTTGGCTGGAAATGACTGCGCGAGAGGATTGGGCAGATGGATCGGGATGGATCCCGAGGAGGAAGGGACAAGAAGAGTGGCGGCGCTCGGGAGAGGGTGGATGGGACAAGATCCCTAAAATTTAGGGTTGGTCTTTATATAGCACAAGTGAATTTTGGTTAGGGGTATTTAGTCCCTCCGATCTTAATCGGATGGACTAGGAATAAATAGATAGGAAGTCCAAATAGGAAAACGCAGATGTTTTGTAGATGTTTGGAGATGATCCGGACATAGCGGTAACGACAGAGCGGGTCGGGTTCGGGACAACTTTCGGACGCGCGTGAGGGGGGTCGCGGGCTGACGAGAGGGGTTAGGCTGGACCTGGCGGTAGGTAGCGGACTGTGTAGACGGTCTCGATCTGAGGGAAGAGAAGAGAGGGAGGCCCGGCGACTGTTTCCGGAGACCAAAAACGTCCGACGTTAGACCGGCTATACTGCCGCTATAGTTATCCGTTAGGGCATCAAACGGACTCCGAATGCGATGAAACTTGGCAGGTGGTCTACTGACAACAAAACAACACCGCATGCCAACTTTCAACCCATTCCGAGAATATTTTCCGGCCACTTATAAAATACTATTTCGGACATGCCGCGGGCGCGTGCAAGTGTGGTTGGGCTCGGAACGGACAACGGAAGGAACGAGGAGACCGGGACGGATGCAAGTTTTAAAACATGATGATGCAATGCACATGATGACATGATGAAATGAAACACACAAGCAAATGACATGGAAACTACAGCGAATAACTGGAGGACACCTGGCACATCGGTCTCGGGGCGTTACAACGCTCCACCACTATGAGAGGATCTCGTCCCGAGATCTAGAATGGCACCGGAGGGAAAACGGAAGAGAAAGAGAAAAGGTAAACTAAGTTGCTTCTCTGACAACCGAGTGAAACCACGAACCTTGAGGGGTTTAACAAATTGGAAGAAATGAAACAACGGAGGAGAACAAAGTTCACAACACTCCGTTAAGAAAGAGGAAAAGAAGGAACCGATCCGGGTAGCACTCCAGTTGAGAAGGGATGCAAGACTTGATAAGATGAAAAAGAACTTGAAAGAAAAAAGGCAGGACACTCCGGTTAAATGGATAAGCATGAAAAGAACACGATCCTCACGAATCGAGATGGTGGGTTGAAAAGAGCAACATCACAATGACTCCGGAACGAAGGGAAAACAAGATCTTGAGATATCACAGATACAACAAATGCTAGAATGGAGTTGTTGAAAACCAACAACGAAAATAATAATCTTGATATGGTCTTATGAAATACATCTCAAATTATGAGATGACAACCTGCCACTCACGGGAAGAAGAATTGGATTGATATGAACGAGGAGACGAGAAACTTATTTCACCGGGAGGATAAATGAAGTACTTGGATCATTTACAAGCACCATAAATGGCAACAATCCTTAGGGAAGGCTTTAGGTGAAATATAACTCAAGATAACTCCAAAGAAGAGATTAATGGATTTAAACTACCTCATACTTGATAACTTATGAAACACGAAGCACGAAGGGAAATTATCAAGAATGACATAATACCACCTCAAAAGATAAGGTAGAAAGAATTGCACTTCGAAATGCAAGATGAAGAATACTTGAGTTTCTTAGAAAAGAATCTCGATGAACACTTCGAGAAGAAATATAAATCCTTGATGAACCATCATGTAGAGCCTCCATGAAGAACTCCGGTAATAAAAGGATGATAAAAAGAAAGAGAAGTTGAAAACACAAGGTGAAGCCTTGCGATGATTTAGATGGAGCTTCACGACGAGATAATGCAGAAAACTTAGAACTCCGGAAGAAAGATGAACAACAAGCAGCCAAGAATTTATTCCTCCTGAACAAACTCTGAAGGAAAGGATTAATCACTTGGATGAAACCAGAATAAGAATTATGTTATGCGTATCCTTCACCAATTTAAATTGATGACAAGCAACGGATTTGGCATACTACTTATTCTTGTAGAAAGGATTAAGAGAGATATGGCGTAAACTTGAGAAGGTCTTCAACGAACCACCGGTAGGATTTGGAAAGAACGAATGAATTGATATGATAACAAAGAAAGAGAACTCTTGAACGAACCACCGTAAGAATTGAAATTGAACGTAGCAAATGCACAAATCACCAGGAAGAATTGCAAAATGGATGAAGATACTTTAGAGTATTTAGATACATGAGAACGAAGAGAGCACGAGCCGATTAAAGATCACTTGAACAAGGCACCGGTAAGATCGGAGAATGATAACTGCAAACTGAGAATGAATAAATCTGAATTGATGGACTCCGGATGACAAACTGAGAAGACTCTTGAATAACTCCGGATGGATGAAAAGAATTCTCACGATCAAAACAATTATGATAGGATGGCAACAAGCTAGCACCATGAATCTTGAAGAGAATAGAGCAAGATTAAAGAGAAACTCTTCTTCGGTCTTCAAATGATGAGAATGACAACGAGAAACACCACCAAGAATTATTTAGACACTCCGAAAGAATCAAAACGAAGAGGTTGAGCCAACGATGAAAATAATTGTGAAAGATCTAGGAGATGGCATTTGACTGATGATAACTCATTCTTACGTCAAACTTCGAAAAGAATTTTAAGGACATCTCCGGGAGAATTAGAAGAGTCAGGTAAGATCCTGGGAAAAGACCTGTGGGTTAGGGCCCACTCAAAAGAACACCGTTGAAAAGATTTAAAAGAGATGTTGCACCGGTTGAATTAAATGACTTGAATGAGATACCAATCTCGAAAGAGCTTGAACGAATGCAGAGTGGAAACACGAATCTTCGAGATATCTTGAGCACTCCGGAACAATTTAATAGAGAGAGATGGATAAATATGAGGAGCACCGACAAGAGAAGGTATTTGAGACGAGAAAAAGGGGATATAATCGACAAATCTTGACTTGAATCCACCGGAGAAGAAAGAAAGAAGAATGACGAACTTGAAGTTCCGTTAGAAACTTCATGAGAATCACCGGATAAGAACATTGAAGGAAAAGAATGGAGAGACTTCACATCAACAAGATGGATACTCGATTAAGAAATCTGAGTCCTTGGAGAAAAACAAAGGGAGGGAGGGTGGGAAAAAACAAAGGCAACTTGGAGACGGAAGAAATAACACCGTTGAGAAGAAGAGATAATTGGTCTTGTTGATGTTGAAGTGATCGGATCCACTTGAGGAGAAGCACACCGATTAAAAAGGATTGACAGCACAATCTCGATGATCAAGAAGGATTGGTATTCACATCGGAGTATGAGAACACCATTTCGGAAAGGTATGGAATCAACACTTGACATTGAAGCAACTCGAATACCACAACTCAAAACAAAAACAAAGGACTGGCTTGCAAAATAAGCCGGAACAAACATATGATAGAGATTTCGTCCGAAGTTTTCGTGGTGGGGCCTACACGGGCTCGATCGTACAGCACCATCATGTACAAGGCAGTGCACATGACATACGAAGCGTCCCCGAGTCGGCATAGCCAAGGACTCTTTAAGACACAACGAGACAACTGTAAAATCGACCGTGAATAGGCGGACCACTAGACGTCGAACCCCAATTTCATATCATACATCCGTCGAAAAGATATCCTAAGAGATACTTGAATTCCCACCTATGAGACTCCCGAAATTTTCCGGTTATGCAATCAGGTGTTGGGGATACAGGGGAAGCATAATATCTCACCCAAAACTAGCAAATCCTACATCCAGCTGTATCCATCCTTCAACACATAACCAAGAAACCTTCGGAAATCGTCTACCTCAACCTTCGAAAAGCATCCGTTATACAAGTCATGGCAATACTCCCGAACTCCCGCCCCAGTACTGGGTGGCGTCGAGGTTATCTCACCAACGAACTGCATAAAAGAGATTTTCGATGTCGGCGTACTAAACTCAGGTATTCCAGAATTGCAACGATAAAATTATGATGACAACACCTCAGAGCTCAACTCCCCGGGACACTTCCACAAAACCCCTGGCAGGAGGCACCAAGACAATGTTCTCATCATAAAACCATCAGAACGATTCCAAGATACCCGCGTGATCCTAAAAAAAAAATTTAGTGAAATTTGAGAAGAGAAGAGTCAAAACTCGACGTCAGGATGCCTTACCAGAGCGATGAGGAGACTGGGAAGTAAAAAGAATTCCTAACTCTCCGATATATAATTCCTAAATGACTCAAAACATTTTTTTTTCTAGACACAAACTCGGCTGCTAAAAACGATCAAGCAATGGGGGCTCCTAAGGTCGGGGATGGCTCTGATACCAACTTGTAACGCCCTCTATGCGGCTATATCTCCCACGTGTCGAAGCACGACTTAGAGGAATAACCGCATTGAAAGCAATGTCGCAAGTGAGGTAATCTTCACACAACCCATGTAATACATAAGGGCAAGAGATACATAGTTGGCTTACAATCGCCACTTCACACAATTACATGAATAAAGCATTACATCATCCAGATACAATCAAGGTCCGACTACGGAACCAAAATAAAAGAAGAACCCCAAATGCGACAAAGGTCCCCGATCGACCCCAACTGGGCTCCACTACTGATCAACTAGAACGGAAACAACACAAAGCACAAGATCTTCATCGAGCTCCTCCTGAGCTTGGTTGCGTCAACTGCACAAACTCATCGGCACCTGCAAACTGGTTTTGGAAGTATCTGTGAGCCACAGGGACTCAGCAATCTCGCACCCGCGAGATCAAGACTATTTAAGCTTATAGGAAGGCTGGGGTAATAAGGTGGAGCTGCAGCAAGCGACTAGCATATATGGTGGCTAACATACACAAATGAGAGAGAGAAGAGAAGGCAAAGCACGGTCGATAAAAGTATGATCAAGAAGTGATCCTATAGCAACCTACGTCAAACATAACTCCAACAACCGTGTTCACTTCCCGGGCCCCGCCGGAAAGAGACCATCACGGTTACACACGCGGTTGATGTATTTTAATTAAGGTCAACTTCGGGTTTTCTACAACCGGACGTTAACAAATTCCCATCTGCCCATAACCGCGGGCACGGCTTTCGAAAGTTCAAATCCCTGCAGGGGAGTCCCAACTTAGCCCATGACAATCTCTCACGGTCAACGAAGGAATAGACCTCCACCCGAGACATTCCGATCAGACTCGGTATCCCGGTACAACAAGACATTTCGACAGGGTAAAACTAAACCAGCAACACCGCCCGAATGTGCCGACAAATCCCGATAGGAGCTGCACATATCTCTTTCTCAGGGCACACTCAGATTGTCCTAGGTACGGGTAGGCCAGCCCAGAGTTGCCCCTGGTAGCCACCGGTAGCTGACAGGTGGACCAACACTCAGAGGAGCACTGGCCCCGGGGGGGATAAAATAATGATGACCCTCAGGAGCGCGACTCCCAAGGGAAAAGAAAAGGCTAGGTGGCAAATGGTAAAACCAATGTTGGGCATTGCTGGAGAAGCTTTACTTAAGGCGAACTGTCAAGGGGTTCCCATTATAGCCCAACCGCGTAAGGGACGCAAAATCCGGGAACATAACACCAATATGACGGAAACTAGGGCGGCAAGAGTGGAACAAAACACCAGGCATAAGGCCGAGCCTTCCACCCTTTACCAAGTATATAGATGCATTAATTAAATAGATATATTGTGATATCCCAACAAGTATATAAATGTTCCAACAAGGAACGGCTCCAATCTTCACCTGCAACTAACAACGCTATAAGAAGGGCTGAGCAAAGCGGTAACATAGCCAATCAACGGTTTGCTAGGACAATGGTGGGTTAGAGGTTCAACATGGCAATTGGGAGGCTGACAAGCAAAAGGTAGGCATCGTAGCATTGGCATGGCAAAAGAGCGAGCAAACTAGCATAGCAAAGATAGTAGTGATTTCGAGGGTATGATCATCTTGCCTGAAATCCCGCAAGGAAGAAGAATGAGTCCATGAAGAAGACAAACGGACGTAGTTGAATGGATCCTCACAAACGCGACGTTATCGGAACCAACCCGAAGAAGCAATCACCGGAAAAGGAGCACACAACATAGTAAATAACCAACACATCAACATGGCATGATGCACAAACGAGTATGATGCATGTCCGGTTTAATGAAGCATGGCATGGCAAGGTGCACAAGCAGTTCTACAAATTAAGTGGAGATCAATACGCAACTGCATATTGACGAAACACCACGATAAGTTATTTAGTTTGATCTTGTTTATGTACTCAACAATATTAAATGTTGGTTAACATGGCAAGAGGGTGAAGCAAAGTAAAACTACCTATCTAGTCAAGGTTAAATGAGGCCGGAAGCAACGAACAACAATTCCGGAAACTCCTCATAAGCATAAATTAGGTTTGGTACTGTTCTGCCCTAAACAATATTTTAGAGTTGTTAAACATGCAAGATGAGTGCACCATGTTAAACTAGCCATTTTTCTACCCCATTTACATATAAAGTTTATTAAAATCGGAGTTACGGTTATTTAGTTATGAAATAAAGCATTTTAGCATGGCATTTGAGCAAAATTAAACAAATAGCATTTTAAGCATTTTAGCATGGGATGAAAATGGCATATTATTAATCTAGATGAAATTCTAAGCATTTTACATATAAAGTTTGTTTTAATCCAATGCATCGTTGTGGAGTTATTATATGCATGAAAATGAGGGTGCAATATGCAAATCTGCCAATTCCTTGGAAATTAGGAAATTCCCAGAACAGAAAAAAAACGTAGCAGGACGAAACTGATTTGAACTGGGCTGGGGAGCTCCTCACATCGGGCCTTGAGGCCGGGATCTGGAGCTGGGCCAGAGGCGCTGGAACGAGGCAGCCCACGCAGCAGGACGAGGTCAACGCGGCGGCGACGGGATCGGGCCTCCTCCCGATCCGCCCCGGACGACGAGCGACGACGCGGCCTCCGGCGAGGACGGCGGGGACGATGTCAGGCGACGGACGGCGCGGAGAAGACCGGATTTGGGACGAGGGGCTCGCCGGGGATCCATTCCCGGCGACGGCGAGGCCACCGGCGACGAGGAGGGTTCCATGGGGCGGCGGCGGCGCGAGCTTCAGGGGAGGCGGCGCCTGGAGAGGAGAGAGCGGGGCACTCCTGGACGGGGGGTTTGGCGAACTCCGGCAGCGCGGGGGGTTCGGCTCCGGCGAGCTCGGGCCGGCGGGCAGACGCCACGGCGCGGGAGAAGGCGCGGGGGCGCGGGGCGCTTCGGGCGCTCGGGCAGCGGCGTCGCTGCACCGACGGGATGCAGGCGTGGCTCGCAGATCAAGGAGGGCCAAGGGGAGCTCCTCGCTCGGGCGTCGGGTGAGCACGGGGATGGAGGTGAGGGGGCCGGCCTGGAGCTTTGCCAGAGACGTCCGGGCACAGCTGCGCTGGATCTGCTGCTGCTTGCGGCACGGGGACGAGGACGAGGGAGCTCGTGCTCCTGCCGGGCTCCGGCGAGGCTGGCTCGTGGTCGCTGCGGGACAGCTGGATCCAGGGCCTCGGTGGGATTGGTTGGCTGGAAATGACTGCGCGAGAGGATTGGGCAGATGGATCGGGATGGATCCCGAGGAGGAAGGGACAAGAAGAGTGGCGGCGCTCGGGAGAGGGTGGATGGGACAAGATCCCTAAAATTTAGGGTTGGTCTTTATATAGCACAAGTGAATTTTGGATAGGGGTATTTAGTCCCTCCAATCTTAATCGGATGGACTAGGAATAAATAGATAGGAAGTCCAAATAGGAAAACGGAGATGTTTTGTAGATGTTTGGAGATGATCCGGACATAGCGGTAACGACAGAGCGGGTCGGGTTCGGGACAACTTTCGGACGCGCGTGAGGGGGGTCGCGGGCTGACGAGAGGGGTTAGGCTGGACCTGGCGGTAGGTAGCGGACTGTGTAGACGGTCTCGAGCTGAGGGAAGAGAAGAGAGGGAGGCCCGGCGACTGTTTCCGGAGACCAAAAAGTCCGACGTTAGACCGGCTATACTGCCGCTATAGTTATCCGTTAGGGCATCAAACGGACTCCGAATGCGATGAAACTTGGCAAGTGGTCTACTGACAACAAAACAACACCGCATGCCAACTTTCAACCCATTCCGAGAATATTTTCCGGCCACTTATAAAATACTATTTCGGACATGCCGCGGGCGCGTGCAAGTGTGGTTGGGCTCAGAACGGACAACGGAAGGAACGAGGAGACCGGGACGGATGCAAGTTTTAAAACATGATGATGCAATGCACATGATGACATGATGAAATGAAACACACAAGCAGATGACATGGCAACTACAGCGAATAACTGGAGGACACCTGGCACATCGGTCTCGGGGCGTTACACGGCCCCTCTCCTGCAGCTCCCAGTGCGCCCCTCCTGGCGGAAGGGAGGCTGCCGAGCTGGGGCAGCCTTCCGCTGTAGTGACCTGAACCCCCTGCGACCCATGGTTAGCATAAGCTTGCTCCTGAGGAATTAGTGGTACCCAATAGCTGCTACCGCCAGCACGGTCGGTGAGGCTTCCTTGAGGCTCCTGGAAGGGCTCATCTTCTGGTGTCTCTTCCTCCCAGCCTGGCCCGAGGAACGAGCCATGGTCGTCTTCCAGCGCGTATTCCCGGTCCACCATATGGGGTACGTAAGCCTCCGAGGTTGCCACTCCGAAGGCTTCGCTGTAGTGCCCCATGCTCCACGCGGCTTGGCTCGAAGCGCCGTCTTGAGGGTGATAGGGCGGCGGTCCGCCCGGGCCATAGGCGGTGATGCGCATCCCCTCGTCCACTGTGGTGGTGCTAGTGCAACTTGATGCCCTGCGCCGATGGTTGAGCTGGTGTTGGTGAAGCCTTGGGGTACGCCTGAGGGCGCACGAGTGCGGATGGGCCCGCCGTATGATCCGCCCGGGGCCTAGGGTGGAAGCTAGACGCAGAAAGGAGGCGCCCATGAAGCTGCAGCATCCAAGAGCTCGGCGATGCGCTCCAGCAGCACATCATGGCCGCTCTCCTGCAGCCGGCACCGTAGCAGTTCCCGAGCCACCATGAGCGCGGCCTTCATGTTCGCTTGTTCCCGTTGGGTGTGCGGTGTTGTGGCCGTGGCGTGGTTTGAGGCCCTTGCTGCTAATCGCACCTGCCGCAGAGTGAGGGCAGGCGGCGCTTGACCGAGTTGCTCGCGCCCCACAACATTCTACCGAGCGCGGGCTGCCTAAGGCGTGGGGTTAAGGTCACCTGGGGCAGTCGGCACGGCATGGGCAGGCCATGCCGCCCAGCGGTCGGTGTTGGCCGTCGGGTCGCTGGACATGGATGCGAAGAAGCAGTGGAACGCAGATTGGCGGGAAGAGGATTTTGGCCCACCCCTACCTGGCGCGCCACATGTCGGATATCGGGTTCCGGCAAAACCCTTAAGGTTCGAACTCTGGGGTGCACACGAAGATCTTCTCCCTACCGATCCACGCCCCAAAACCTCGCCGCGAATCTAAGCTACACGGTGAACAACACAAGGGACACAAGGTTTATACTGGTTTGGGCCACCATTGTGGTGTAATACCCTAATCCAGTGTGTGGTGTGGTGGATTGCCTCTGGGGCTGATGATGAACAGTACAGAGGAAAAATAGCCTCGCGAGGGGTGTTCTTGTGGTGGTGTGCTTGGAGAGGAATTGCTCCTTCTCTGTTGGCTCTAGGTAAGATACAGATACCTTCTACTGTGGTGGCTATCTCTATTTATAGAGGCCCTGGTCCTCTTCCCAAATATTGAGCGGGAAGGGAGCCAACAACGGCCATTTTGAAGGGGGACAACTAGTACAAGCGATCCTGACTAAAGTTGGTCTTCGACTGCCAAAAGCACTGGCGATGACTCCGTCTTGGGCTCCACGGTGATCTTCGTCCTGCCGTCCTGGTGCTCTTGGTCTTGTTGCACTGATATGGAAACCTTTGCTTGATGCCTCGATACTTTGCGCATGCGCTTGCCCCCTTTGCACCAAAGAGGAAACGAGGACACTGCGCTGGCTGGCGCCCGCCTGGTCTCGATCGTCATGGCTTGCGCCATGAGCACCTCGCGAGGTACTCCTTGCCTTGATCTCTCTGCCTCCTCACGAGCCTACCTGGTGAGGCCGCCCCTAAGAAAGCCTTGCATCGTCCGCCCGGTGAGGCTTGGCCCCTCGCGAGGGTCTTGAACTTGGGTTGATGAAGACGGGCCGTACTGGGCCACTGCTTGAGTCATGCCGCAGGCCACAAGCAGGCAAGTCTGGGGAACACCGTTCCCAGAATGTCGGCAACTAATAGTGAACTTGCCCAAACATCTCTAGTGGAAAATATATCGGATGAAGACTGGAGAGGCCTCGTTAAACACTGGTCTGATCCGAAGTATCAGGTACATTATATATATGTGATCAGATCACATGTTGAAGTCCTATTTACGCATGTGCCACACAAATCTATCTTCTTGTAGGTGAACTATTCGAAGAACAAGGCCAACCGTACGAAAGTGAAATTCCAATAGACGACAGGATCTCGTAGCTCTTGTAATTAGCTGTTGTTTCACTCTTTTCGATGTACCATATTATCATATCTATATTGACTTGTTCCAAATGCAGAGGAAAGCCCGCAAGGACCAAAAAGTACATGAACCAAATGCTGTGGAAATCTTCAAGGACTGTCACACCAGCAAGAAGAAGGGCATGACTACACCAGTCAAAGCCGCTATTGTAAGTCCTTAATCCTCATGCCTTTTAACTACTACTTACTCTGACTTGTGCCTTAAACTGCATGGTTTGCAACCAATGTCTATTACTCTTTTCAATTTTATACACAATTGTCTTAGCGTATCATTGCACCTTACAAGGTTTAAAAGAGAGGAGTGATGTTCCTTTGATCTTGACCTGTAATCTAGTTCCGTGCTGGACTTGCCCACACAATGTTACAATTGCCTATTTGTCTGTTCTCAGTTGTTTTGTGATATGAATGATGTCATATTATGCTTACCGTATTATAAACTTCGTCTCTTTATCCTTAGCCCTCAATACAATGTGAAGAAATAGACAATACATTAGCGATGGTACATGGTCATATGTTTGGAACCTGGTTTTATTGTGTACTTTGCAATAAAATACAACTAATATTTTACATGGGTTCACCAGAATAAGTTCTGTATATAGACCAAAGCTATTTTGTTTGGTTTTGTTGCCTCCTTAATATCTTCTGTTCTGGGACTACTAATGTAAAAACTCAATTTTTCAGCAAGCTATGGAAAAATGGTGGAACCGCCACCTTCTGAAGGTGGCGAGGCAACTATAACCGCAATGTCAGCTCTTGCTGCAGTGGGTCAGTACATGTCCACTAATAGTGCCAAAAGCACGTTCCTGCATAATACTAGGTTGTCTGTTAAGGAAATCTGGTCAAACTGCCTCACGATCAAGATATGCAAGCTCAAAACAATGGTGTATCTGTGCTCCAGACACAAGTCCATTCCCTAACAAAGACCCTTTGTGAAACAAGGATAGACATTGTTCGATGTCGTCAAGATATGCATGGTTTTGAAACCAGACTATCAGACATTTGCTATGTTGTTCAGGAGCCTATGAGAAATGAAGGCGAATGTTATGGTGCTCCATCGGATAATACAACATGAAAATGTAATAGTTAGGTCAAATGAACTGAGCTTCTGAACTTCTGGTGGTGCATTTATTTGCTAGACTGTTAACTTGTATGACAACCTTCCTTTTGTTTTATAGTTGTAATTTGTTTTGGTGCGATACAAAATTTGTTCTTAACGTGCAGCCACCGGCTGAAGAAAATAGCAAGCCATTTTTGTATAGTATAGGGTGTTCCCTATATTTGCACTGGTGGCGATCTTTGATGTCGAGTGGATGTAATCTGTGCAATCGCCTTAATAGCCTAGCGTTAGTTTCGGTCTTATTTATTTCCTAGTCTTCTTTTTCCCTGGTTTGCTAGTGACTGCAACAACCATGGGCCATATACGGACCGTGGTAACCTTGACCCTGCTACGGGCCGTAGGATCCATGGGTCTCCTACGGGCTGTCAATAAATGGGCCTCCAACAGGACCGTAGAATCGGTGGCCTTGGGCCGTCGGATAAATGGGTTTACATGGGCCGTAAACGGGCATAATTGGTATCGGTCCAGCACGGTAACGGGCCGTTAACAGGCCGGAGGATAGCAAAGGCTTAATTCTGTCACAGGCATAACGAGTCATTAATGGGCCGGAATATAGGACGGGCTGGAAACGGCGCAACGGGTTAACAGGCCAGAAACGGGCCGACTCTTGCCACGGGCCAAATTTGGCCCATTAGGGGAACATGCCAGTAACAGGCCGGAAGTAATCGAGGGTCGAAAAGGAGCCCAAGAACGTATGGGCCATCAATAGGCCGAATGCTAACACGCATTGGAAAGGCCCATGTGAATCACGGGACGTTAATGGGTACAAAGAAATTTACTAATCATTATGGGCTAGAGTCACCGTGGGCCTCTAAAGGGCCTAAAGATACGAAGGCCTCATATGGGCCGAAAGACGTCGTGGGCCATACATGGGTCGAAAGTGAAACGAGCTGGTGTTATATTCGACGACCCATATGACGTTGTTGGGCCGATTTCCGTTAGGCCCTAACGGGCCGTAAAATGGGCTATTTGCAAAGAGACTGTTAACAGGATTTTCATGGGCCAGCCCGTTAACTTTTGACCAAGTCAAACGGGTCGACTTTGTAAACTAAATGGGCCAGTGGTGGGCCGTCGCACGTGTCGACATATCATAGGCGCCTATCTGACCCACTGACGAGCTGACACGTGTTTCATCCGGCCAATCAGAATTTTACACATAGAAATTTCCCACTGGTCCCGGATGTTAACGAGTTATCGGATCCAAAACCCGACCCGATAGCTTAACGGCGTTCCGTTACGGTGGATGCCACGTGTCGGTCACCCTTGACGAAAGCACTTCTGTGACGCGCGATTTATCATCATGGAAGTGGACACTTCTGTGATGATAATTTTGGTAATGTCATGGAACACTTCTACGACAACACAGGTATGACTATCTTGATTCTGTCATAAAATTGTCATGGATGTACATGCATGACAAAAAACGCGACCTACTGTGACAAACACGTATCATCACGGAAGTGTATTTTTTTGTAGTGGGAATACATGGGCTTCGGCCCGTTACTGTGCGCAGACAGGGGGGATGTCTGGGCCTTCGAGGGGGTGCCGGATGTCCGGGCTATGGGGGTCGGATGTCCGGGGCCTGGGAGACCGGCTTCGGTGAGGTTCTGTCATGGAGTGCCGGATTTTCGGGGCTGGGCCGGATGTCCGGGCGGCTCGTGTGGGATGTCCGGGGCCTGGGCTAGATTTCTAGGCCCTGTAGCTTTTGGCTGCTGGGCGGCGGCTGCGGTTGATGCTCCAGGGGCCAAATGTCCGGGACTTGGGGCCTGATGTTCGGGTCCTGGGGGCTTCTGCGGTCTCTCTTCCGTCATCGCTTCCATGCTTCTCTCGTGGATGGTGAGTCAATCCTTGGCGCTTTCACTCCTCCTCAACATCCGTGAAGCTCCGATAATACCTATGCATGCACACGGGAGAAGTGTTGAGTTGTATACCATCCTCGAAGGGGTCAAGTGAACATGTGTAAAGGAGATGATTCACCTTTGTGTATGTGAAGTAGATGTCGCACGTGTCACTCATCGAATGGGATCTTGACATGGTGATGTCCGTGGGATGCTCCGCATCACCTATTGTGATACCATGTAAACAAACAAGTTTTGGGGGAACTAGCACAACCCTAAACGGGTGGATTATCTCTCTTTTTTTCAACAAAAGAAGGCTTTATTCAGGATCAGGTAGATTTTACAAAAAGGAGCATGAAGGGAGCCATGCTAGAAGCAGAAAGTATGTCCTTGCCATGACATTGACCTTGACCTACTTGTATACATAAGCAATAGATAACTAAGAACCTTGGATGGATACGAAAAGCTAATCGAGCTTGATGATCAGATTTTACATTCTTGCTCCTACTGATGTGAATGATCTTGGTACAGTTGAAAGAAGGAGAGGCTTGGATCTTTGCAAGGAGAGGTATGTTCTCCCAACATCTTGGAGCAGCAAACACTGTTGATGACCTTTGTTGCCAAAGCTAACACCGAGCAGTACGTGTAAAAGTGAGGGTTTTGAACCTGCAGAAGATCTGCTAACTTTGTAGCTAGGAGCAACCCATAAGTTTTAGCCTGGAGTGCAGGCGAAGCTGGAGGCAAAAGCGCAGAGACGTGCAATTGTTAGAGGTGCAAATTGTCTTACATGATTATGATTACTCCTAAGCCAGCATGGCCCAGCTCTGAATCTGTACGTCTCTCCCAGGCAGCGTCGCAAAAGATGACATTCCTTGCAAGATTATTAGAGTCATGTGTATGTATGATTGTTGGAGAAACATGCAACTGCTCCTGAGCTTGATCGCTTTCTTACTGCTGAGTGGAGTTCTTATCTTCTAATTTGGTTGCTTCAATTATTACATTTGCTGCTACATACACCTAGGAAGGCTTACATAATTTTATGCAAAATAGACAGTCATTCCAAGCTTTCCAAAGACACCATAGAAAAGTATAGAGAGTAGTCGAGTTTATTTGTGGATGTTGAGATGTAACCAAAGCACGAATTATATCAGGAATAGAATGATAATGTTCAGCCATAGATTCCGTTTTTAATGAACCAAGGATTACAGAACCATGTAGCTTTAGAAAAAGGGCAAAGAAACAATATATGCATTTCATCTTCTAGTTGGCCACATCTTGAGTAGTTTTCATTGATATGTTTGGAGTACATACCTGCCCTCTTACCCGTAGGAAGCACTTTTCTAAGAAGCCTCCAAGTGAATGTTTGAACTCTTAGTGCCATTTGCTTATCCTCCCACACTTGATTAAGAAGGAAAATGACCCTCATAGGAACAATTTTGGGCCTTTACCTTGGTGGAAGCTGAAGATTGTTGAAGCGGTGCTTGTAAGCAGTTTTGGAAGAGAATTCACCTGCAAGAGTTAGTTTCCAAACCAAAATATCCTTACCATTCGCATTAATGATAGGAGTTTGCAGAATGGTATTAGCCATTTCAGGAGTGAAAAGATACATAATCAAGTCTGTATTCCAATTCTTTTGACATGGGATCCAAAGATCTTTAACTTGAGCTGGATAAGAAAAAGATTGTTGCTGAATGATAAGATGATCGTAAATAGTTTCCCAACCCACACACAATACATGTACAATACACAGGGAAACGGAAACCTAGACATAGTCTAATATAGCAAAAAATCGACGTGAATAAGTTACCTAAATGATTACGCCCACACGTGTGGCACTTGTCAACATGGCCCAAACGCAGTCGATGCCGTTCGATTCATTTGCAAGAATATTGAAGCAGTTGCCATCTGGGTTAAGAGTCACGTAAGAACCTAGCGTCGTGTGGGTGTTATCATTTAGTGCCACACGTGTGGGCGCTCCTTGCCCGAACGGACACACAATGCTCGCCCGAACGTGTGGGCACGGTGATAGATGGCAACTACAGTTGTGCTTATGTGGCAACTACTTAATTACACACGGTAACTATGATTGAATACATGAAAACTATGGTTAACCACGCATGACAACTCCAATTAGCTACACACTATGCATATGTGGCAACTAGTTAATCACACATGACAATTATGGTTGACCATACATGGCAACTATGGTTTAACCACACATGGCAACTTCAATTAATTACACATGACAACTATATTTAATGATACATGACAAGTATAGTTAATTACACATGGCAACTAAAATTGATTACACACGTGCTCGGGCTCACGAGGTGGGGGTGAGCAGTTACCACACATGATCGTGTGGGCCATCGTAGCTGCGCCTGTACGTGTGAGAGTAACTAATTAATGAGCGCTCCTTCGGGAGCCTCGCAACGATTAGCGCCACTTGGTGCGCTCCCAGCCGCCCGCCAATTGTCGCGCTCTGGACACTCCCTCTGAAATTTGTCTTTTCTTTTAATTTTTCTGCACGCGTTTTCAACTTTTTAAACGGGGTTTTCCGGGTTTTTTCGATGTTTCGGTTTTCCACTGGTCTTCTTGAACTTTTGGACAATTTTTTTCATGAAAAACGCGTTTTTTCTTTCTTTCGCGAGAGTCATGGTTTTGCTACCACGAGAGGCTCGGTTTTGCTTCGCGAGAGTCATGGCCGTGCCTCTCGGAAACGAAAAAAATGCGTTTTCTATTTTTTTTCCTTCCGCGAAAGGCACGGTTTTGCTTCTGAGAGAAGCACGGTTGTGCTTTCACAAGAGTCACGGTTGTGCCTCTCGGAAACAAAAAAAACACATTTTCTATTTTTTTCCTTCTGCGAGAAGCACGATTTTGCTTCTGCGAGAGGCACATTTGTGCTTTCACGAGAGGCGCGGCCGTGCCTCTCAGGAACGAAAAAAACCGTGTTTTCTTTTTTTTCTTTCTTTCACGAATGGCACGGTTTTGCTTCCGCGAGAGGCATGGTTGTGCTTTCGCGAGACGCACGGCCATGCCTCCTCGAAAACGAAAAAAACGTTTTCTCTTTTTTTCCTTCCACGAGAGGTACGGTTTTGCTTCCATCAGAGGCACGGGCGTGCCTCTTTCGGAAAGGGAAAAACCCGTGCTTCCGGTTCGGTTTTTTCGTACGGTTTTTTTTGTGAAAAAATGTTTGTCAAAACCTATCAACAGGAGATCTAGTTTTGAAAATCTCGACGCGAGGAATCCAACAGTAAAAACGATTCAAGATTTTGGACGCACGACTAAAGAGATAAAACATTTTGAATAAACGAATCTAGAAAAAAAGAGAAACTTCCAGGTTGCGACAAGTGGCGCAATGCAGCACGTCACTTGTCGCAATCTAGGGAGGTGGGAATGATCTTTGCAAGGAGTACTCCTTAACTAGTGATTTCGCAAACTTGTTGGCATTTTTAATATTGGCCCACGCAGGGTCGTGTGGGCTGGAGGGGTCATCGGATACGACCGGACAAATTGTGTGATCGAGTGTTTATTAGATCAACTCCAACGGGCCGACCCAAACGGACGGCGCATTTGTCCGCTTTTTGTCCGTTTGGGTCGGCCGCCCGCCCGGCGTCCGTCCAGTTTTGCATTTGGGTCGGTAATGCGCCCATTGCGCCGACCCATTTCATGCCCGCATTCAACTTTTAAATAAAAAGGGCCCGCGGCCGATCATGCTAGCGGCCATGTCTCATGCCGGCACCATGCCAGCGCCGACATACAATGCCGGCTTCAGAAAAAATCAGCACAATTCATGCTGGCGCACTCGCCAGCCGACCGACACACATGCCAGCACACAAAAAAGGGTGGGACTTGAGTTCGACCACGCCATCTCGGCTCCCGTGGTCATGCCGGCACACCTGCCGGCATACAAAAAAGATGGCCCTCGCCGCCATAGATCACTCGTCGGCGAACTTGAGCATGTCGGCCTGCATCTTCTCAAACCATGGCCTCTTCCTTGGCGACACGGTGTTGAGATCCACCTTCATGATCTCCACCCCGGTCATCATGCTCGCAAGTGCCACTTCTTTCGCCTTGGTCTTGGCGTTGGCGGCCTCGATCTCTAGCATCCTGGCTTGCTTCTCCGCCTCGAGCTCGAACATCTTGGCTTGCTTCTTGGCGTCAAGATCAAGCCTCCTCCTTTGGATCTCCATGAAAGCATCCATTTGCTCCGCCTTGAAACGCCGACGCTCCTCCTCCCTTGAGTCCTTCTTATTCATCATGCCGTCCACACTTGCGATCAAGGCATTGGTGGCCGCATCTCGCTTGTCCTCCTTTTTGGAGTTGGTCTTCCCCCGCGGCCGTGCCGGCCCTCCCTCCCCAACATCCTCCACGGCTTTCTTTCCCCCGCGTGCCTTGAGTGAGGCATATTGTGCCTTGAACTTCTCTTCGTCCTTGATGACCCGATAGCAATGAGAGAGGTTGAAGCACTTGCCATTGTGTTGAACCTTGAATGCCTCCAAAGCTTGAAATGCCTACAAAATGTTTCCATGCAAGCATATGGGCAAGTGATAGCAAGGATGATCTTGATGACACAAAAGAGGGTGGCTTGTTTGTTATCATACCATGTCTTGCATGACAACGCCGTCATGGGGCGGGCCTTGACCCTCTCAAGGGTGGCGCAAAACTTGTTGCACTCTTGTTGGATCACCCTCCACCGCTTGAAAATGGAGACCCACCCACGCGTGCTCACAAATTGGTAAGGTGGAAACTTCTTGCACTCATGGAACTCTCGGTGCACACGAGTCCAAAAGGTCGAATGCTTTTGCTCAGCGCCCGTCTTTGGGTCTTGTCCAATGTCTCGCCAACACTCGCAAAGAAGCTTGTCCTCGGCCGCCGCGTACGCCTTCGTACGCTTCCTCTTGCGCTTGGGCTTAGCACCGGTGGCTTGGTTGGCGAGCTCGTCCTCGAACAAAGGATCCACGTCGATGTCGCACTCGTCCTCTTCCTCTTGCCCGTAGTCGTCCGGGAACTCGTGGTCGAGGGGGAAGCCGTCCAGGTCGAGGCCGACCTGATCACGCATGAAGGTCGCCTGGTCGGGATCATAGCCAGCGGCCGGCGTGAACGCCCCGCGGCGGTCCTGGCTTTGTGTCTCGTCGGGATCGTAGCCAGCGCATGGCGCACCGGCCTCGAAGATGAGGTTTTGCATGAAGTCCTCATCGACGGCGGACAGCATTCCCTCGAACAGGTTACGGGCGTCTGGGAGCCCGCCGGCCGGCGTCTGCCGCGCACGTTTCCTCGTGCCTCCGGACGACGAGCCACCAACCACCGGGGTGGCGTTCAGGTCGATGGGCGCTGGCGCAGGCGTGGAAGGCGCGACCACGCTCACGTCGGGTGAGCACTCCCCGGAGCGGCGGGAGGCCTGTGGGTAGACGCGGAAGCCGGGGACCGGGTTGCAAGCCGACGCGCGGGGTGACTCGGGCAGCACCAACCGAGAAAACGCCGACGAGCCGGTGCTGGCTGCGGCGACGACGGCTTGGACGAGGCTATGCTGGCTAGGGTTTACCCCTAGCATGTAGAGTGCCTCCCTCGTTGCCGCCGCGACGCGGGCATTGGTGAACTCCTGCTGCGCGGCGGCCTCATCCCTCGCGTCTGCAGCGTGCCTCCGATCCTTCCTCTTGGCCGACTCGCTTGCCCGCTGTTCGGGCGTCAGCGCCTTCTTTGGCTTGGTTGCGGCGGCGGTCTTGCGCGGGACACGAGGCTTGCCTTTCCCGGAGGGGGCGACGGCGCCGGACGAGGCGAGGGAGGCGAGGCCGGCGGCGGCGTCGAGGTCGAGGTCGAGATCGATGGCGTCGTCCATGGTTGGGGCGGGAGCGAGCGCGCGCGGACGGGAGCGTTTTTGGGAAAATGGGAGGAAAATGGTGGTGGCTGCCACCGACCAGCAGGCCCGGGGAGAAGAGTAGGCGCGCGCGCGTTCGTCTTGTATCCGCGCCGACGCAAATCAGACTCAAAATTAAGTCGGGAATGGATCACCCGCGGACGAAAAACGGACGCGCATACGTTTGGGTCGGCGCGTTGGGCCATCACTTTTGTCCGTGTCAATCCAAACGGACGCGGGCGGATGAAATGGGTCGCCTCATTGAAGTTGCTCTTATACCACACGAATGCGACGTCCACAGGTTCCTCCGCACCCTCGGCTTTCCCTCTCCGCACCCTCGGCCTTCCCTCCCCTCGCCAGTTTCCAGCCGCGAGCCAACCCGACGCGAGTGCGTTGCGAGGGAGAGAGAAGAGGGGACTAGCACCATGGGCGCCAGGCTGCTGCTCCTCTCCTTCGACTGCCCGGCCGTCGCTGGCGGGCGGCGGTCTCGTCTGTCTGCAGTGCCACGGATGTCTTCCGGTGCCCCCCTCGTGCGGCCCCCAGCCTCATCCGTCTGCGCGTTCGCGGTCACCGCCGCTAGAGGCAACCTGCCGCACCACACCTCCGTGGTTGTGGTGAGCCCAGCTCCGTTCCTTGCCTCTTGTGTTTATTGTTTTTCTGTATTTGCAATTGGATGCTGATAGTTGCCAGAAACGGTGATTCGGGGTTTATACGAGTCCTATGTTAAGACAGAGGGGTGGATGCGGGCATATTTGGATTATAGGTTCCAACTGATGTCGTTGCTATTGTATCATTTTAGCTGCCCGCAAAGATCTTTGTATGTGCCTGAGCTAATTAAAGTTGTTCTGCAGGATAACCTGGGAGTATGTGGACGATTTTTTTATCTCGGCTGACCCGTGTCTCTCATTACTTCTGTAGGACGGAGTTTATGCATATGCATGTCTGATTACAGTGCCATTAGGGAGATGCCCATGTTCTTGCATGTCAATCTGCATAGATAGATGTATGCCAAATTTTCCATTTGATCACCTGTGTGTGCGCTGCTCTGCTTTGGTGATGAGGGCATTCATGTTTCCAGTAAAAAAGCGTGTGCGCTGCGCTGCTTTGGTGATGAGGGCATTCATGTTTCTAGTAAAGAAATGGTTAAGGAAGTAGCCTGCTAGGATCCTTGTCGACGATTATGAATATCATTTGGGACGCATATGCCAGTTGAAGAATTAATGTACCGTTAGTGAAGCTCTAACATGTCCTTGTTTCTTTCCTACATGTGAAGATTGGAGTTGGTTGTGAGTTCACTCCTCACTCTCCATTCGTACTCACACATGGGGCAAACAAGCCTGCAAAAGTTCAATAGATGTACTGCAACCCTCCTATGGTTGTTTCAGTCACTGCCTGCAACCATCCTATGGTCGGGACAATTCACAGCTAAAAAAGCGCAGCCCGGTGCACGTAGCTCCCGCTTGCGCAGAGTTCGGGGAAGGGTCTGTCCACGTTGGGTCTTTTGTACACAGCTTTTCCCTACATTTCTGCAAGAGGCTGTTTCCAAGACTCGAACCCGTGATCTCATGGTCACAAGGCAACATATAGACAATTGAACTACACATTTTTAATGTTGCAAACGTATAAATAGAGCCTGTAATATAATTACAGAAGACACGGACCATACAATAATAGTATGGTTCACATGATGATGGCCTCCATCAACATAGCTAACCTCGCAGAAGAAGCATTAGCTATCCTACTACGAATATTGTTTATGCTATCTTCGTTCTCCTCCTCTTGAATGGGATCACTTGTGTTGATGCCACCCCCTGTCGTAGCACTGGAGGTAGATACTCATCAATCTGCAATCACACAACACCACCCATGTAACTAGTGCAGTTTTTAACTAACTCTCGTTAAACAAGCAAGTAGGTGCATGGTCACAATCTGCAATCTACAGCTTTTTCAACTTCCAAGTCCACAAAAGAAATACTCCAGGAATACATGTTCAGGAATACTGCAAAAAAGAAAAAGAAATGACCATCATCTCATCCCGGTGTGCAGTGGCGTTGCTGGGCCGCACACGCTGGCTGGGAGGGAGGTGTTGCTCGAGGGAGGAAGGCACGGCTGGAGCCGGAGGAACAGAGGCGCTGCTGGCCTGGGGAGGTTCTGGCCAGCAGGGCCGGCAGAAGTGGCGGCGGATGCTAGGGAATTACTCGCTGTCGAGATCTGCTCCATCCGGCAGTGGCGGTGGCACGTCCACGGATGGCCGGCTGGAGGGGATGTGCTGCCACCGGTGAGCCAACCCTAGGCGGTGGCTGTTGCCTGTTCTTCTATGAGGGGAGCGAGGAGAGCTGTTCGGGAGTGAGGGGTTCTTCTCACGCGCACTGTGTAGCAGGAATAAGAACGAAACGTTTTTCCACTTACTAGTGGCAAAGGTGGGTAAATACCTTCCAACCCTTTGGTTCAGCTTCTAGCTTTTGGACCCAAAAGTTGGCAGCTGAAGCTGAACCAAACACAGCCTTATGCTTTTCCCTTCCATGCCATGTGGCCAACTCCTCAGCTTTTTTGTGGTTCCATAGCAACGCACTGGCACTGGGCTACTGTTCACAATAAACAGTCAAATGCTTCATCATCACATACAAATCGGGAGCAAAGTTGATGATTTTTTTCCCTTTGAAAGTACACAATGCTTTTAAGCTTTCATGAACGACTCCTGAGCCTCTCTTAAGTTCTGATAACTCTTATGCGTTGTTCTTCTATATCTATTTTGGGTGTATTAGTCCCGCTATTAGTTGTTTACATTTTATTCTTTAATGTTCTTTTGACAGCGTGATGTTTTCGTGTCACTGCACATTACAAAGTAATATAAATGTATAACAGATAGATCTGGTATTTACTGAGTTTATTCAGAGAACAAACAACATCACATTTGTTGAGCTGGGAAACATTCCAACAAATATCTTTTGCATGATGATGTATCTGGTTCTAATCTTTTGTGCAAGGATCATGGCTTTATTTAATGTATATTGGGCATAAAGCCATAAATTATTCGACGTTCTGTTTCCAGATGGAAGTATTTGTATGTAGTTTGTTTTAAGAATTCATCGATCTCAGGATTTCTTGCTTTCCAGGAGGGTGGTGGAGTTTACACTGTTGGTGACTTTATGACTAAAAGGGAACAACTCCATGTTGTGAAACCATCCACTTCAGTAGATGAAGGTGCTTTGTTTGCCTTGACGTTTTGCCTTGGTTTCTGTCATTAGAATATCACTCATTTCCTAATGGCAGCCTTTTCTAATTGAGCAGCTCTTGAGAGGCTGGTGGAGCATCGAATAACTGGCTTTCCTGTTACCGATGATCACTGGAATTTGGTAGGTGGTGCTATTATTTTACTGTAGCAAACAGACAGTTGATGATATGCAACCGGGGTTCCAAATGTATGTGTTTTGGAGTCAACATGTATGTGTTCTGGATGGGACTTAATTTCCTTGTTATCTACATGTCTTGACGTGCATATATTATATATCCTCATCAATATAGCATATATGGTGTGGACGATTCCTTCTCGTTTGCACCTGATGGTTTTATTTTGAAGTCTACCAGATTGCTATCCTCCCAAAATAAAGTGCTATTATTCATAAAAAAATTGACAATGGGCCGGAGGAACCACTTATCTTCTTTGGAAAGAGAGGGGCAACCTCCTCAACAAGCTTGTGCCTTAACTCTAGGCTACATGGATGTGCCTAGAAATAATATTATAGAAGCGAGCATATAATCCTTAGGAACCTTGGAAGCTTAAAGTCTTCGCAAGGCTCCTCGGAAGCTTAAAGTCTTCGCATGGCTACTTTTCAAAGACCGCCTCAACACCAGGGTCAATCTTGCACACAAGCATATAATCGATTCAGATATATGCCCCAGGTGTGCTAGGCTACCCGAAGACTCCAGCCACCTCTTCATCACATGCCCTCTTGCTAATAGGATTTGGCAAAGATTTGGGCTCATGCCACACTCCGATGGCATTGCAGATCTATGGGACGTTAATATCCCTCCTCACCTCTCCACCACGGCATGGCCCTCGGTCCTCTTGGCATTATTATGGATGATCTGGGCAGCACGTAATGACATGGTGTTTAGGACGGTGGATCAATGCTCTGTAAGAACCCTTAGGAACCTTGTTTCTGTTTTGGATCTCTGGTCTCATCGTCTTGTGGAAACACAAGACAAGGAGGACGTCTTCTCGTGGCGCTCCTACCTCTGTGCACGTTGCACCGTGCCTATGTAATTCTGTACTACTGCCACGGCAGTC
>NC_041393.1:358434980-358454242 GCF_002162155.2 Triticum dicoccoides
AGAAAAAAGCGAGCATATAGAAATTAAACTTTCATCTTTGTTAGCTCCTCTTCTGCTGGCACATTTCATGTTCTTGCTAATTACTACCATTAACCTGTAATATAACTACAGGGTTGATATCTTCATGTTCAGTTCTGACTCTGAATGTATGTTAAGGCTTAAGGAAGTTCTAAATATTGATATTCAGTAGGAGACATTTACCTGGAAAATGTCTTTTCCATTAGATGTTTAGTTCCTGTTCTGTGGAATGAACATGAACTCTGAAAGCATGTATATCCCAGTATCCCATTGACTTAACCTATGTTGTCCCTGGTATTAATCTGTAGATTTTCATAGAGCTTTAATATCATGATGTTCTTGTACGCAGTGTTAATATACGTCATTTTTTAAGCACAGTATTCACTCGTGCTGCAATTTATTTCATACAACAGGTTGGTGTGGTCTCAGATTATGATCTGTTAGCACTGGACTCGATATCAGGTATTGTTTGGAATTGCTGTGTAAGTTTCACCTTGTTTATACAATATTTTGTCCATATTATCAGCTGTCTTGCATTGATTAACGTTTCAATTTCTTTTCCTTTAGGAAATGGACAAGCTGAGGCTGACATATTTCCTGAGGTGGACAGCACTTGGAAAGTACATTTTGAAAGGCTTGGACGGATAATAGACTTAATTGTGTCGCATGGTTATGCATCTACCTTTAGGACCACCCCCTCCCTCACATGCACACGCACGCACACACGCGCATACGCATACACACAAGTTGTAGAGGTAGTTTGTCACTGGATGTGGGATGACATGTAGGATTGGAGAGCTCAAATAAAAATTACTTGCTATTGCCAGCTGCGAGATACAAAGGTGTAGAACAATTTATTTACTTTTGTGAAAGGGAATGATAGGCTTGGGCTCAGTCAAATCAGACTGGCGGTGGTGGAAACGGATTTGCGCTTGATAGCCACCTTGGTTTGGCAGCCATATGAACTTGGGCTTGATGCAGACTATGCCCTTACAATCACAACAGGAATGGGCTAGACCTTCTCCCAAGCCCTCCTACCACTGCCAGGGCTTGCACAACATCTCCTGATACGGGGCAAGACCGCAAGGGTGGCCCGTTCACGAATCGGAGGTGGATTTGAGAAGTAACATAAGAACAAGGCACAAATTCGGAGGAAACACAAGAGAATAACGCTATTGGACAAGGTCCACACCAAGTACTCCTCAAACCTCCGGCCAACACAAGAGGTGCATCTTGGATTCAAGAACCGGTGAAAATAACAAGTAACAAGGGTAGTTCTCCAATCTCTATTTAATAAGGAGGTCTTGAGAGATATTCTTCTTCAAATCTGATAGAGGCGAGGGTGTCCCGATCTTTCGATGAGATGATAACTATCGATTTGGTGGAGATGACTCGACTACAAACGTGCACGACATTGCGCCTTAGCAATCGCTAAACCAATCTTCTGAGGTTACTGACGATGCCGGAAGCACGATCAGCCTGACCACAAAGGTCTATTCCTGTATGCAATCGAACAACAAGCAAGAATATGATAATGCAATCTGAATATTGCGAATATATGTGAAGTATTGATAAAAGTGAGGATCCGAAAGCGGTCTTGGTCTGGTCGTTGGACACAAACGAAGTACACGAAGTTGCAATGGCTAACTTTTAACTAAACAAATCCCAAAAGTCTAAACGACGCCCTAAAGGCTGTATATATGGAGGAATAGGGGGGAATTTCATGACCCCTCGGAGGAGGGGCCCGAAACCAACCCTAATTCTGTTTCCCCACACATACGGACTCTAAAAACGGCCTAAGAGGTTGTATTTCGAAATTACATGGGCTTGGCCCAAAAATAAGGTGGCGCACCTAAAATAAGCTATGGAAGAAATTTATGAAGGGGCATCTTGTATATTTCGTCCATGTCCTTGTATGTCATCACGGAGGCTTCAAAGTGTTGACATATGCACTAGAAACGCCGTTCTGGTTCCCTTCGCGCACGCCTTCATCTCCATGCTTGATCCTGCTTCGGTGTTCATCCCTCTTGTCCATGCTAGACCCTTCATTAGTAATCAACACAAATGTATCCAATTTAGGCAACATCATATTCTCATGAACAATAGAATTGTTACCAAGAAACGGAAGTACCTGGTAATTCAATTGGCGTGCGCGAGCTCTAGTAATCGGTTCAGTATGTATAGCAATAGGGGCCGTGGGTGTAACAATGTTATTGATATCCTCATCATCCTCCCTTTCTTGAAATGAAGTCGTCCTCGACGGAAGCTCATCTTTCCCACCCAAATAAGACTTCAAACTTGCAATGTTAAAAGTGGGACTAACCCCAAAATCTGCAGACAGCTCAAGTTTATATGCATTATCATTTATTTTCTCTAACACCTTAAAAGGACCATCAGCACGTGGCATTAACTTTGGTTTGCGCAAATTAGGAAATCTATCCTTAAGCAAATGTAACCAAACAAGATCTCCGGATGCAAACACAACATGTTTCTTATCCTTATCTCCAGCAAGTTTATATTTAGCATTCATACGCTCAATGTTCTCCTTAGTTAACTCATGCATTTTTAAGATCAATTCAGCACGTTGTTCAGCATCAAATTAACCTTCCCCGAATATGAAAGAGGCAACAAATCAATGGGTGCGCAAGGTAGAAAACCATATACAATCTCAGAAGGGCACATCTTAGTAGTAGAATGTAGCGAACTATTATAAGCAAATTTAATATGAGAGAAGTATTCTCCCCACATTTTTTTGTTATTTTTCGAAACAACCTAAGCATAGCAGACAATATTCTATTGACTACTTCAGTTTGTCCATCAATTTGGGGGTGATAACTAGTACTAAAAAGCAGTTTAGTCCCCAACTTAGTCCATAGACATCTCCAAAAATGGCCAAGAAATTTAATATCACAATCTGAAATAATTGTATTTGGCACACTAGGCAAGCGAATAATTTCATGAAAGAACTAATCAGCAACATTAGCAGCATCATCGCTTTTATGACATGGTATGAAGTGTGCCATTTTCGAAAATCTATCCATGACAACAAATATGCCATCCCTTCCTTTCTTTGTTCGAGGTAATCCTAAAACAAAATTCATAGGTATATCCTCTCATGAAACACTAGGTACAGGCAAAGTCATATATAAACCATGAGGATTGAGTCGTGACTTAGCTTTTTGACATGTAGTGCAGCGAGCAACAAAATGCTCAACATCCTGTCTCATCTTTGATCAAAAGAAATGTGTAGCAAATACGTCCTCCGTCTCCTTTGACGTCAAAGTGTCCCATTAATCCTCCTCCATGCGCCTCCTACAACAACAAAAGACGAATGGAGCTAGCTGGAATGCATAGCTTGTTAGCACGGAACACAAATCCACCATTAAGGACGAACTTGTTCCATGTTCTCCCTTCTTTACAATTTTGCAGCACATCTTTAAATTCGGCATCATGCACATATTGATCTTTGATGGTCTCCAAACCAAATATTTTAAAGTCAAGTTGTGAAGGCATAGTATAACGAAGGGACAATGCATCGGCAATAACATTTTCTTTACCCTTCTTATGTTTTATGACATAAGGAAAAGTCTCAATGAATTCAACCCATTTAGCATGTCTACGGTTTAGTTTTGCTTGACTTTTAATATGTTTTAAAGATTTATGATCAAAATGTATAACAAATTTTTTGGGTCATAAATAATGTTGTCATGTTTCTAAAGTCCGAACAAGAGCATGTAATTCTTTATCATAAGTAGAATAGTTTAGAATAGGCCCGCTCAATTTTTTAGAAAAGTACGCAACAGGTTTACCATCTTGTAGTAACACACCTCCTAATCCAATTCCACTAGCATCACATTCAAGCTCAAAAGTCTTATTAAAATCAGGAAGTTGGAGTAAAGGAGCATGTGTCAACTTATCTTTCAATACCGTGAAGGCTTCTTCCTGTGCGGTACCCCAAACAAAAGGCACATCCTTCTTCGTAAGCTCATTGAGAGGTGCAGCAATGGTGCTGAAATCTCTCACAGAACGCCTATAGAAACCAGCGAGTCCAAGAAAACTCCTCACTTGTGTGACCGTTTTGGGCTGCGACCAACTCTCAATAGCTTCAATCTTGGTTTTATCAACTTCAATTCCCTGTGGAGTAACAACATAGCCAAGAAAAGATACTCGGTCAGTGCAAAAGGTGCACTTCCCGAGGTTACCAAACAAACGTGCATCACATAAAGCAATAAAAACATCACGTAAATGTTCTAAATGTTCTTCCAAAGATCTGCTATAAATCAGTATACCACAAATCGTCCAATGAAAGCACGTAAAACTTCGTTCATTAATCTCATGAAAGTACTAGGTGCATTAGTTAACCCAAAAGGCATGACTAACCACTCATATAATCCAAACTTAGTTTTAAATGCTGATTTTTATTCAGCTCTCAATTTCATACGAATTTGATGGTATCCACTATGCAAATCAATTTTGGGAAATATTGTAGAGCCACTCAATTCATCAAGCATATCATCTAGCCTAGGAATAGGATGACGATAACGAATATTAATGCCTCTACAATCAACACACATACGCGATGTACTATCCTTTTTTGGCACTAATATAATAGGAACAACACAAGGACTAAGAGATTCGCGTATATAACCTTTGTCGAGCAGCTCCTGTACTTGACGCGTAATCTTCTTCATCTCCTCTAGATTGGTACGGTATGGCGCACGGTTTGGCAGCGAAGCACCGGGAATTAAGTCAATTTGATGCTCAATCCCTTGAATAGGTGGTAATCCCGGTGACACGTCTTGTGGAAAGACGTCAGCGAACTCCTGCAAAATGTTAGTGACCGCAGGAGGCAAAGAGGAAGGCATGTCCTCGAATGAAAATAATGCCTCTTTGCGCACAAAAGCAAAACAAACATATTTGCTGAAATCTAGATCATCAATATCAGATTTGGTGGCAAGTAAATATCCACTTTTCAATTTAATTTCAGAAACAACACTAGATGGTTTTTTATTAGGCTTCATTTGTTGCTCAAATTCTTTTGTCATAATCTGATTTTCACTCTTATTTTGCTCTTTTTTTTGCTTTACTAGCTCTATGAATATCATCTTTCAAAATGGAATCAGGAGACATAGGAAGCAAAGTAATATGTTTATCCTTATGAACAAGAGTATACTGATTGTTTCTATCATGGTGTATAGAATTTTTATCAAAATATTTTTTTTGAACAACAGAAGGAACACGAGGCGCCAAACTTTCTCATTTCAGCTCAGTAACAACGTACAACATGAATTACAAAGCCCTGAAATTGATAAGTGGAGAAGAGAAACTACTGGGCAAGTCATATTCCGATGAGCTAAAGTGAAACAACATATATCAGGTTGTACCACTGATGTTAGAACCTGGTGAGCTACATTGTGTGCTATACCATTGATCTCCCTAGAGATGTGAAACACCTGGGACTGAAGATCTGAGGAGTAGCAGAAGAAATCAGCCAGAACTTTTCTAATAGTCCAAGGAGTAGTAGATTCCTTAATCTTCCTGCTAGCCGCCCATATGCCAAAGAGAGATTGTCAGTGAAGAAAGTGGGTTGAGAAATGCATAGCTCTTTGGCCACTAGAGCCGCCAAAAGAAGCGCCAAAGCTTCAGCTTGTAAAGGTGTATCTATGATAGCAGTAGAAGCTTGGATCTGCACATTAAACTCCAATTGGTCTTGTGGCAAAGAGAGGTAAACTCCAATTCCAGTAGCAACAGATCATTGAGTCAAGCCTGGAACTTTTTTGCACCTAAATGCTGCATCAGAGTATACTCTTGGACCTGTAACTAGAAGATCAGACTTAATTGTTTTCCCCTACATAGGAATCTGATTAGTAAGAGATAAAGCACCGACCATCTCATTGGATTGGAGCTGAGAAGAAATATGTACAAAATCATCGAGTTCATTAGATAGAGCTATAGCAGCAGTGTTAATATGATAAGGAAGAGCTCTTTTCCTACTAAAAAGATAATCATTCCTAGCTTTTCAAAGACACCACATAAAGTTGAGAATGCTGGGTAGAGAAGCATGTGGATGATTCATATTAAACAGAGCAAGGAAAATACTGTGAATATTAGGATTACTTTGAACTAAAATATCCATTCTAATGCACCAAGGATTCGGAAACCAAGCAGCTCTAACAAAATCACAAAGAAAAAATAAATGCATCTCATCCTCAGGCTGACCGCATCTGCTACAAAGTTGAGAGATGTGCACATAGAAGCGACCGGCTCTCAAACCTGTGGGAAGAGCTTTCCGAAGAAGCCTCCAAGCAAAAGTTTTTACCTTGGGAATCATCATCTTTTGTTTCCAGACCTCATTTAGAAGATTCTTGACCTGCAAAGAAACCTAAGAAGGTGCAAATCTAGGATTGGCATGAATATCCTGCAAACACAGCTTGTAAGTAGATTTAGAAGTACAAATACCATTAAGGGTAAGGTCCCAACACACAATCCCCGGACTGTCCTCTTGAATAATATCAGTCTGCATAATAGTAGAAGCAAGAGGCTGTTGGAAAAGAGAATAAATGAGGGTAGAATTCCATTCTTTCCTACTAGGAAACCAAAGATCTTTAAGAAGAGAAGGGTAACTATATCCTGAAGGTTGAATAATAAGATGATCATAAATAGTATACCAACGCGAGCACCATGGGGTGCTCCATATAAAAATATCACCTTGAGTAATCTGATAAAAAGAATGAGCTTTGAGTTTGGGCAGCATTTTGAGAATGGAGGACCAAAAAGCTGATTTTGGATTGGAAGGGCTAGCAGTCCAGATGGAAGCATCATGGAGGTATTTGGACTTGAGAACAAGATGAAGATGGGAAGAAGAATCTTTCTCTATACGCCAAGCAGCTGCAAGCATCAGGCCTTCATTAATGGCTTGTAAGTTCCTAATACCAAGACCACCCTCTTTTTTAGAATTACAAATATCCTTCCAAGCCCTAAGACACAAGCTTTTGCTAGAATTATGCTTTCTAATACCTGTCCACCAAAAGTTCCTAATAATAGCAGTGAGTTTGGCTATAAACTTCTTAGGAAATAAAATATTAGCCATATAGTAAATAGGAACAGCAGAAAAAACCGATCTAATCAATTCAAGCCTAGCTGCATGAGAGAGCAAGTTGGCCTTATAAGCAGGAAGCTTGTTCATGAATTTATCCAAATCAAAATTGTAGGCCGCAGATCTATTATTAGCAGGAAGAATAAGAGGATGACCAAGATGAGAAAAATTAGCATCCATGTAGGAAAAATCTGCTTAATGTCTTGAATAACAGCCTGACTAACATGAGCACTAAACATAATAGCAGACTTGTCCCAATTTGGAGTTTGACCTCACACGGAACAAAAATAATTGATAATGTTGGCCATAGCATTAGCTTCCTGAACAGTAGCTTGAACACATACCAACAAATCATTTGCAAACAAAAGAGAGTGAATCAGGGGGCAATTTGGTCCAAGTGAAATACCCTGCAGACTATGAGCAGCTAAAGCTTCGTTAAGAGCACTAATAAGGAACATGCTTGCATGGGTACCACATCACAATCAACATAATCAACATATGTAGCGATACTAAAATACACACGAACAGTACGTGTTAGCTTAACCTTGCCGCTGTTGTTGAACCATTGGATGTAGTAAGGATGCGATGTGGTCTGGTGGTGAGAGACAACTTCTACACCTTCTCCATGCTAGCTAAGTTGTTGCAACTCCCTCCATCAATGATACGCGGACAGAACGTTCCTTCACAACTCCCTTTGTATGGAACAAATTATGCCTCTGATTTTGCTCAGCTAGCTTGTGTTACCTGCACACTCAAAACACGTTGAGCAACTAAACTCTCATACCTGTCAGCATCTTCAGCAACTAAACTCTCATACCTGTCATCATCCTCCCCTTCTTGAAAACAAAGCCGTCCTCGGCGTTGCTTAATCTGAAATGTGGCTAACAAAAGAGACAATGTGTATATGTTGTATATGTGTATGCCATCCATTTTTACTTCCTTTGGTTTTTCCACATTTGACACATATACACATGAGTAACTTTCGTAGTTCATAAAATATAAAGCCAAAATAATTAGAAGGCATGAAAATATTGCAACTCAGTTTGCACATATAAGTGAAGCTCTTATTCATATCAAAAGATTGACAATGTTCATCATTAAACCATCCCAACATTGGTGAATACACCTTATTTGCATCAAATTTACATGTTGCAACATGCTTAAATAAGCAAACATGCAATAGATCATTTGACACATAATCATCACCAAGATTAGAGGTCATATCAAAATGATTAAACATTGGCACAATTATTTTCAAATATATTTGATCCAAATCTGATTTATTCCCTGATTCACATGGTTCTTTTGCATCAACAGTTAATTCAATGGGTGCACTCGACATTTTTTATATTGCATTTGTTTGATCACATGGCAAAGTCAAATCATCAACATAGTCCTCTAAAATAGGAGGGTAGGTCATCACATGGTGCATTGAAATTGACAAAACATTCATCACACTCATGTGGAGGTGGAAGATCAGTACCTTTGTCATTACCTTTTATGATCAACTCAGATGATGTAGGCACTCGCGGTGGTGATGTGTCACATGGTGGAGGTGATGTAGTCCTCACAACAACAGATGTGGTTGTCATAGTCTGCCTAGTAGTTGAAGGAACAGTCGTATCAACTCTTGGAATGAGCATCGTGTGCTTGTTCTCCTCATGGGCAACAAGTCGTTTTATTTCCTGTTCAGCTTTGCAAGCAAGATAAAATAAATGGTCCATAGGATAACACTCTTCATGAATTAGTATCTCTTAAATATCATGGATTAATCCTCCCCAAAATCTATCCATAAAATTGTCTTCACTTCTAAAAATGAGTGCAACAAAATAGTTTGTAAATCATCATAATATTTTGATACGGTGTCGGTGCCTTGTTTTAAATGTTGTAATTTTTTAATCATGCCACGAGTATAATAAAAATCAACGAATCTATCTCTCATGACAAGTTTTAAATCATCCAAAGTAGTAGGTATAAAATCAGGGTTTAACCGACAATATTCACTCCACAATACTAAAGCAAAGCTACTGAAAGTACTAACCGTAGCTTGAAATTTTCCACGCTCATCAAAATTATGTGAAGCAAATATAGCATTTATTTCGTACTCCCATTCAATATATAAATCAGGCCTAAAACGACCATTAAAGGGTGGCATGGAAACATTAACCTGATTATGCGCATTCTGATGTTGTTGCTACTCTTGTGACGGTTGTTGTGTTTTCTTATGTGGTGGCAAGTCTCCCACGATCGACAAAGCCCATGAATTGACTCTGCATCTTGTCATGATTAGTAGAAATAAGAAACAAAATCCAAAAATAATGTTTCTATGAACTACCGCGATGAGGTGGTAAAACACTCACAGTATAGCAAATATCAAAGTCTTACAAGTTCTTACCATGCAGTAGGTGGTGACCGGCAACCAGCGGTGTTAAATAACTCCAAAGGTTGAGAAAACGATTGCCAGGTGAACGTAAATATGCATAGTGTAGAAATATGTGGAGCCGGGTTGGCTATATATGATAGGAAAAGATTAGCAATACTTAATTCAGAGATGCAATATTGAATAAACGCTCAACGACGGTACTGTGCTGGTCCTAGGCTAGACCGGACTAGAGACGCGAGCCTAGAACACTAATGAGGTCACGGTGTAGCACAACTAGCATCAATAAAGGATATGAAGTAGCTCTGGACAGCAAAATATAAGTGAAGATCACAATGGCAGTAAAGATAATGATTAGAAACAACTACCAAGCAGGATATACCAACAACTCTCTCTCCAACTTTTCTTTGGAGAAGTTTGTGCCAATTTTCTGATAATTTCTCTACAGAATGCTACTGACTCAAGCTTTTCAACGCAAAAAGATCACTCAATTCCGAGTTGATATGAGGAGTCAAAAAAATTCTAGAATTGGCCTGAAAAACTGGAACAAGCTGTGTTTGCGAACTTCAGAGGGCAAAAAGACATATTTAGAAGCCGATTTTGAGGTGTCAAATATTGAACTAGCTTCTGCAACTATTCAGATGCGGCTCGTCGCTATCTTTAATTTGAGTACTCGCAAAGCCAAAACGGACTTCATATGAGGAAGATATGCCTGTTTTATTGAACAATGCGTAAAACAGATTCCAATCCGAATTCCGGTACGAGATTGTGTCTAGATAGATCAGATTTTTTTTCTTTTTTTTTCTCACACTTTTTTTTTCTTTCTCTCCTTTTGTTCTCTTGACTTTTTTTTTTACTTTTTTTCTCTCTTTTTTTCTCTTCCACTCTTTCCAAAACAAACTAGATAAGATGCAGATTGGATCAAGCGAAGATGTGAACGACCTCAACTATGGTTCTGACAATGAACGATCGGTAGCACGTGGTGGAAATTGATGGATGGGGTGGTGGACGGCGGAATGGATACGATGCAGCGGCGGCGTGACTAATGTGAACTGAATTCGAAACTCTAAACGAACTAGACACTAAGACCAGCAACTCGACACGACGATGCAACCGAAAATTTAACTATGCAAGCAATGAGAAGAAAATTGCAAAGGCTCAGACTAGCTTGGACAAAGGATGAACAGGTCTAACTTTTTTATGGCTTTTTTATAGTAGGTAAGAAAATAAATCTAATGTAGGGATAACTGGAAATTCTCACCGAGCAACCTGAAAACTGATACCACTTGATAGAGGCGAGGGTGTCCCGATCTTTCGATGAGATGATAACTATCGATTTGGTGGAGACGACTTTGACGATCCGACTACAAACGTGCATGACGTTGCGCCTTAGCAACCGCTAAACCAATCTCATGAGGTTACTGACGATGCCGGAAGCACGATCAGCCTGACCACGAATGTCTATTCCTGCATGCAATCGAAGAACAAGCAAGAATATGATAATGCAATCCGAATATTGTGAATATATGTGAAGTATTGTTAAAAGTGGGGATCCGTAAACTGTCTTGGTCTGATCGTGGACAGAAACGAAGTACACGAAGTTGCAATGCTAACTTTTAACTAAACAAATCCCAAAGTCTAAACGACGCCCTAAGGCCTGTATATATGGTGGAGGAATAGGAGGGTATTTTGTGACCCCTTGGAGGAGGGGTCCGAAACCAACCCTAATTCTGTTTCCCCACACATACGGACTCTAAAAACAGCCTAGGAAGTTGTATTTCGAGATTACATGGGCCTGACCCAAAAATAAGGTGGCGCAACACCTAAAATAAGCTATGGACGAAATTTATGAAGGGGCATCTTGTATATTTCGTCCATGTCCTTGTATCTCATCACAGAGGCTTCAAAGTGCTGAAATATGCACTGGAAACGCCGTTCTGGTTCCCTTCGCGCGCGCCTTCATCTTCATGCTTGATCCTGCTTCGGTGTTTATCCTTGTTGTCCATGCTAGGCCCTTCATTAGTAATCAACACAAATGTGTCCAATTTAGGCAGCATCATATTCTCATGAACATTAGAATTGTTACCAAGAAATGTAAGTACGTGGTAATTCAATTGGCATGCGCTAGCTCTAGTAATTGGTCCAGTATGTATAGCAACAGGGATTGTGGGTGTAACAATGGTATTGATGTCCTCATCAAAATCTATAGGAGAGATGGAGGTCTTAGGATTCTTCTTGAGTGAAGGTCCTTATTACACAAATGTAGTCTCCCCTTCAAGGAGGCCTTAGTCTCCAAGAGGAGAGGAAATATTGAGTAAAGCTCTAGCAAGATCTAGTTTATGCTTTGCTAAACCCTATAAAATGGAGGAGGTACGGAATATGTAGGTGCTAGGGAATAGAGGGGTAAGTATGGGGTGCAAGGGACATTTCTCATCACTTGCATGCTGGTAAGGCCGTGTGCATGCCCGAGAGTTTGTCAAGGGACCCTGTGCGCATGAGGAGTCTGAAGCCTGTGGGTACGGGGTGTCCAGATAGCTCCTCCATGTCTTGGGGCTTTAGTCTCTATTTTCCTTGCCTCCTTGCCCCTCCTCATGGACTTGGCGTTCCTTCCCGCTTCTCCATGGTGGTCATCATTGTACCTAATCACACATAAGGTTCCACTTTGCGGTAAGCCAAGTCTTATTCATATGCATGAGATCTTGTCATTGGGAGCTCAAGTAGGAGTGAAGTCACCTCAATTTTGATGGCTCTTGCACGAGATCTTGTCATTGTTTCACTTGGAGGTGGGGGGGGGGGGATCCGTTCTCTGATTAAGATCCACAATACCGTCAAGAAACTTGTGGACGAGTATAGTGTATGTCTTGTCGTGACCAAAATGTTCCATGAGACCGCCTCCGTGGGATCCCTGCAAAAGGAGCAAACACAACGAACTCTCGAGAACACAATGGTTGTTAATGTGCATAAGATATTTATCATCCATGTAGTAGGTCCCCCAACAAGTGCCTTCTTGGCAGTGAGCATAGTGGTTAGCAAAATAGAGGTCAATGACATAGAAAGCATTTGTATGAGCAAATCCAATGACGTGAAACTTGATATTGTGAAACAATATGAAAAGAGTATCCACTACCACATTAGCTCTACCTTTTGGCACATGATGTCATAATGAGAAGGTGATATAGGGCAAAGCCCTAGGTGGCCCAATCTTTCACAACTTGGAGGGGATCAAGGGGAACAAACAAGAACACAAGGGGAACAAGCACTCAAAGACAAGATCTAATGATACATGCCCTCTTTAAGCAAATACACACAAGCACCACAAGATCCAAATTCAACTAAGAGGGGGAGAGAGAGAGAGAGTAGCTAGGGTAGTTCTTCCCAAATCCACTAGGAGATGAGGGCTTGCTGATCTAGAGAGATCCTTCTCCCTTAGGAGGTCTTGATGATCTAGAGAGTTCCTTGGTTAACTCATGCATTTTCAAGATACCAAAGCCTTTCTGCTTCAGAATTTCCAAAATCATTCCATGCTCAATCTTATCAAAAGCTTTCGCAAAATCCAGCTTGAGCACTACAGTAGGTTTTTTGCTTATATGACAATGAAAGAGATATTCATATGCCCAAGCTATACAACCTTGTATAGTCCTAGACTTGATAAAACCATATTGATTGATATGAATCAGATCTAGTATAATTGCTTGTAGCTTGTTGGCTAGTAGCTTGGTGAGGAGTTTGATGGTGCAGTTCAAGAGAGATATTGGTCTATAGTCATTAACCCCAGAGCTCCAACTTTTTTAGGGATAAGGGGTGATGAAACCACTATTCATGCTTTGGAGACAAAGCTCACCTCTATAGAGCTGATCACACAAGTCATAAAAATCCTTTTTAATGACGTGCCAACACTTTTTGACAAAGCTCACCTCCATCTGCCTAGGGGACTTGTTTGAAGGCAAGTCTTCGATGACATCATCAATTTCCTTGTGTGTGAAAGGCTGTTCCAGGCAATCGAGCCCTGAGTGGGGGCGAATCAAGTTCAAAAGCTCATGTGGAATACTGTATGGTTCAGATTGGCCTAGTCTGTCCTTAAAAGCATCATGTAAGCGTTGCGCTTTGGCCTCATGATCAGTTACTGTGTCTCCAGCAGCATTGGTGAGAAAAGCAATACAATTAGACATATGCTGAATGGTAGCCAAGGCATGGAAAAATTGTGAGTTTTCACTCCCAAGAGTAACCCATTTGATTTTACCCCTCTTCTGCCAATAAACCTTTTTTTTGACTCGTCAACAGCGGGCTTACGCCTGCCTGAACTTTATTGTCAAAACCAACATTACAAGTACAAGGGGCAGAAATACAAGGGGGTTAGAGAATGAAGGAGAAAAGCAAGATTACACATAAACTGGGGGTCTATAATATCCCAGCAAGGTGAAACAACATGGAGCCCCAGTCACAAAGACTGATTTGCTTGGCGAAGGTCATCTGCAGCGGAGCTGGCAATTTGGGGTAGCTGTTGGTGTTCGTTCCGAAAAACCTTGGTGTTGCATCTTTTCCAAATATTCCAGAGGGTGGCCAGTAGAACAGTGGACCTGGTTTTATTGTTCAAGTCTCCCTCCCAGGCCTGAAGTAGTCCCTATGGAGAGTGTCATAGGCTGTTTAGCTCGGCCCAGAGAGGGGCAAGCCGCCTGCAGGTGAAGAGCAGGTGGTCGATGGTTTCGTCTTGACTGCAGAAGGGGCACTTTGCCGAAGTAGTAATGCCCCGGCGAAATCGCCTCTCATTGGTGAACATGCGGTCTTTGTGGGCTAGCCAGGCGAAAATTCTACATTTGTTGGGCGCGTAGTTTCTCCAGATGGCCGGCGCCAGAGGATCTGTAGGCCGGGACCTCCAAACTGCCTCATATGCCCGCTTAGTAGTTAGTGGGGGGCTAACATCCCTCATCGTTCGTCTGTCGGCAGCCTGCAAATTCAAGCTTACCGCAGCCAACAAGGATCGCAGATCATTGAGCTCTCGCTCAGCCGTGTAAGAGAGCCTAGGGGTAAGGTCCAAGGTTAGGTCGTTCGAGGCCAATGCACGTGCCACTGAAGTGTGAATCCTGTTAGAGTGGCTGAACAGCGCCGGGAACTGCTGCGCAAGGGTTTGAGTGGCGTTTGGTAACCACAGATCGAGCCAGAAAGAAATGGTGGTCCCATTGCCAAGATGGACCCTGGTGATTGAACGGTAGAAATCGAGCCCCTTGATAATGTCCCGCCATATGGGGGGATGCGTCGAGTCAGGAGGGCCAACATCATGTGACGGCGACCAACCACATCGGGAGACTAGGTAAGAAGTGTCTGGGGAGGTCTGGTCGTCGTGGAGCTTAGAGATGTGCTTAAGAAGCAGGCAAAGATTCATTTGCTTGAGAGAAAGGAAACCAAGCCCCCCTTTGGTGAAAGGCGCACACACGAGGTCCCAAGCCACTTTGCATTTACCGCCTGTAACCGAATCTTAACCAGCCCAAAAAAGGCTCTACAACGTTTTTCGATTTCCTGTAGAGTCCCGACAGGGAGCAGCAGGACACTCATAGCATAAATGGGGAGAGTGCGAAGCACAGAGCGAACCAAAACAGCCCTACCAGCTAGAGATAGGAGCAGTCCCCTCCAGCCGGCTAAACGTTTGTCGACCTTGTCGATGATGAAGAAGAAATCATATAGGTTAAGCTTATGAGTTGAAAGAGGTAGACCTAGGTAGGATTGGGGAAAGGAAGCGACCTGGCATCCTAGGATAGCCGCAAGGCTTTCAAAGAGCTCCTTGTCCACATGGATAGGCGTGAAGGTGCTTTTGTGGAAGTTGATGGTGATGCTGGTGGTCTCGGAGAACCAAAGAAGGATTTGTTTGAGAGTGTGCAGTTGTGCCGCGTTGGGGGTAGGACAATTAGGGTGTCATCGGCATATTGCAAGACGGTGCAAGGTCGGTTGGTAGCTAGCGGGTGGGACAACAGCCCGTTTTCGGAAGCGTGTAGAATCAGGCGTTTTAGGACATCGGCGACGATGATGAAAAGATAGGGGGAAATAGAGTCTCCTTGTCGCAGGCCCTTGCGGCATTGAAACCAGGGGCCGGGCTTCCCATTCAGAAGAACAACAGAGCTGGCCGACGTGTTCAAAGTCTCAACCCAACGACACCAAGAGGGTGGGAACCCTTTGGCCTGCATAATCACAGATAAGGCGGTCCAAGAGACCGAGTTGAAGGCTTTATGGAAGTCCAGCTTGAGCACAATCCGGCGTGCGCCGTTTGAAACAAGTTTGAACAATATCGGCTGCATGGACAAAATTCTCTGCAATCCCTCGGCTCCGAATGAATCCAGTTTGATCATAGTGAATGATCTGGTTAATTAGGGGAAGGGCACGGTTAGAGAGGCACTTGGAAGCCAGCTTGGCGGAGCAATTTTGAAGGGAAACAGGGAGGTAGTTTTCAGGCTTAGAGGCGTCGCTCTTCTTGGGGAGAAGAATAATATGAGCTTGGTTGAGACGTTGGAGATCGGCCGAGCCAGAGTGGAAGTCTGAGAGTAAGTTGAGAAGATCCATCTTGACAAGATGCCAGTTTGCTTTGTAGAATGCTGGGCCGAAGCCGTCAGGTCCTGGGCTTGCGTCATCCTTCATGGCCCAAAGGGCCTCTTTGATTTCATCCATGGTAAAGGGTCTCGAGAGTTCGGCGGCCTGGGCAGCGGAGATAGAGTTCGGTCGCAAAAGGCTATCAAGGTCGATTGTGGTGTTAACGGGGGAGCTGATCCCCATCAGACCCTTGAAAAAATGAAGAAGAATAGTTTCCTTGTCGCGGTGGGCTGTGTAGGTTAAATCGTTGTCGGAGAGGGATTTAATTTGATTTTTCCGGTGGCGAACCGAAGTGCACATGTGCAGGTAGGCCGAGTTTTCATCACCGAACACGCAGTCCTTGATTTGCGCGCGCTGCCTCCAGTAGGCGGCAATGGCGGCATTGTGGCGGAGGGTGATTTTGACAATGGTTCGCAGATGAGTTTCAAGCTGGGAGAGGGGCCTAGCCTCCTCAAGCTTGTCTAGAAAATTAATGGTGGCGTGGCAGTTTAGAGCTAGGGTCTTCGGGGACTGACAGGAGGCCATCCACTTTTTAGCCATGTTTCTGGTGCGTTTAAGTTTCAAGGATAGGACTCCAGCAGAGCCAAGGTGAGCATGGCGAGAGCCCACACTCCCCCAGTTAGCAATAACCTTCTCCTTAAATTGGGGATTGTTGAGCAGGGAGCGATCAAGACGGAAAATCGTAGATTGGGGGATACTGGTAGCGGCGGCTAGATGGATGGGGACGTGGTCGGAGGTTGTTCGAGTGACAGACGAAAGCGAGGTGTCGGGGAATTTTGTAGCCCACGCAACATTGGCAAGAGCTCTATCTAATCGCACCAAAATTGGCACTTGCTGTTGATTCGACCAGGTAAAGCGTCTATCGAGGAGAGGGAGGTCTTGAAGGTGGAGAGTGTTAATGGCAGAGCAGAAGAGATTCGCCTCGGTCATGTTGAAATGCGTCGAAGATTTATCAGAAGGCCGAAGAGTGATTTTGAAGTCATCGATGATTGCCCAAGGGCAGGAGATATCTGGCATCAAATCAACCAAGTATTGCAAGAAGACGGGTTTAGAGGCAGAGTCGCAAGGGCCATATACATTGGTGACAGCAAAAGCTAGGTCGTCCGCACGTGACTCGAACCAACACGTTAGAGCGTAATCCCCTTTTACAACTTTGGAGCATTCAAAAATGTTGTCATCCCAGGCGGTGACAATCCCTCCTGAAGCGCCAGTGGAGGGGATGAGGTGTAGGTTGCGAAGGTTAGTGGGGAGAAAGGAAATAGCCTTGAAGTGGGAAATGTCCTGGAGCTTAGATTCCTGCAGACAGAGAACCGAGCAAGGGGCTGAAGAGAGAGTCGATTTCACATCAGTGCATTTTTTATGTTTGCCTAGCCCCCATACATTCCAAGAGATAATCGAAAGCTCTCTAATCATTGATAACCCGAAAAGCAACGGGGAGGGAAGGCGCGAGATAGGAGAGCACATACACGATGGGACCGTAGGGTACAGAAGGGAGTGCAAAGCACAGACCAATGAAAGGATGAGAAACACAGAAAAGAGGGGACAATAGACTAGGGGTACAAAGGGGGGGCCATGCAAGCGGCGCGCCCTGCTGACAGTACTACGGCTAAAACTGGTAGGGAAGCTGTAGTTGCTAGAATAGTAGGGCAGGGGGTGGCGGCGCCGCAGCGCGCTGGGCGGAGGGCCGTCACACATCAGCATCGGCAGGCATCGAGTTGAGGTCGATCTCGGAGACGCCACAGGCGACGGCCAGCTGCATGGCGTCTTTGCACGGGAGCGGGGGGCCGCCGTCCGCAGCTAGTTCCAGCAGCTCAGTCGCCGGCAGCAAAACCGCAGGGCTCGGGGCAGCCCTTTTTCCCTCCAGCTTGAGCTTCTTCCTGAGGGTTGCCTTCTCCAACATCGTCATGCGGTTGGGGTTCTTCCCCTCCTTGATTCGGGCACTGCGGCGGGCGTAGAAGATCGTCAGCGAAGCGGCGTGGGGAGGGAGGTCGACGGGCGTGCCGGGGGGAGGAGGAGACGGTTGCAGCTGCTCGGGCTCCCCAGCCTGTGCGACGCCATTGATGGGAAGTGGCGGCGTGGCCTGGATGGAAGGAAGGCCGGCGTCGAAGCGCTCCACTGCATGCATGACTTGGTCCTCGTCGTCAGCCGTGGGTGAGGGCGCGGCCGCGAAGGTCGTTGCAGATGACCTCTGGCGTCCGTGAAAGGCGTGTGGGAAGGCCCCACGGTGGCCACCCTGTCGAGGAAGCCGATGGATCAAGTGGCGAGGTTGGTGACGATGAGCTTGGGCGATCCCGCTGGGCTCATGGGGATGCGGTAGAAGCCGCGCTCGCCGCGCGCGCCCATGACGCGCACATCGTAGAAGCCCTTGAAGAGCTTAACTTCCACCGACTTGGGACGGGCCGTGAGAGGCACTGCACACACCAACGGCTTGTGGTTCGCCATCATGGTGAGGCCGCCGGGCAGTTGAACCACTCGGTCGTCATGGCTCTTGTCGGTGGGTGGTGGTGGAGGAGCAGAGAGGTTCGGATCCATGCCGGCGGGAAAGTCCCCGTCACCGCCGCCCCCGCCGTTGTTGTCATCATCGGAGTCCGGCATGGCGAAAGCAGGGTCAGGTGGGAGCTCTTGAGAGTGGACTACGAGGACGGAAGCGATGGCACCAAGACCGGAGAAACCGTGCACCGGGATGGAGTGAGGCACGTCGGTAAGGCTGCGGCTCTTGACAGAGACAAGGACTGCGGAGTAGTCGACCCCGGTGAGGCAAACCGGGTCGATCTGGATGGGACAGGCAAAAGGAACGTTGGAGTTGGTAATCGTGGGGGTGAACCAGTATTCGATTGGAAAGTCCTCGATGTTAAGGGCGGAAACCGTGCCGAGGCGGAAAAGAAAGCGATTTTCTGTGTCCTCATGGCGGATGAGGCTGACGGAGTTGATTGGGCACGTGAGTGGGCTGGAAAGGATGGAGACCTCCCTCTCATAGGCCGATCCAAAGATCACCAGGCCTGCCCCGTAGGACGAGGCCCGGATCAGAACAGGAGGGTTGCCAGCCTCGGTTTGCTCAGGAAAGGAAAACACGCGGTGGGCTGGGTGGCGGGGAGGGGAGAGATGCTGCTCATCGTTGGAGGAGGGGAGCTCGAGGGGGATGAAGTCGGCCATGGGAGCAGGGGAAAGGGGGGTGGAGGGCATCGGTCGCTC
>NC_041393.1:358454549-358458097 GCF_002162155.2 Triticum dicoccoides
CAGTGCAGGAGCGCTAGGTGTGGCCCACGCGCCAGCATCGCAGGCAATGCACCGGGTCTCGGCAAGCGCGAACTTGATGATCCAGGGCCAAGCACCGGAAGCATCGCCTCATGGTGTTGATGCGATTGGGAGGGGAGGCCGATCTGTGGCGATGGAGGCAAGGGGTCTGCATGCTAAAAGGGGTAGCGAGGAGGGCCTGAGCATAAGAGGCCACCGGGCGCGCATGCGAGATCGCGACAAGGGGGGGCGGTGGCCGGGGCGTGGAGGGGCTGGCGTTCTCGGCTGCGCTGCTGGCCACAGCCTGAGCTGCAGGCCGAGTGCATGCATGCAAAACCTGCGGCAAAACCAGGGGTGGGGCGTCGAGAGCCGCATGCAGTGGAGGAGAAGTGGTTGACCATGGTAATGGGCCCGGCGGCCGCGGCAGGATCCCGGCAGCAGATATATGGAGAATGGGTCGTCATCTGCGGCCAAGCACAAGAGGACGAACCGGGAAGAGTGGGAGGGGATGGAGTGGCGGGCCCGGGGGGTGCAGACGAGCATGCATGCGCTCGCGCAGAGGTTGTGGTGGCGAGCGGCCGGCCAACTGAATCAGCTGTTGCGGGCCAGGTGGAAGCGGCAAGATGCCCTCTGCACATAAGTCCAACGTTGGGGGTCGAATGGCAACGAGGGCCGTGGCTGACCCAGGCAAGCAACGTGTCAGCCCAGGGAGTAAATGGTGGCCTTCCAAAAGATGGTCACGGGGAGAGCTACAGGAGATGTCAAGGGCTGGCGTTGGCGCACAGGACTGAGACAATGTGTGGTCAGGCAGATTGGGGTTGTGATCAGCCATACAACACGTGGCCAATGGGGAATTGTCTGTAGCGAGAGGGCTCGGAGCAGTAGGAGGGGACAGGTACGGAGGATCACGCGTGACCGGGCTGGAATCCACGCCCAACGTCACTGCAGCGATAGGGGTGATGGAGGGGCCAGCCCACTGACCGGAGCGTGCGGCAGGAGGAGCAGCATGGGCAGCGAAGGGCCTAGGCAGTGCCAATCCAACAGGCGTGGGTGTAGCATGGAAACGGACGACGATCCCCTTGTATTTAACGCCCTCTAGCGATAAAATGAACTTAGCGATGCTACTGTTGGCGACGGTAAACAAGAATAAGCAGGCATTGACTTGATGAATTAGAGGGTAAGCGGAAGGCGACCCGATCCAACCATTAAGCAACGCGACGACGGCGACCGTCGGAGGCGGGGGTGCCGGTAGCAGCACCTGAAGCCAGACGAGCGTAGGCGAGAACAGAGAGGAAGCGGCGGACAGAGGTAGACATACCGGCGAGGAGAAGTTGAGCAGGGAGTATTGCAGCAGCGCCTCACCCGGTGAGCGAAGCGGCGGGCCGTCCCCTCCGGACGAGTCGGCATGCAAGACGACGGGAGTGGAGGCAGCAAGGAAGCCGCCGCAGAGCACGAAGCCAGCCCGAATAGCCTCCGTGCTGGCCACGGAGATGTCGCTGGCTGCTCCGAGCCTGCGGCGGACAAGGGTGCCTCCCACCGCGCAGGCAGCAAGGGGGGGGGACCCACCGGCGGCCTGAAAGCAGCGGTCGAGGAAGGCGAGGGGCAGGCCGAGCCCATGGCGGGGGGGCTAGCCAACCGTTGGGGTGGCCGCCGTGGCCGGAGCGGCCATCGAAGTTCTTCAAGAGCGTCGCCTATCCTATCGCCTCCTCTCTCTCTCTCTCCGTCAAACATCCAATAAACCTTTTGTTATTTCAATAAAGTGCGGAGCTGTGCTTTAAGGTCCATTCTAAGAACTATTTCTGTATCAATAAGCACTCTGTAATTTTCAAGGGCATCCAACATTGCTACTAGGGCATTGATATCTGAAATATCTTGCTTGAGATTGGTAAAGTTTGGCCCAAACCTTGAGAATTTTCGTGAGAATTTTCATCTTTGCATTGATTCTTTTGGCTGCATCTGCAAAGTGTATACTTCGTGTCCAAACTGACTCTACCAGGGGCAGGAATTGGTCATGTTCCAGCCATCTATTCTCAAATCTGAAGAGGTTACTCTTGGGCATAGAGGTTTGTATGTTGATGACATAGGGTACATGATCAGAGGTGGTCATGGCCAGAGGTAGTGCCAGAGTATTAGGGTAGGAAAGGGTTCAGGGTGGTGAGGTGAAGAACCAATCCAATCTTTCAAGAGGAGGAGTAGTCTGCATGTTACTCCAGGTATATTTCCTACCCTTTAAAGGTATGTCCACTAGGCCAAGTTTACTGATGACTGCATTGAACATAAGCATCTCATTGCTACTACCCCTTGGTTTTTTCCTATCATCAAAACTTCTGATGAGATTGAAATCCCCTACCAATAACCAATCTGCCTCTTCAGGAATTTGAATGGGTCGAGCTTCTTGGCCTTGGAGCGCATGGCCTTGGCAGTCATGGAGGAGTAGCCAGGTGGCTCGATTTCGGCCAAACGAGCGCTGCGCCTGGCCTTGATGCCGGAGTCAGCAGCCATCTTGGCACGCCTGCTAATGCGCCTGGCCAGGCACTCGTGTGCAGGCTCAGGAGGCAGGTCCATAGGCAGGACGACAGGATCCACCGAAGAGGGAAGAGCCGGAGGGGCAGGTGGGGATGGGGGAGGGAGTGGTGCCTGTGGCTGAGGAGGAGGAGAGGGAGGAGCTGGCAGGGCGAGCATGGGGCGTGTGTGGCGCGCGCGTGCACGCATCCGGACTGGAGTGGGAGAGTGAGCGAGCGGAGTCCAGAGAGCGTGGACCAACATGGCAACAGGCATGCCGTCCGCCATGACAGCAAGGATCGGAATGCCATCCAGAGGCATGTCCACAGAAGGAGATGGAGGAGGGCCCGATGGTGACTCCGGTGTGCATGCAAAAGGGGACATGGCCGTGGCAATGTTGCGGATCTGTGTGATGGTGGCGGGAGATAGACGAGGGTTGGATATCTGGGAGGAGAGGGAGCCATTGTCCCCGTCCTCAGAGGAGAAAGGTGAGGCCCCAGAACCATGACGGAAGAGCGCACGGCTCTCTAGTTTGATGACGGCGACATCGTTGTCTGGCAGGCGAACCATGAGGCAGGGGAGAAGGACGAAATCGCGAGCTACCATGACGAGGGCGCGAATGCTGGAGTGATCGCCCTGGAAGCAGTGCTGGTCAGCGGAGACGAAATCTCCAAGATGAGAGAAGTACTCTGCCCCCTCAGGGTGCCAGAGCTCGTCAGGGTAGTCGAACGCCTCGATCTCGGCCATATGGATGAAGATGGCCATGGATCTGTTGTCGGCATGTTCGGGCCGTTCGAAGAAGAGGGTGTTGCCCTCGTGGTGGATGGGGCCATGGCCAGTGGCCGCGAGGCGCTCCTCTGCGTTGGCAAAGGAGAGGCGCGCGGCACCGCGTGCGGAGGAGGTGAGCCGAAGGTGGGGTTGTTACGGTGGCGTGCGATAGCCTGACGGATGAACCGGAAGGGGTTATGCATGGGGGTGGCTAGGTGTACGTAGGCTAGGTTGTCAACCTGGCGAACCAGGCAGCTTGGAGGGACGAGGATAGGGATGTG
>NC_041393.1:358458354-358467832 GCF_002162155.2 Triticum dicoccoides
GACGGCACCGGCGGCGAGGATGAGGAGGTGCGCGGCCCGAAGATGAGTGGGAGGCGGAAGGGTGGCAAATCGGTGGTGAGGACGCAGTGAGATCCGAACTAGATCGGCGCGCCGTCAGAACGCCTGGAACCAACCGACGAGCCGGAGGCGGTGTGGGTGCCGGTCGTGTGCGCCATTGGGCTGCATGGCGAACGCACAAAGGCGGGGTTAGTACGTGGAGAAGGGGGCATGGGAGGAAAAAAAGGAAGGAAGCGGGTGGCCTTGCACCTGAAACTCCGATGGCCAGAGCACCAGCAGCGGGAGCACCGAACGGGGTCGCGGCAGTCTGCGACGTTGTGGTCAGAAGCGAGGCACCGAAAGCACCTAGCCTTCTTCTTGCGGGTGTAGTGGTGGTGGATGTGCTTGAGGCTGGCCATCTGGGGAGTGGGGGGTTTATAGGCCGGAGAGGCCCATGGGTTGGAGAGGGGGGATGCAGAGACCCGAGGCGGGGAGCTGAGCAAAACCTCCCGGTAGCTGTGCGGGACTTGCAGCGGCGTGGAGATCGAAGAGCTTGCAGGGATGGCAGCGGTGGCAGTGGCGTGGCCTTGGTTAATGGCGGTCTCGGGATGGAGCTGAGGGGACGGGGTGGGGAGTAGGCTGACGGAGGTAGGGAGGCAGGTGGTGGAGTAGACGTGATGATGGGCGCATGCGCGTGCATGCAAGCGTTGGTTTTATCGTGCGGTGAGGACGGACGGGGGGTGGTTTGGGGGCCTGCTGGTTCAGTGATAGTGGGGTTAGATTTTGCGTAAGAAACGACATCTAGGGGATCGAGCGGTCGAGCAGCCGACCGGCGGGCGGCTGGGGCGACTGAGGTGGGGCCGATCTGGCAGTGGTTTGCGGTGGGGGGAGCGCGCCGTCCAAAGCCATATTGCTTAAAAAACCAGGCTGGTTGATGGAGGGTATAGCGCAACCGTCGCCATGGTCTTGTTTTCTTTCTGTAGAAAGGATGCAGGGAGACACGACGGGAGAGGCCGAGAGGGATGAGAGGCACACGTGTCCCATGCCATCGAGTGCATTGTGGTCAACCAAGGCAGCGGCAGGGGTATCCACGCATGGAACAGTGCGGTGTATCTGTGTGGGCAGATGAGCGAGATCTTGTGTTGATACTTTAGTCGACGGGTACGGTCCAAGCAAGGACGTGGGGTGGTTAGGCAGGACGGGAGCGATCGAGTCAATCGAGTCAGGTTCGAACACAATTGGCAGCGGTACCGATCGCACTATTTGAGATGCTTGGTCAAGGGAGTCAAAGAGCTGAAGTTCAAAATTTGAAAACTGGATGGGTGCGCCGCGGAGAACTTCTGTTCTTACATTGACCGAGTACACATGCACTAGAAACAAATTCGGAGCGAGCGTGACCGCGTGGAAGACACGTTGGAATGAAAACTGGTGGTCTAAAGCATTATTAATCAGAGTTTCATTTGCGCATACTGACTTAGAGCAAAAGACTACCCATATTGGCGTGGTTGGTTTATGTGTTAAGCATGTGGTGGGTGTGGTGACAAGGCAGTGGTACTTAGAGAAAATGAGCTTATTGAACGAAATGCGAGGTCGGAACATTCGCACCTTTGCATGTGATCGCGGTGGGTCGAGCGTTGTGGGAGCCGCAGGAGATATAGGTGGCAGCCGACCGTTGACGATGGCGGGTCCCAGCTGCATGGAAGGCATGCACGGGAGGGAGCACGGGGGCTCGTCGACGACGATGCGAGACGGCGACACCGAAGGCTGGAGCGGCGAGGGCGGTCGTTCCACCGGCATGGCCAGCGTGTCATGCGGCGCAACCGTGATGGTGGCGAACATGCGAGGGGCCACAACAGGGGTGCGTGCCGCCATGAGCGTGGCGACATGAATGGAGGAGATCGGCGTAGCAAAAGCTGCGTTTGAGAGTCGCTCAACAGAGATGGAGCGCGCATCGCCACCAAAGCGGAACGAGAGGAGCGTTGGCCACCAGAGTGTTGTCGACCATGAAGTCCGCTTTTGTGTACGAAGAAGATGATTTTGTTTGGCGAAGCGGAGAAAGGTGGGTTTATGAAAACTTTGGACGAGAACAGATCGAGGATGTTGCGTGCAAAATCAACGCCGGGCGAGGGGAAAAACCCAAGCTGGGAACGCAGAAATGCGTCAGCGTGAGGAAAACGGTCGCCAATGTCGAATTTTGGCTTTTGGTGGATGGATGGCTGGGGTGTGTTTTTGGACGGCGGTGGGAAAGGAAGAAATTCGACGGAGTGGGTGGTAGCGACGAGGATGGGTTCGGCGATGAGAGCTCGAACGATGCGCATGTCGGAGACCGAGATGCGAAAGAGCTGCTCATGGAGGCGAGTCACCTGGAAGGCGGGGGCGTAGCCACCGAGGCATGCTTGCATGAGGACGGCCACAAGCTCCTCGTCAAGGTCGAGCGAGGAGTGGTGGACATGCACAGAGAGGAAGCATGGAGGCTCGTGGCGGCGCGGGTTGATATGCTTGGAGAGGCAGCGCCATACCTGGGCCTGGAAGTCATCGCCCATGGCGTCGCCAACGCCAAGCGCAGCACGCAGGGCCTTGGTGGTGGGGGAATCCTTCCATGGAATGGGGTCATGGAAGGTAGCCGAGGCCGGATGCGCGAGGGGGGTGGCGGCGGCTGGAGTAGGGGCGAGGGAGGTGGATGGGGCAGGGCACCGGAGGGGAGAGGGGGGGGGAGAGCCATCAGGAATTTGAATGCCATCAAGCCATGCAAGAAATTCGAGCTTCTTATCATCTTGAGAAGGAGCATATATGTTAGTTAGGGTCCAACATGAGCCACATCTGGTTGATTGAAAGCCAACTGAGAGGGCATATTCATTCTGAAAGAGCACTTCTCCAGAAAATTGAGATGAAGCCCAGACAGTTAGTAATCCTCCTGACCTTCCTTCTGATGGTAAATAAGCAAAACAATCAAATCTGGCTAGGCAGAATTTTCTGATGAAGGAAATGTCTATAATTTCCTGAAAACAGACCATAGAACAACCACTCATCAATCTTATTCTGGATATGCAGCCATTTATCTGGAGAATTGATGCCTCTTATGTTCCAGTTAAGTACTTTCCAAGCTTGCTTGGTCATTGTGAACAAATAGAGGGAATGGGGTGCACAAGGGTACATAGCAATGACCTGAGAGGGACCAGGCCAAGGCAACAACATATACAAACTGCAGATAATCATCAGTCACATAGACCTTTAACTGAACATAAAGCCATAAGAGCCTGCATTACATAAACATTCAGAAACTGGAACTGGAAGGCTAAGTAATAAGCCATTGGATAACAAAGGAAGCTGACTAGAGCTGCAGTTCCTCTTTCCTTCACTGCCTTACTTCTTCTTGGGGTTCTTCTTGGTCTTGGCATCATCAGGAACCTTCTTGGATGTTTTCTGCTTCTTCTGCACTGGAGGCTTGCTCTCCACCATCCCAAATTTATCATAAAGGCTCTTGACCACCTTCTTGTTAAGTGGAGGAGCATCTGCAGCACATGCAAGACAATCTTTGTCAAGGCATGTCTTACCCTTGTAGCCCTTGGCCAGTTGCTTGAGTCTAGCACTCCTAACTTCTGAGACCACTAGGGGAGTTTTGCCTTTTCCTGATGTGCACCACAGAAGTACTAAAATGCTCCATTTGCACAACATGAGAGGATCTAAGTGCCTGTGGGGTGGAATAACCCTTGGTAGCATTCTGTCCAGCCAAAAGCAGAGAGCACACTGGTGGGGCTTCTGATGGGCAGCCTTGAGGGACCAGAAAAACTGAAAAGACAGTCCATTTGAATTGCCTTCCTGGATTAACTGCCAAAGCTTCGATTGAAGAATATTTTTTACCCACACAAAATCCTCAGATGACAGCAATTTAGCTATGAAAAAGTCAGCCCAAGATACTGGAACAGACAGACTGGCAGTTTGGTAAAGCAGGACAAAAGTGTTTCTGCTAGGCAGCTCTTCCTTCCTGAGAGAAGACAGCAGTAAGCTGGAGATTGTCTGCAGTTTGAACCTCTTTGTCCTGAGTCTGAACAACATTCTTCTCCAAATCAGCTTGAACAGAATTGCCTATAGCAGAGGAGAGAGTGGCAGGTGTTGTCATTGCAATCTGAGGTGTTTCAGTAGCTGCACAATGAGAGAAGGCAAGGTGTAGAATAGGTTCTGACTCAAGTAGCACCTCATGCTTTGCATCTGCAAAAGTAAAAGTCCCCTCCACTGCAGCACAAGGCAAATAGTCCAACTTTCTCTGGTGAGAGGATAGTGCAATCACAGGCAGAGCATCATAATCCACTTGCTGTTCAAGTACCACCATACCAAGATGGATGTTGTTCATAATAATATTGCGAGCTTGCTGGACTGGAACATCAACTAGCTTTTCATTTGGAACTCCCATGCCCACCTGGAATGCATTGACGGAATCACTAGAAGTGTTCTCTTGAGTCAGAACTGAAGGTCGCAGTCAGATCACTAATGGCCATCTCCAGCACAGGAACATTAATATCCAGATTATTGGCCTGCACTTCATGAAGAATTGGTTGAATAGGAGGATGATTATGAATCACAGGATTAAGCATCTCTTCCAGTTTCTGGAATTCCTCCTGATTGAGCTCATGAGCCCCTGCTATAAGAAGATCACTGATCTCCAGGAAATCTCTTGGTACATGCTGCCGTGGGTTTTGATTTAAGTCAATAACTGGTCCCAAGATATGATTAACATTCTGACCTGCAATATTAACCTGATCCTGCAGATTAGGGTCAGAATTATGCTGTAAATGCTGATCATGCTGCTCCTCGTGCCCAATATCAGCAGGCTGAATCCCTGGCTGATCATCCCATTCTGGCCAAAACTGCTTCTCATGCCCAATGTCAGCAGGCTGAATCCCTGGCTGATCATCCCTCCGGCCCAGATGGTTTACCGGTGCTTTTCTCAGAGCTTGCTGGAACACCATCAAATCAGATGTCATGGAGGTGATCAACCTCTTCTCCAACCTGCAAATGGCTAACTTTCATTGGCTCAATTTGCCGGACATTGTTTTGATCCCCAAGAAAGAGTCTGAGCCGTGTACTACCTTACTTCCATCAGCATGTCTAAAGGTGTCAAGAAGAGTCTGAGCAACAAGATGAAGACTTTCCTTTGGGGCTGTACCGAAAGGATTTATGGTGGAAAATGCAAGGTTAATTGGGAGCATGTTTGTCGTCCAGCCGATCTGGGAGGGCTTGGAGTTCTCCACCTCGGCAAGTTCTCCTGTGCCCTGCACCTCTGCTGGTTGTGGCTTGTTTGGACATCCCGGAGTGGCCTTGGTTGGCCTCGATCTCCATTGCTACCACTCCGCTGGTTGTGGTTTGTGTGGATTTGAACCTAGTTTCATGTTATTCTTTATGCGAACACATTCTTTCATATTCTCTGGAAAAGAGATGCAGAATAACATCACTCCCAGTCTTGCAGAATTTTCAGAGTGATCTTTATAAAAACATCAGTGTCCTGCTTTGTAGATGAATGATTCGGTCATCTGCTGGATCGTACCTGTTTGTACAACTGTGGAGAAGTATATAGCAGTATCCTGCTTTGTAGATGATGGAACATGATGCAGACGAGGAGCACATGGAGGCTTACCTCCCTGTAATTTGAACCATTGGGATGCGGACTGAAATCGTTTTAGTTTCCCTATTGAGCCAATACAGTTTTAATACAAACAAGTATGACTCGCATGGCATTGTAGAGAAGTAATGATGAGTTAAGAGCAAGTATAATGGTGGGCTTATACCAAAAAAGGCTTCCGCCCCGCTTTATATATAAAGCAAAGATTCACCAACATCCCGATACAGACGTTCGCCACCGGCGAACAAAAGCACACACCCAAGGAATGATACACAGGCGCTGAGCGCAGCAACACCATCCCTCACTACGAAGAGATGAAGCCACATATGACGATCCGTGGACTCCAAGGCGGCGCCTTCGGCAAGGATACGACACCGGCGCCGCCACCGCTCGATCCAAGGATCAGAGTTTCCCTTGGAGCACACGATGGGCGATGAAAGCCGTGACGACGCCTTCAAGAAGGGAATGAGTTTCGTCGCTGCCGGTCTGTCCACAGAAAGAACAAGTTTTCACCCCGGCCACCCCTCACCACCACCGAACGCTGCAGGCTGCCACGCCCCCCGCACGACCATGGCCATCGGGCAGCACTAAGCCGTGGGCTCTGCCCAAAAGCACCGCGCTACCACCATCGGGGCCGCTGCCCCGGCATCGAAGACCTAGGCACCACCTGACCCGAGACCCGCCGCTACCCCAACCAAAGAGACGAGCGGAAAGGCCCCGCCTTTCACACCCCTGGACGACTCCCAGCGCCAAGACCCAATAGGCCGGCCAAAACTGGCCTCCATCACCGTCCTGCAGCCCCGAGCGCGAGACGAGCTCCGTCCTGCCGCCGGGCGCGAGACGAGCTCCGTCCTGCAGCCGGACGCGAGACAAGCTTTGTCCTGCTGCCGGGCGTGAGACGAGCTCCGTCCTGCTGCCGGGCGCGAGATGACTAGTAGATGGAGCGACGGTCGAAGCGGTCCGACCGCAAACGAGCCGACGCCGGAGATAGCCGGCCGTCGCGTGGGCAGATCCCCCAAACCACCGTGTAGCCCCCGCGCCCCCGGGAGGCCACCACCATGTGCCGGACCTCCGCGCGCCGCCGCTGTGACGCCCCCGATTCAATCGTACACTAATCATGCACGCAAATGTGTATGATCAAGATCAGGGACTCACGGGAAGATATCACAACACAACTCTACAAATAAAATAAGTCATACAAGCATCATAATACAAGCCAGGGGCCTCGAGGGCTCGAATACAAGTGCTCGATCATAGACGAGTCAGCGGAAGCAACAATATCTGAGTACAGACATAAGTTAAACAAGTTTGCCTTAAGAAGGCTAGCACAAACTGGGATACAGATCGAAAGAGGCGCAAGCCTCCTGCCTGGGATCCTCCTAACTACTCCTGGTCGTCGTCAGCGGGCTGCACGTAGTAGTAGGCACCTCCGGTGTAGTAGGGGGTCGTCGTCGATGGTGGCGTCTGGCTCCAGGGCTCCAGCATCTGGTTGCGACAACCAGGTAGAAGGGAAAGGGGGAAAAGAGGGAGAAAAGCAACCGTGAGTACTCATCCAAAGTACTCGCAAGCAAGGAGCTACACTACATATGCATGGGTATATGTGTAAGGAGGCCATATCAGTGGACTGAACTGCAGAATGCCAGAATAAGAGGGGGATAGCTAATCCTGTCGAAGACTACGCTTCTGGCAGCCTCCGCCTTACAGCATGTAGAAGAGGGTAGATTGAAGTCCTCCAAGTAGCACCTCCAAGTAGCATCTCCAAATAGCATCTCCAAGTAGCATCTCCAGTAGCATCGCATAGCATAATCCTACCCGACAATCCTCTCCTCGTCGCCCTGCGGAAAAGCGATCACCGGGTTGTCTGTGGAACTTGGAAGGGTGTGTTTTATTAAGTATCCGGTTCTAGTTGTCATAAGGTCAAGGTACAACTCCAAGTCGTCCTGTTACCGAAGATCACGGCTATTCGAATAGATTAACTTCCCTGCAGGGGTGCACCAACTTACCCAACACGCTCGATCCCATTTGGCCGGACACACTTTCCTGGGTCATGCCCGGCCTCGGAAGATCAACACGTCGCAGCCCCACCTAGGCTCAACGGAGAGGCCAGCACGCCGGTCTAAACCTAAGCGCGCAGGGGTCTGGGCCCATTGCCCTGAGCACACCTGCACGTTGCGTACGCGGCCGGTGAGCAGACCTAGCAACCTCCATTACAAAGGAAGTTGCGTTAACGCAGTCCAACCCGGCGCGCGCCGCTCAGTCGCGGACGTCACGAAGTGCTTCGGCTGATACCACCACGTCGGGATACCCATAACTACTCCCATGTAGATGGTTAGTGCGTATAGGCTCGTAGCCAGACTCAGATCAAATACCAAGATCTCGTTAAGCGTGTTAAGTATCCGCGAACGCCGAACAGGACCAGGCCCACCTGTCTCCTAGGTGGTCTCAACCTGCCCTGTCGCCCCGCCACAAAGTAACAGTCGGGGGCCATCGGGAACCCAGGCCCACCTCTACCGGGATGGAGCCACCTGCCCCTTCAGCCCCCATCTCCGAACAGTATCACAGGTAATGTAACTGTGTAAAGTATATCGTATATGCCCGTGATCACCTCCCGAAGTGATCACGGCCCAATAGTATAGCAAGGCAGACCGACAAGAATGTAGGGCCAATGATGATAAACTAGCATCCTATACTAAGTGTTTAGGATTGCAAGTAAGGTATCAACAGATGTAGCAACAATGTCAGGCTATGCATCAGAATAGGATCAACGGAAAGCAGTAACATGCTACACTACTCTAATGCAAGCAGTATAGAGTAGAATAGGCGATATCTGGTGATCAAGGGGGGGGGGGCTTGCCTGGTTGCTCTGGCAAGAGAGAGGGGTCGTCAACTCCGTAGTCGAACTGGGCAGCAGCAGCGTCGGTCTCGTAGTCTACCGGAGAGAAGAGGGGGAAGAAACAATGAATACCAAGTAAACAGATGCATATCGATGCATGACATGTCAAGTAATGATGCTAGGTGTGCCCAATCACGGTAGTAGGTGATACCGACGAAGGGGGAAAACATCCGGGAAAGTATTCCCGGTGTTCCGCGTTTTCGGATCGGTGAACCGGAGGGGGAAAGTTGCATGTTCGGTATGCTAGGGGTGTGCGGCGGATGAACGGGCTGCGTATCCGGATTCGTCTCGTCGTTCTGAGCAACTTTCATGTAGAAAGTATTTTCATCCGAGTTACGGATTAAAAGATATGATTTTCTAAAGATTTTATTAATTTCTGAAATTTAATTAATTATCTAATCCAACATTATCCAGAATAGTAAATGCTGACGTCAGCATGACATCAGGGTGATGTCAGCAGTCAACGTTGACCATTGACCTGGTCAACCTGACGTGTGGGTCCAGTGGGACCCACCTGTCATTCTCTATTTAGTTTAATTACAGATTAGTTAATTTAGTTAGTGATTAGGTTAATCTAATCAGGATTATTTAACTTAATTAATTACTTAATTAATTAATTAATTAATATTCTAATTATTCTAATTATTATTTACTTAATTAATTAATATATTTATTTATTTATTTATTTTAAATTCCTTTTCTTAAACGTTCTGGGGTGGGGCCCCCTAGTCAGTGGCACACAGGGCCTTAACAGGCACGGGACCTAACGGGTGCGTGGGCGCCCGTCAGGGGCGAGCCCGAACACTGGCTCAGGGGGTGGCCATCGGCGCGCCTGGGCGCCGGCGGCCAAGGCAGCGACAACGCGGGGCGAGGGGAGCAGGGGCAAGGACGACGCCGGAGTTGCAACACCACTAGTGGAGCGACGAGGCGGCGAGGTGGGGCACAAGGCGAGGGGCGCCATGGTTGGGTCG
>NC_041393.1:358468557-358476255 GCF_002162155.2 Triticum dicoccoides
GGTGTCGGGGCGAACGGCGGGGTCGACGCGGAAGCAGGCCGGCGGGGAGGCGGTCCTGCGAGGCGGCGGCGAGCTCCTCCCCTGGTCCCGATCCAATCGGGGAGAGAGGGGGCAGATATTTTCGGGAGAGAGGGGAAGTAGGGTGGTGACTGGTTAGGGTTTCCCCCCTGTGCGGATAAGGCAGGGGCGGGTCGGTCGGCTGGGCCAGGTAGGCCGGCCTGGCTGGCCCGATGGCCAGCTGGGCCGAGGCCTAGTGGGGGGGGGGCAGGCTTTTGTTTTTTTTTGTTTAGTTAGGTTCTGCTTTTCTTTTTATTTAATTGTTTTCTTGTTTCTTTTTATTTGTAGTTTCTTTTATTTTCAGTTTTATAAAATTACCACTAGTGCCTAATTTGTATTTACCAATAAACTACTACGAGATTAATTCTTAACCCATAATAAAATAGTGTTAGCATTTTATAAATTCAATAGGCATTTGTTTAATTGATTTCACTATTGTTTTAATTGTTTTAGGGCCTTTAAACATTTTATCAAAGTTTGGTCTCTCCACCATAATTACCTATGTATTACTTGGTTCACTCCGAACATTTAAATTTTAATATTTGAAAACTTTTATTGTTTGCTCGATTTTGAATTTGAAATTCGAACTAGGTTCCGAACTAACGCGAGTTTAACCACAGTAACCGAGGTGACGTGGCATCATTAGCGGGGGTTACTGTAGCTTAATTACCCGGGCGTCACAATTCTCCCCCACTACAAGAAATCTCGTCCCGAGATTTAAGAGGGGAGTAAGGGGAAAGTTCTGGTTATGATATTCTAACGGATCTTCTCGAAGAAGTTAATCCCTTTCGCTGGTGTCTTCAATCCTTTATTCCGATGCATCATGATAAACTTGTCATCATTTCTTCAGGGAACTCCATCGTACTTACGAATAGGTAAGGGGTAGCTCTACAATGATAGGATGTTATAAGGGAAAATCATCTGGGGGTATCCCAAGAATGAACTTATGAGTATCTCTCGAGTTGAACAAATGACACACATTGAGAGCAAAGTAAGACAGTGCGATAAGAAGTTTCAAGCGGATAGGCAATCGTTCATTGCCTGAAGCAGAGTGCGAAAGGGGTTCAGAGCAACGGGAATAAGTATTGCGTCCGATACCAGAATAGATCAACAGGCAAGTGGCCCATGAATTACATACGAGGCCACGCGTGAGGAATAACTTTGGGAACAGGGGGTGTACAGGAGAGTCAGGTTTCGATCCTGTGGAACTGTGGGTTATGGGCCCACCATGTGGTTGAAAGTAGGAAGGGGGCCGACAATTTGCACGGTCATGATAGTAAAGCGTGTCAAAGGGTAGCCTGTCAGATATGTCGGCAACAACATCGATACCACGGGCGAGGGACGAAGAGAACCATTTTCCTGCTCGTTGAACGAGGCGGGCCAATAGGCAAGGTTCTCGTCCATCGGTGGTTACCGGAATATCATCAACAATCATAACAGGGTCTTACTAACCAATTATACATCGAGGTGTTTACATAAGCAGTGAATCTTTACTGCTTAGATTATATAGATCACAAGAATGTCAAACACAACAAGTAAAGTAAAAGGTGATCATCAGATTAAATAGAACAATGGAATGGAAAATGTGTTTATACACCTATTTCAGGGGTATATCCTTCCCAAGGACAAGAAGAGCATGATATCCATGACAGGATATAATGTAGAAAACCCTTTAGGTAAGGGGGGAGGAATCTCATGATATTACCCATACAACGGTGTTTGGATAATTGATAAAGAGAATTTAGCATTGTGCTTCAAATGTTCTTGGTGATGAACGGAGTACCACAGACATGCTTCAGGTAGCAATGATATGGTGTTTCAATCAAGGGCCCGACTTCGGATACACCCATGATCCATCAGGAGTAACTTATAAAATAAGTCCTACCACTTCCTCCAGGAGGAATGGTTATCCTTGCAAAAGAAATCATAATGATAGGTCCTCCAGCCAGGGGGGGTGCTAGGCATGACATCATGTTACCGGGCCATCAAAGGACAAACAACATAATTCCTGGAAAGTTGTCCCAACCATCATATCTGACCGAGATTCAGATCCAATTGGTGTCATGATGCCTCAGACTTAGGATATCTGGGAAGAAAAGGTGTAACGCAAGTTGACGAGATGGCATTGTAAGATTCTCGGGGAAATGAACTATGTGGTGATTTCCGTTATCAGGAGTCCATCATTAACCCAAGGAGAGGACAAGGAGGTGTCTGGTGAACTCAACGGCAATTCACCAAGATTCCCAAAAGATGGATGTCCACAATTAAGTGAACAAGGAGATAACATTGGTCAGATCAAATGATATAAGGAAATATGCTCGAGGAAAACATACATAATTAAACATTGGTTGAAAGGTGCGCCCGAAATATGGGTTGGGTTGCACGACCAATGTCAGAATGGTGATTCAATAGTCAATAGCCTAAGAATGAACTTCCGACCATTAACTTCAAAAAAAAAATTAGGGTTGCTAGAAGGAAAGAATCCAAACAACACCGTTCACTTGTTGGAATTAACACGGGGACCAAGAAAGAATGGTGATGTTGAGAAGTATTTCTATGTCAAGAATTCTCAAGAGGTGGAACAAATCTCAGAACATTCTTGACATAAAGGATGGTAATACTCCAAGGTAAAGAAGAACAACTGCTGGATAGCAAGGAACTCAAGGTATAACACCAAACATGAACAAGCTTGCGTTGGTGGGAGGGCAATAAAGTGGTCGACGATAATACAATTCATCGAGGGCAAGGATGGTATTTCTCATCATGAATTCAATTGATATCCTGGATGAGCTCAGAATGTTGATGATCACGACACCTTTGTCGCGAGAGTTCATGAAGATGTAATCGATCAGTGACGACATCAAGTCAAGTAATGATGAAGTGAAAGGTTATTGGAACCAAAGGTACGACACAAACTCGAAACCAAGCTTGTTGTTCAAGGCGAATTGATATGACGATTAGGATCGACGTAAGGTTAGTTCATCGTCGAAAATTGGTGCTCCGAGAATAAGGACCAGGTAGCACAGTTAGAATCGTCACGACAATGATATAGCCAAACAGGCTAGGAATGGCGTGATCGGGTACAAACTCGTACTTATAGAAGCTTACTGAAGAGTTGTTGAACCGTAGAGCGGACTCGGTTCAGTTATCGGTGTCTTTGAGTGTTCAATAACTCAGAGCCCGCGAAAAATTGGAATCAGTGGGAAGGTAGCACTTGATGAAGAACTCATAAAAAGTTATGCAATTCCATGATAATCTCGAGATACCAGGGGGTAATACTCGACACAAGATCAAAGTAAAGGTTGGTCTGGTGTATTGATCCATAGAAGACAATTGTTTTAACTTGTCCGAGAAATGAGATCAAAGAAGAACAATCATGGTCGGAACCACGATTGCACAAGGCCAGATCCTAGATATAAGATGAACTTATACCAAAGGAATAATTCATTTAAGAGCAGCTTTAATGATAAGATCTACATCGTGTCCATGGGCATGAACACAAGTTCAAGGTCGACTCCCACTTCTCCAATGCATAACCTTTCATTCACTTCTCACGTTCGATGAAGTTGCAGTGTTGAAATTTTATCTGGTGAAGCACCAGAAGAGTATGACTCGTGAAAACTTTCGGGTTCACACGGTTTAGAGAAGGCATATGTTCAACCCATAGGGGCTTCTTAGAAACATATACCACAAGTTTCAAGAGTAATTAACACAAGCCCGAAAGCAGAGCATGGTTGGCCAAGCAGAGGATACAACTTAACAAAGGCATTATGTATCAGGGGAAGAACTCATAAAGTGATCAAATGTGAAGGACACTGTCGGATAACAATCCAACAAAGGACTTGATGGTCCACAAAGGATCTGATACGAGTATCGGTACTCAACTAGAGGAAGAAGAATGCAAGGAGATCAGATTATAGAAACAATTGACTAACTCAATTGTCAAATGCAAAGGAATTATGATTTCCAAATCAAGGGATCAGAAGCAATGCTCTGATTAGGGATGGATAAGTTGAATAGCCTTAGGGTACAATCAACGACAATTGGATTGGTCGAGAACCAATTCCAGTTAAAAGAATGGAAGCTCAGCCGGAAAGGTAATTTATAAGGATCAATGATGATTGCGTGTATTCGTAGCATATCGAGTCAACAGACTCAAAATGATAATGACAAGGAATGTCAATAAGATTTCTATACTTATGGGATTAATCATAATGAAAGCAAACAAGAAATTCCAGAGCAATAGGTTGCTGAGGATTTTCGGGATATCGGGTGGTATTTCGAAGACTTTTGTGTAACACATGAACAACTGGGGGATGAGCGGATACTCGATAAGTGCGAGAATTAACCGTAGGGGTATTCAAGTGACAAAGAACAGCAAGGCAGTAAGCTCAAGGGATTATTGAAACAACGACGAGTTTTTCAGGGTATCTTGTAATAACAAGACCACTGGGGATGAATGTAAGAATAACAAATGCAAGTAGTTATCCATAAGGGTTTGCGGTGGAAGGTGAATTGCAAACGCGATGAACACAAGTTCTCGGGTTAACAGTGGAGAGTATCTTCAGGGTCTTCTGGTGCAGCAGACGATCATTAGTAATAAGGGGCTCTCCGGGTGAAAGTGATAACGAGATCCTAATGTTAGACTTAGTAAACTTCATTTAACCCGAATAGAGGAGAGATCAGAGTCCCAAAGTAAAGGTCGAGGAGTAAAAGATCCTAGTACCACCCAATGGCGACGTGGGCCCATGGGCCGCACAGCCATGTTAGTAAAAGTTTTGTAAAGTCTAGACTCGACTTCGGCCAAGGAGTTGGAAGGGGGATTCCTACAGGCAGTCGGCTCTGATACCAACTTGTGACGCCCCCGATTCAATCGTACACTAATCATGCACGCAAATGTGTACGATCAAGATCAGGGACTCACGGGAAGATATCACAACACAACTCTACAAATAAAATAAGTCATACAAGCATCATAATACAAGCCAGGGGCCTCGAGGGCTCGAATACAAGTGCTCGATCATAGACGAGTCAGCGGAAGCAACAATATCTGAGTACAGACATAAGTTAAACAAGTTTTCCTTAAGAAGGCTAGCACAAACTGGGATACAGATCGAAAGAGGCGCATGCCTCCTGCCTGGGATCCTCCTAACTACTCCTGGTCGTCGTCAGCGGGCTACACGTAGTAGTAGGCACCTCCGGTGTAGTAGGGGGTCATCGTCGATGGTGGCGTCTGGCTCCAGGGCTCCAGCATCTGGTTGCGACAACCAGGTAGAAGGGAAAGGGGGAAAAGAGGGAGAAAAGCAACCGTGAGTACTCATCCAAAGTACTCGCAAGCAAGGAGCTACACTACATATGCATGGGTATATGTGTAAGGAGGCCATATCAGTGGACTGAACTGCAGAATGCCAGAATAAGAGGGGGATAGCTAATCCTGTCGAAGACTACGCTTCTGGCAGCCTCCGCCTTACAGCATGTAGAAGAGGGTAGATTGAAGTCCTCCAAGTAGCACCTCCAAGTAGCATCTCCAAATAGCATCTCCAAGTAGCATCGCCAGTAGCATCGCATAGCATAATCCTACCCGGCAATCCTCTCCTCGTCGCCCTGCGGAAAAGCGATCACCGGGTTGTCTGTGGAACTTGGAAGGGTGTGTTTTATTAAGTATCCGGTTCTAGTTGTCATAAGGTCAAGGTACAACTCCAAGTCGTCCTGTTACCGAAGATCACAGCTATTCGAATAGATTAACTTCCCTGCAGGGGTGCACCAACTTACCCAACACGCTCGATCCCATTTGGCCGGACACACTTTCCTGGGTCATGCCCGGCCTCGAAAGATCAACACGTCGCAGCCCCACCTAGGCTCAACGGAGAGGCCAGCACGCCGGTCTAAACCTAAGCGCGCAAGGGTCTGGGCCCATCGCCCTGAGCACACCTGCACGTTGCGTACGCGGCCGGTGAGCAGACCTAGCAACCTCCATTACAAAGGAAGTTGCGTTAACGCAGTCCAACCCGGCGCGCGCCGCTCAGTCGCTGACGTCACGAAGTGCTTCGGCTGATACCACCACGTCGGGATACCCATAACTACTCCCACGTAGATGGTTAGTGCGTATAGGCTCGTAGCCAGACTCAGATCAAATACCAAGATCTCGTTAAGCGTGTTAAGTATCCGCGAACGCCGAATAGGACCAGGCCCACCTGTCTCCTAGGTGGTCTCAACCTGCCCTGTCGCTCCGCCACAAAGTAACAGTCGGGGGCCGTCGGGAACCCAGGCCCACCTCTACCGGGATGGAGCCACCTGCCCCTTCAGCCCCCATCTCCGAACAGTATCACAGGTAATGTAACTATGTAAAGTATATCGTATATGCCCGTGATCACCTCCCGAAGTGATCACGGCCCAATAGTATAGCAAGGCAGACCGACAAGAATGTAGGGCCAATGATGATAAACTAGCATCCTATACTAAGTGTTTAGGATTGCAAGTAAGGTATCAACAGATATAGCAACAATGTCAGGCTATGCATCAGAATAGGATCAACGGAAAGCAGTAACATGCTACACTACTCTAATGCAAGCAGTATAGAGTAGAATAGGCGATATCTGGTGATCAAGGGGGGGGGCTTGCCTGGTTGCTCTGGCAAGAGAGAGGGGTCGTCAACTCCGTAGTCGAACTGGGCAGCAGCAGCGTCGGTCTCGTAGTCTACCGGAGAGAAGAGGGGGAAGAAACAATGAATACCAAGTAAACAGATGCATATCGATGCATGACATGTCAAGTAACGATGCTAGGTGTGCTCAATCGCGGTAGTAGGTGATACCGACGAAGGGGGAAAACATCCGGGAAAGTATTCCCGGTGTTCCGCGTTTTCGGACCGGTGAACCGAAGGGGGAAAGTTGCGTGTTCGGTATGCTAGGGGTGTGCGGTGGATGAACGGGCTGCATATCCGGATTCGTCTCGTCGTTCTGAGCAACTTTCATGTAGAAAGTATTTTCATCCGAGTTACGGATTAAAAGATATGATTTTCTAAAGATTTTATTAATTTCTGAAATTTAATTAATTATCTAATCCAACATTATCCAGAATAGTAAATGCTGACGTCAGCATGACATCAGGGTGATGTCAGCAGTCAACGTTGACCATTGACCTGGTCAACCTGACGTGTGGGTCCAGTGGGACCCACCTGTCATTCTCTGTTTAGTTTAATTACAGATTAGTTAATTTAGTTAGTGATTAGGTTAATCTAATCAGGATTATTTAACTTAATTAATTACTTAATTAATTAATTAATTAATATTCTAATTATTCTAATTATTATTTATTTAATTAATTAATATATTTTTTAAAATTCCTTTTCTTAAACGTTCTGGGGTGGGCCCCCCTAGTCAGTGGCACACAGGGCCTTAACAGGCACGGGACCTCACGGGTGTGTGGGCGCCCGTCAGGGGTGAGCGCGAACGCTGGCTCAGGGGGTGGCCATCGGCGCGCCTGGGCGCCGGCGGCCAAGGCAGCGACAGCGCGGGGCGAGGGGAGCAGGGGCAAGGACGACGCCGGAGTTGCAGCACCACTGGTGGAGCGACGAGGCGGCGAGGTGGGGCACAAGGCGAGGGGCGCCGTGGTTGGGTCGTCGGACGCGGGTGCGCGGGAGCC
>NC_041393.1:358476430-358477824 GCF_002162155.2 Triticum dicoccoides
ACGCACGGGCGCAGCAGAGGGCACCGACGGCGTCAGCCGCGGGCGCGGTCTGGCGCGGTGTGCAGGGAGCGGGAGCAGCACGGGCGGCGAGTGTGCGCGTGCGGACGCGACGGCGGATCCGCTAGGGAAGAAGAGGGGAAGAGAAGGGGGCTCACATAGCCCTGTAGATGTGCAAAGGCGCGCTCGGGGAAGGGCCGGAGTAGCGGGGCGACGACGACGATGTCCAACTCGGGGAGGGAGTTGCGCGAGGGAGAGGCGGGGACGAGGCAGTCCGGCGGTGACGGGCGGCGCCGATGACAGGCGCCGGGGAGAGGCGGTGGGGAGACGGGCGATGGCTTCGGGACGCCGGAGATGGTGCGGTGTCGGGGCGAATGGCGGGGTCGACGCGAAAGCAGGCCGGCGGGGAGGCGGTCCTGCGAGGCGGCGGCGTCCTGGCGCGGGGGCGGCGAGCTCCTCCCCTGGTCCCGATCCAATCGGGGAGAGAGGGGGCAGATATTTTCGGGAGAGAGGGGAAGTAGGATGGTGACTGGTTAGGGTTTCCCCCCCTGTGGGGATAAGGCAGGGGCGGGTCGGTCGGCTGGGCCAGGTAGGCCGGCCTGGCTGGCCCGATGGCCAGCTGGGCCGAGGCCTAGTGGGGGGGGGGGGCAGGCTTTTGTTTTTTTTGTTTAGTTAGGTTCTGCTTTTCTTTTTATTTAATTGTTTTCTTGTTTCTTTTTATTTGTAGTTTCTTTTATTTTCAGTTTTATAAAATTACCACTAGTACCTAATTTGTATTTACCAATAAACTACTACGAGATTAATTCTTAACCCATAATAAAATAGTGTTAGCATTTTATAAATTCAATAGGCATTTGTTTAATTGATTTCACTATTGTTTTAATTGTTTTAGGGCCTTTAAACATTTTATCAAAGTTTGGTCTCTCCACCATAATTACCTATGTATTACTTGGTTCACTCCGAACATTTAAATTTTAATATTTGAAAACTTTTATTGTTTGCTCGATTTTGAATTTGAAATTCGAACTAGGTTCCGAACTAACGCGAGTTTAACCACAGTAACCGAGGTGACGTGGCATCATTAGCGGGGGTTACTGTAGCTTAATTACCCGGGCATCACAGCCGCCCACGGCCGGAGCACCGGCTACACCAGGCCGCTGCCCCACCCGCGCCGTCCACCCGGATCCCACCGCCAGATCCAAGACGGACGCGCCGCCACCCGCCCTGCAGCCGCGCAACAGCCACCCCATCCACCTATGGAGGCAGGAGGGAGACCTCCAGGAGCGGGACCACGCAGCCCACCGCGCCGGGCCACACGTCGGCGCTAGACGCCCGCCACCGCGTCGACGCGCCCCGTGCCCGCGCATCGCCACCATCGAAGCTCTGCGGCCCGCGCC
>NC_041393.1:358477995-358572652 GCF_002162155.2 Triticum dicoccoides
GGGAGGGGAGGAGGGTTTGACAAAGTTTGATGATAAATTTAAGCTATGAATGGTGGGCTTATAGCCTGCTTACATGACATTTTTGCTTATGTGGAGGAGAGAGATGTGAAAAGGTAAGAAAAGTGGGCTCTCATGCAAGAGGCTAGCTATATGCGTATTTCTAGGCAAATACAATAAATGTGATGAAAGAGAAAGATAGAAGAGAAAAAAATGTAGTAATGTAATAGCGAACCTTATAGCCCACACTATTGTATGAGTGGTTATAGATGATGGCTATAGGTGACATGGCGCCTTTATATAACAAGCACCTGGCTATATTATTAACCATGTTTTAATAAATGAAAATAAACGACTGCATGCAATGTAATTAGTGTTAATTCATCTTTGTTGAACCATGAAGATAAATAGTTACATGCGGCTGCACTGATAAATCAGCAGGCAACATTAGTAGTAACATAGCTTTTTTACAGCCGAAAAACTCCTAAGATTAGTATATGTAGTTTTTCTAGAATTATTATCATGAAGTTCTTGGGTTTTCACTAGAAATAAAAAGAAAGACATGATTTCGTGGAATTTGTATCATGGTTTTTCCAAGAATTAATCAATCCACATATACTAATCTTTTCTAGTATATGGATTTCTCATTCTTTTTTATTTGAAATTTTAACAATCATTCAATCCACTATTTATTTTAGTTACTCCATGATGAGATTCTTAGTTTTATAGAAGACACAATAACTTCATGAAAATATATTTGATTTAACATTTACTAAATCTTGAAAATTATTTAAATGCATTAAACATAAATTATTTTAAAGTTGAAGCCATATTACAATTTTGAAATGGGTACAAAAACATAAACTTGTGATATTTGTAAAGTTGAAATTATATTGCAGTCTAAAAGCTTGGTACAAACTGAATATTAGATGTGTTGCATGATTCAAAACTCTGGGCTCAACAAAATCCACATGCATGTGATTCATGAGTTAATGATGATGTCGTTGTTCGTTGTTGGGGGTTGACACAGGAGCACGGGGATGAGTGAGCAAGGAGGGGATAGTCTGTGCAAGGAGTACCTCCTTATACTATATCAAAGAATACACCATGCTAATATAGCGGTGCAAATCCCTTATGCATATTGAATGGTGAGATATCACAGGAGCTAGCCTGCATTTTCAATGGAACGTCACCAAATCATTGATAACCAGTTAGAAAAAGAGTAAATGACATTGGCGCGAATCAGAATGCAACGAGTTCTCCAAGCATGTGTATCTGCATGCTTAATTTCTTGTATTAGTATATATTGTTTATTTTCATGTTTTTCTCTGATTCTACTCGAACCCATGCCTGTAGACTTTCCGTCAGATACAAAAGCTCTTAAGCAAAACCAATGGGAAAGTAGTTAGTGATGTTATGACTTCTGCACCTCTTGTGGTGCGTGAAACTACTAACCTTGAAGATGCTGCATGGTATGTGTACATCACTGATTGGTTTCCAGAGATTATATGGACCAACTTGTATGTTAATATGTTTCTTAAAGATAACTTAATTAGATGGTGGTAATATTTTGGCATGCAGGTTACTTCTTGTTACTAAATACCGCAGGGCTGCCAGTAGTCGACAATTCGGGCAAATTGGTGAGTGGGCCAAGCCTTGCTATTTTTCTGCTTTTTTTTGCTCTAGTTAATTTGTCTTAAAACAAATTTCGGTTTGTAAGGTTGGAATCATCACAAGAGGGAACGTCGTCAGAGCTGCTCTTGAGTTTAAGAAAAATGTTGAAGGGAGTCTTTGAAGTGGAACTGTAGATGATCCTTTCCGAAGGTGGAACTTGAACATATTGCTAGTAGGCAAGCGTACTGAAAAAACTGTTGCAGCAATTAGCAAACTTATCCATGTTTACACAACATGCTAGTTTAATTACAGTTGGGATATATGTACTGTCACAGCCCTAGAATTCTTTTAGCTCCAATAATTATTTTCGTTTGATTAATTGCATTGTGAGCATCATGCATCATCCTTAAATTTCAAAAATTTGAATTGGGGGAATTTTCAAAGCCTCTGCTAAATAAAGAGCAAAGAACCCCAAAAAAATGCATTCAATGTTTCAAAAATGCCTTTAAAATAGTTCTAAGAATTTTGGCAAGAGTTATATATCAAACCAAAATTTAGGAACATTGTTAAGGAATTATTTTTGGGCTTTGAATTTAAATCATATTGTATTTGTATTTGAATTTATATTATATAATCAGAATATAATTTCAAGTAACTTTGAAATAATTTATGTGCCTCTGGATAATTCTACTGAGTTTGAATATTCAAGGGAATTTTGTCACTGGGTTTGAATTTGTTTTATTTGAAAGCAATGACAAAAGATAAAAATAAAAGAAAAAATAAAGAAAATAAGGAGAAGTAGAAATTGTACCTGGCTTACCTATGCGGCCTAGAACTGTAGCTAAGGCCCAGCCTAACTCCCCACCGTCCCCTACCTCTTGCTAGTAGGAGCAGCTGCGTGTTTGCACGTGCACGCTCGCGGCCACCTCCTCCCTGCCTGCTTCCCCGCCTTCTTGTGTCCATCTGCGTCGCAAGGGAGATGCCCCCTAGCCTCCTCTATCCTCTTCCTCGCTCTATGCTGCTCTCTCTCTTGCAGCCTTGAGCACCCCCGAGAGCACCGCCGCTGTTCATGGCAGCCATCGTGCACCCCCTTGCCTCGCCCTCATGTCCTCGAGCTCCGCCCTGACTCCGTGCGCCTCTTCGTCCAAGCACGCAAGCCCGGACGCCCGGAAGCGTCGCCATCGAGCTCGTCTCGTTCGCCTCTTCTCGAAGATTGCTGGCGTCGATCCATCGTCTGCAGTGTGTCCCCCACCACGTCGAGCATTTCTTTGTGACTGTTGTGAGCTCCTCTGCCGCTTCCCTCTTTCCCCGTGCTTGATTGCGCCGCGTAGCCGTCGCTTCCATCAAGCCCGATAACTTCTCGCCATCAGCTTCGATGTTGCCGTGGCCACAGCTGCCACCGCTTGCGTTTGAGCACTGAATGTGCTTAGCACCTTCCCAGCAACACGCAGACACCACTAGCTCGCCCGAAGACGCCCCGTAGCGCCAAACTGAGCACACCCGTAGCTTCGGTCGCCGCATACCTCATCGCCGACGCTATTTCCGGCCACTTCAGGTTGCACCTCTTGCACCGTTGGATGCGCGCAAGCGCTAGGATCGCACAGGGTCTATCCGCGCGACGTCTGGTCACGGGACTGTAAAACCCGCCGCCCTCCGCCACATCTGTCGTCGCCGGCGTCGAGTTCCGGCATGTTGACCCATTTGACTAGGGGTTTGACTCCCCTGGGTCAATGACAAGTGGGGCCAGCCCCATGCTAATTTTAGATTAGTTTAAATTTAAACTTAATTAGCACCTGTGCTTATGACATGCGGGACCCACCTGGCAGGTTTGACAACATTTTCTAGCGTTTTTATACTTTAGTAATGATTTATAAATTCCAAAAAATTGGCTAAACTTAGAAAAATAATAGAAAATCAACCGTAGCTCCAAATGAAATTCCAAATAATCCATTTGTGACATTTTTATGCATGTTTGGACAACTTAAAGTTGGTGTATATGACAATTTAAATAAATGACATTTGAAATGTCTTATATGGAGTTTGAATTTGAACCCTGGGTTCAAACTAACTTCATTTAAATTGTTGCTAGTTGCATTAGCCCAAATCACATCATGTTGCCATGTCATGATCATGCATCATATTGTTGCATTGCATTGATTGTGTTCCCTCTTGTTTGCCGGTGTTTGTTCCCTCTTGGTAGACGTCGTTCCGGCGTTCGAGATCGATGTCACTAATGAAGATACAATGCTATCTTCAGAAGTGGCAGGCAAGCAACCCCCTTGACCACTCCGATACAATCCCACTCTCTTGCTATTGCTCTCTTTTACTACATTGGGATAACAACGATATAACTATTACATGTTGCGATAGTTGAACCCATTCCTCTACATGACCTATCTTTGCCAAAGTAATTAGTAAAACCCACTAGCATGAGTAGGAGTTGTTTGAGCCATGATGTGCCTACTCATTCATGCTTGCTTGTTATGCTTGTTATGCTTAGAGTTGCGTCAGGTCTGATTCCCATCTGGGATGGATTAGAATGGTGGTGAACATGTCCTATTGTGTGAGAGCTAATGTGTGAACATGATTTGGTAAAGGTGGCGACGAGAGGCCATATAGGAGTACATGGTGGCTTGTTTCATTGATACCGTCCTTAAGAACCGAGTCATGTGTATGTTATCCAAGAACAACTATTACCACACATTGGACCCTGAAATATGATCCCGCTCGACTTTAATCGCCTTGATCTTTGTCCAGGAGTTGCAACTAGTTTCTGGTATTTATAGGTTGTGCTGGGGGCCATGCTTATGCTGTTCGGAGAGGTAGGCTTTGATGCAGCAGACATTGTGACACGGTGTACCAAGCATAGTAATCCAACGAGGTGGACTTGGGAACCCTGTACACATCGTTTGAGGTCGTAATGGAAACATCGACCGGACTTCGTTGCGAGTCAGTTCTCAGATAGGCGATAAACCTAGACTAGAGTCTTGTGTGGTTAGTCAGGTCGTGGTCTACACATATGCCGATTTTCGCTTGAAGTCTACCAAGCACATGTCATGTGCATGCGCTAAGTGGTGCAAACATGTGTGAAGTACACCCCTGTAGGGTTATAAATGATCTATTCGAATAGTCGCGTCCTCGGATATGGACTACTTGGAGACTTATATGGTTCATAAACAACTTAAAGGGGTACTCTAAAATGCGCAAGATAAGCGTGAGTGCTGTGGACGGCCTTCTCATAGGAAGACGGGAGCAGATCCATAATGGTGTATTGATATGATGAATATGTGGACTGCGCTTTCTCACCTCAAAAAAATTACCGGTAGTCGTAGTACAAGATAGCCATTGAGTTAAACTTGACTTGCTGCAGTTAAACTCCACCACCCCTTTATTGATACTGATGCATATGTAGTTAGTTCTGATGTAAGTCTTGCTGAGTACATTTGTACTCGCGTTTGCTTAATTTATGTTTTTACAGAGGAGACTTCGGGCTCACTAGTAGTTCCACGTGGGCTTCGATGATTAGCTTGGGAATCCTTAACAGAGGTCTGGTTCCTTTGGAGGATCTTGTAGGTAGACGAGCTTCTAGCCTTCTTTCTTTCCAGCCGTCTATACTCACACAGGTTTATGCTTCCGCTTGTTGCTTGTATGACTTTGTATGTTGGGTCATGAACCGATGTTTGTAATATCATGTTATATGTGGCCCTTCGGAGCCTCTTAAATGAATACCTTGAGTCGTAGAGTTAAGTTGTGATGCTATGTTGTACCAACACATACTTGCATGTTCTGTGTTCGTATGATGTGTGTTTCTACGTGTTAAGTCACGGTAACTTTGCTATAGAGTCTGACTGCCTGTAGGATTACTAAGCCAAACTAGTCGAGGTCGAGTCTAGAAATGCTTTAGTTATATAAGGGAATCGATCGTGAAAGGGAATGTAAGGCTCTTTTTACTCGTTATCCTTCTGTCATTCTAATTCTGAGGCACCCTCTTCTTTTTTACGGGGTTAAAAACTAGGCTTTCTCATCTATCTATCAGGATGACGAGTTACTATGCAAGAGACTTATAGGAAAAGTGTTGTCTTCTTGGATCGATGTTTCCATTATAATCCAGTTGTTATGTTGCCAATTGTCATATAGGTTGTATCATTTTCCATGCCTGTACAACCATTATGCTATTCAAGTCATCCAAGGTTTCTAAATAGTTTGATGCATTTGCATATCATTTCTTCCTGCTCTAATGTCTTTTGGCCAGAGTAGACACATAAGTTATTGTGTTGGGGTATGTCATTACCTTAACATATTTGTTAAAGTTAATATACGACCATGTTATGTTAAGTAAACTACCAATAGATTCAACCTTGTGTTGTATCCACAGTGTGGTAATTCTGGCCAGCATTTCGTGATGTTATTTAGTTAGTAGGTATTCTACTTTTGGGTTCTCGAACCCATGACTCATTCCGCTTATCACCGTAGATAGTGACTGTAGCCCCTTTAGGTTGATTAGTAACTTTGTTCTAGTCTTCGAGGTATATGGTATATCATTCTTCCATTACCATGAACCATCCTTGGCAGAAGTTCTTTTGAACCAAAGATCACAACGAGAGTGCTCTTGATGAGTTCTCCATTCCATAATTGCGACTCTGCCAATTCTACCTTTCTGCATGGGTTATCCGGAAGAATTATGTTAAACTTATTTGACATGCTAATCTATGCACCCACAACTCAGAAAATCATGTGTTCCTTTGAGTTGTCCCTCTTCATTTGTATTCTGACCTTCATCTACCAATTGATAGTTAGCAGTAGTTGTGCATCCGTGTTCGTCGATGCCTATTACCCCTGTGGTTCGTCTAGTCATTCTATTTCAGGATGACTAGGAGAAACAAACTCCAGTACCTCATTCGTTTCTAGGATTGTGTCAAAGTAGTTGTATTCCGTAGATCAAGAAAGCTAATCCAGCTTTCATTCAGTTCTACCCTGGAGTATTACCCCCTTTATGTTAGGAATGTCATGGGAATTGCACAACCTCTTATGAATTATTGATACATTAATACTTCTCACCGTCATCATTCATTTCTTGATCTCCGTGTTAGTTGTAACCGGTATGCTGACAAATGAACCGTGATGTGTGAAATCAATACTCCCAGCAACTTCGCTGCTTGGAAGTTAATGGACAGTAACTTCATTCTTAGTGTGTTGGTTATTGAATCATCATTCTAAAAGTAACTGTGCTACCTAGTCCATCTTTCCGGATACACTCTCAATCAATGAGTCAGAATTGTGTCAATCTCTTACTCTTTTGATCATATCGTCTTGCCCTGAAAAGCAAGATTGTTCTCGAGCTTAATAACATATCGGTGGTTCGTGATTGTCCAGATATCTTCTCGGAAGTATTACCAGGTTGTCCCCTGACCGTTATGCTGAGTTCGTGATCAAGTTGGTTTTCCTCTAAACCACCCCTTCTCCAAGAAACAGTGTTTGGATACCCCTGAGCTAGTTGGTTAAGCTAAACAACAACTCAGAGAGTTGGAGGATAAAAGCTTTGCCTAACTTAGTTCATTCAAAAGGGATATCTTTAGGGTGTGTGTTGAAGGAAGATAATATCTTCATCGATTGACCTTCACAATCAGTTGTTGGATCTATTGTGTTGTCGAATCTTTTGATTTGAGTGTGGGCTATCGTTAAATCAAAATCAGAACCAATGATTTTCGTAATGTTGTTTTTCTCATGGATGTTTTGATGTAGGGTAGAACTCTAGGTGCCCGATCTTTCACGAAATGGAGGGGATCCTAGGAAGAACACGAATAACACGGGGAAGAATGAAGAGAAATCACAAGGGGAAACACTCAAGAACAAGTCCAATCACACATCCACTAGACAACCAAACACACAAGATCACAAGGTACATGAACAACAAAAGGAAAGATACAAGGTAGAGTTCATCTCCAAGAGGAGGTCTTGATAGGGGTCCTCCCGTGAGGGGGTCTTGATGATATCCCGCAGGATCTTCTCCTAGATGGAGGTCTTGGCCTCCAATGGAGTAGTGGTCTCTCTCTCTCTCTCTCTCTCTCTCTCTCTCTCTCTCTCTCGGAGCGGTAGGAGCAAAGCTCACATACAAATGAGCTATCACTTTGCTAACCCTAAAAATGGGGAGGAGATCTATTTATAGTCCGAGCCACAAAGGGGTAAGTGAGGGGGCGGAATGGGCACATGGGCCTCGGCCCAAGTCATGCACGCAGGCAAGGCCGGATGATCCAGACGGTGTCCCAGATGATCCGGGTGTCGGGGGTCCGGATGATCCGGACGGAGTCCCGGATGATCCAGCTTCAGGTGGAAGCCTACGGGTGTCTTCGACGCAGTTACCCGGACGATCCGGGGTGGGGTCCGGATGATGCGGCTGAGCCCGGATGATCCAGATGGCGGTCCGAATGTCCGGCTTGGCTCGAGCAGCCGCTCCGTCTTCTCTTCCATGCTTCCCTCGCGGATGGTGTAGACGTACACTTGCGCTCGCACTCCTCGTCAACATCCGTGAAGTTCCAACAATACATGTGGATGCACACGGGAGAAGTGTCAAATAGTATACCATCCTCAAAGGGGTCAAGTGAACACGTGTAAAGGAGATGATTCACCTTTATGTATGTGAAGTAGATGTCGCACGTGTCACTTGCCAAATGGACTCTTGACATGGTGATGTCCATAGGATACTCCACATCATCCCCTCCCCCTTGGGAAAGATCCGACCTCAGATCAAAAACCAAATCACCATGGGAAAGAGATGGCGTCGCCGTGTAGGAGTGGTCGATCACCAACTTCTTGTCATCTTGAAGCTCGAAATAGGCACTCTCCAATGTCGCACCGTCTCATGATTCCTTCAAAAGGAGCAAGGACAACAAACACTTGGAAAAACAAATGTGGTTAGCGCTAGTGCAAAACCAAGCATTCAAGAGGTGATTCACCACACAAGTATCGTCATCAAGCATAGCATAGGGTGTGACAAAGGATTGTAGCATGTCATGTAAGCATATGGATTGAGCAAAATCAAGGTCATCATGGAAACAAGCATGTAAATGTGAGGTAGCGATGCAAATGTGTTTGACAAGAGAACAAGCATCTGCCTCAAGATCATAGCAAACATGCATAAAGCGCTCGACAAATGGTCGATGGTAGGCATAAGAATCATTTACAACCAAATAAAATGAAGTGTTTAAACACATGGTTCAAGTGCAAGACAATCCAAGTGTAACGTGCATTGGGTGTCGTGAATATAGTGTGGCACTCAACACAATAGAAAGAGCAATTGTTCATCATGTGTGAGGCAATAAAGTCAAGCATGTGACAAGCAATGGGACATGGTATATGTGAAGAAATGACATTGGTGCAACCAACCATATGATAGTAGCAAGTAGTCCAAGAATTGGATGCAACACACAAGGTATATATGTCATGAGGCATGGAAATGTGATAATCGTGGGTGAAAGCAATATCTCGAACATGTGTGCAAATGGTGCAAGCAACACATGAAGTAATTGGATGCAACACACAAGGTATATATGTCATGAGGCATGGAAATGTGATAATCAGGGTGAAAGCAATATCTCGAACATGTCTGCAAATGGTGCAAGCAACACATGAAGTATGATCCACAATATCCAAGCTCAAGAAGGATGCCACCTTCAAAGCGTGTCCTTGTGCATTCTTCACAATGCCGAAGTGGTAGGAAATGTGGTGTAGAAGCAAGTCGTGGTAGAATGTATAAGGCTCGCTCTCAAGAGATCGAATGGTCAACTCACGTGAAGTGGAAGTCGACACAAAGTCCAAGTATCCTACACATGCACAAACCAAAACAAAGAACGTATGCGCATGGTAGATAAACACATCATCCATCATGATGGTTCTCTTCTCTTGCACATAACCATTAGAAGTAGAAGTGCATGAATAATATGATGCAATAATCTTTATGTTCATGGCACGATGCATATGGTGCAAAGAAGGAAGACAAGCATGCTTCACAAGAAATATGTCAAAATCTCCAATCATATGTGAGAATGCTATGAAGGCAATCTCATTAGCAAGGCTAAATGCATCGTTGCACTCAATACCTGGCAAATCATCTAGCATGAGAGAGGCAACACATGGAGGTATATGACAAGAAGCAATATGAATCATGTGCAAAGCATGGTAATGGTTGTCATCAACCGCATGAAATGAGCAAGTATGAATCATGGGTGATGCAACATGAGCAAGCATAGAGATCAAGTCGTGCAAACTAGTGGAGCGAAGATGCACCACACTAGAGTAAATCATGGCAATCATGTCATGTGAGTGAATATTAGGCATAAACAATGCACATGACATATCACAAGCACGAACACAAAGCAAGATCAAAGTATGATCATAGGCATGGTATAGAAAGCAAACATGGCAATAGCAAGTGATATCTCCACCAAGCTTGCAAATATACATACAAGTACTAGAGTCAATCATCATATGTAATGCAAAATATGGGTCACAAATGCATGTCGAAGGCATAGGAATGAGCATATCATGCAAAGTGAACATGGCAAGATGGGCATATAATATGTAATGGACAATAACCCATAGCCAAGTGAGGGCCATGTAGAAGAAATGTGCGAAGTATTTGCGCGAAGAGAGTGGTGGGAAAGACAATCCATGGGATCCCAAGTCCTCGTTGCTCTCTAGAGCTCGTTTTGTCAACTCATGGGATTGCGAGGTTGACAAGTATTCATGGGTACCTACACAAAAGAGACACAAACCAAAGAAATTGTGTGCGTGGTAAATGTACACATCATCCATCATGATGTGTATGTGTACATGTGAGTTAGCACAAGATAAGTGTCGCTCAAAGTAATTTGATGCATGGTATAAGAACATGTCATCCATCATGAAAGAATAGTTATTATGTATGACACGATGGGGACACAAATTGAGAATGCAAGTATATGACACATCAATATCATGTTTATTCATGGGGAGCATATGGTGCACACAAGTATTGGGATCATGCAACAGATGGGGTGGATCAAAATCTCCTAACATGTATGAGGAAACTATGGGTGTCTCCTCATGAGCAATATCGTAATCATAATATGGAGAAAATGGACAACATCCAAAATAATGCATATCCGAAGCTAGGTGGTCATGGCATGGTATATGAGATAAACGATGCAAAGGGAGCATATCAATATCATCACAAGAAAAACAAATGCCAATAACCATGGGCTTGTCATCTATGCCATATGCGTAAATTGGGTTTGTTTTAGTGGCATATGCATAGTCACTACGAAGAGATTGCAAATATGACATATGGTTGATCTCATGCATAGCATATGACAAGTTAAGCGGATTATCAAACATGATGTGACCTAAAGAATTGTCACAAGAAATTCTATGTAACCTAGCATCACAACTAGGCAACTCAACATGCTCATCATCATATTCATCATAAATTGGTAAGTCAAGACATGAGGAAGTTGCACTAGCATGAAGCATGGAAATAGGTTGATCAACATCATGCAAGCAATCAATGTCAAGAATGTCCACTAGTGGGACTAGAGCATCACCTTCACCTATGTTACCTTTTTCATTCCACTCAAGTGATGTAGGTGAGGTGGGAAAGACCAAATGGTGGTCAATATCATCATCTTGATGGAACCATGTGGGGGGGGTGCATCATGTTCCACCATGGCCATCGCCTTGTCCAAAGGTAGGACGAAGTCGTCGTGTATCGGCGCGTCATTGTATATGGGACCTAGCACCAAATGAGAAGACACAATATAGAGGTAGAGCTTAAGTTGCTGGAAATCATAGTGGCCTCACATGCCCTATCAACTATCACACTCTCTCTGTGTGATGGTTCACTCACTCCCTCAAAATAGGTGCACTCAATGTCACTTATGGTGGAGTCACTCATCTCACTCAAGTTGTGGGGATTGTGGCTCTCCTCACATGCGAATTGTGGCAACTCATCATAGATTGGGCTAGTGGTGAAGTTACTCTCACTCTCAATATGGTGGCACAAGTCACTCAAGTCAACATACATCACCATGGTCGAAGGGAAAATCCCATGCTCAACCATCTCGTCGTCATCGCCGTGGATGAAGGCCGAAGATGGAACATCATCACTCTCGCCTCCTAAGATGGAAGCATCATCCTTGCTCGTCACCATGTCACTCGCCTCCAAAGCTCGGTCCTTGAAGGTTTCCGAAGTCGTACTCATCGCCGCACCGTCTTGAAAAAGAGTCAAAGTAGACTCGACATCATCAATGCCACAAAGAGGGATGGCAGTGAAGTTGGACTTGGGAGCATCATCTTGGAGCTCATCGGGCTTGGACATCGTGGTGGTACTAGCCTCATGCTTGTTGTCTTGGAGCTTGGTCTTCGAGAAGTTTGCTTGGAGTGGAGAAACCTTGGCCTTCATGAGTTCTTGTTCTGCCTTGAGAGCACCAATGTAGTTGTCGTCGAGGGAATTGTAGTTCTCGAGGAAGATAGTCTTGGAGATGTCGTTGTTTAATCCCATCATGAAGTAGAACTTCATTGAAATGGGGTCGTCCATGCCGGCTCGTCGCAAGGCATTCCTCATCTCCTTGAAGTACTCGTTGATGGACTTGGATCCTTGGATGGTGTTCTCCAAGTGGAGTAGAAGTTGTTCCGTGTAGGTTGGAGGCGAACTCTCGCCGCAAAGCTCTCTTGGTCTTAGGCTAACTGTCGTAGCTCTCCGAAGGTGTGTAAAGCCACCATGTCGAGGCGTAGTCGTGGAAGTTTCTTGTGGCGCACTTCACTTGATCTTTGGGAGGAACTTGATGTAGCTTGAGGTAATCATCCATCAAGCGCTCCCACACGAGATACTCGTCGGGTTCTTGAGTCCCATAGAAAGGAATCGCATGGTCGATGTCGAGGTCGTAGTAGCTCGTGGAAGTCACGGACTTGATCTTGGGAAGCTTCTCTTGAGGTGCTTGTGGGCGAAGATGCCATATGTCCATAAGCGAAGATGCCTTGAAGTCGCTTGGCGAAGATGCCAAGGGAGATGGTGAAGTCGTTGAGCGGTTGTTGGTGTTGAGCTCTTGACCTTCACGTTCTTGTTGGTGATGGTGTCGATGCTGATGTGATCTTGCCGGAGACGGTAGCTCAGAAGGATGTGCTCTTGAGGGTCTTCTGAAAGATGAGGAAGATCGCTTGTAGGACTTGATGAGGGCTTTGATCTCCTCCATTTGAGCTTGCATCTTGGCTCGAAGTTGTTGTTCATGGCATCGAACTCGTCGTTGTTGTAGACCAAAGGTGAAATGCCTTGCCTATCCATCACAAGACTCGAGTAGAGGTGAGTAGGAAATGAGATAAACAATACCAAGTTACCTTTTCCCAAAGTTGAGGATGTATCCCGTTTCACTCAATGTGAGGTGAAAGAATAGTGGAATTGGTACCGGACTTGTTCACTCACACCTATCAAGTAAAGCTTATGGTGTAGCTCGGTGAGGATAGTGGCACAAAAATTTAATGCAAAATGTTAGCAAGAGTCAATAATGTTGAAAGAGATTCACAAATTTGCAAGTGAAACAAGTAGACCAGTAGCAATGAATGGCACACGGAAACACACACATGGATAGATAAATGGGGTTGTGCAACCAAGGAATGAGCACAAAATGTGGACTCCACGGAAAACGCTCGTGTTGCACAACTCAAGAGAGACGCTAGCACGATTGCTCAATAGGCGGATACGACACTTGTGCACAACCTATAAGATGCAAAATGTAGTAACTTCTATCCCAAGTATGCTATGTATGTATGGTTCCCGGTGTTCTTCTCAAGATGATCCAAGATGATCGGATATGACAATCTTATGTGTAATATGGTAGGATGCTATGGCTATTGCTTACAAGCTTCTTTGCTCTCTTTTTCTTTGCTTAAAAGCTTATTCTTTTTTTTGTATGACCACTTTTGCACAATGCACAAACCAAGATAGCAATTGTGTATATGCTGGAACAATCTTGTGACACAAGAGATGATATGATGATACCAATATGATATGGTATGTATGCAATGGGAGGTGTAGATCACTAATGTGCACAAGTAACATTGCCGACAATATTCAATGGCTAGTCTCGATAGGTAAGTGACGCAAAATGGGCTAGGGGTTAACAATGCAATTGCAAGGGGAATATACAATGATGTCATCGAGGTTACCGTCCTTGGCGATGATGAGAGGCGGTGTTGCTGAAGTCGACCCGTTCCTAGTTAGCCGGAACACCCTAGGAAACGGAAAAAACTGCAAACTCAAAATTTCAAATGTCAAATGGTGGTAGCGGAAAGTGGTGGTGGTTTGCACTCGGCAATGCGGAAGTGGGATGATGGGTTATGCGAGTCAAAGTTGAATTTGCCGTCCCTAAGTAGCTGAAATACCTTAGGAGACACAAGCCACAACTCAAACAAACTCAAACAAAATTTGGTTAAGTCGGGTTGGTGGACGTGTATGGTTGGCAAGGTTATGCGGAAGTGGTGGCGATGGTTGATGAAGAAGCAACCGTCCCTAAGTAGCCGAAACACCTTAGGAGACTCGAATCACTACTCAAGCAACCACAAGTGCTATTGGGAACAAAATGGGTTAGGTTGCGGAAGTCGGTGGTGGTAATGTGGATGATATGGTGGTGGCCCTAGGCAAAGATGCCAAAGTTCCAAACATTTTATGGAGTCAAATGATGCTGGAGGTATTTTTGTGTGATGTGGGATGTCAATAGCTTGAAAACAAGCTAAAGAACGTCAAAATCGGACTCCGGATGAATTAGTTATGGCCCAAAAAAGAATTCAGCCCTGTCAGTGTCAGTGTTACCCGGACATCCGGGCTATGTCCGGATGATCCGGGAGTACATCTGGATGATCCGGGTTCGTCAACTCGGGTACGGGTATTCGGGTGTCTAGATTGTCCGGACATCCGCGAGAGGGTCCAGCTGATCCGGGAGGTGTCCGGATGAGCCGGGAGTACTTCCGGATGATCCGGGCAGGTCAAATTGCTCGTGATTTCCTCTTGGGGACAAATTTTTGGGTGGAAATTGGATGATTTCGGGGAAAAAATTGTGGAGGTTTCGTGGATGGAAGGTGGGGAAAAGATGGGGGATGCTAGATCCACTTGAAACCAGGCAAATCCACGAATCAAAATGAACGAAAAACATCATCAAACCAACAAATCACAAAAAAATTTGGGGCTATTTTTGGTGGGGATTTTTGAATTTAGGACGAAATCAAGCAAAAGAAGGCTAGAAAATGGTGAGACTCCAAATTCGTGATAAACGTGGCTCATGATACCAAGATGATGTAGGGTAGAACCCTAGGTGCTCGATCTTTCACGAAATGGAGGAGATCCTACGAAGAACACAAAGAACACGGGGAAGAACAGAGAGAAATCACAAGGGGAAACACTCAAGAACAAGTCCAATCACACATCCACTAGAGAATCAAACACACAAGATCACATGGTACATGAACAACAAAAGGAAAGATACAAGGTAGAGTTCATCTCCAAGAGGAGGTCTTGATGGGGGTCCTCCCATGAGGGGGTCTTGATGATATCCCGCAGGATCTTCTCCTGGATGGAGGTCTTGGCCTCCAATGGAGTAGTGGTCTCTCTCTCTTTCTCAAGAGGAGTGGTAGGAGCAAATCTCACATACAAATGAGCTATCACTTTGCTAAACCTAAAAATGGGGAGGAGGAGGTCTATTTATAGTCTAAGCCATGAAGGGGTAAGTGAGGGGGTGGAATGGGTACATGGGCCTTGGCCCAAGTCATGCACGCACGCAAGGCCGGATGATCCGGACGGGGTCCCAGATGATCTGGGTGTCGGGGGTCTGGATGATCCGAACGGAGTCCCGGATGATCCGACTTCAGGTGGAAGCCTACGGGTGTCTTCGGTGCAGTTACCCGGACGATCTGGGATGGTGTCCGGATGATCCGACTGAGCTCGGATGATCCGGACAGCGGTCCGGACGTCCGGCTTGGCTCCAGAAGCCGCTCCGTCGTATTCTTCTCCTTTCTTCCACCTTCTCTTCCATCCGGATGATGTAGACGTACACTTGCGCTCGCACTCCTCCTCGACATCCGTGAAGTTCCGACAATACATGTGCATGCACACGGGAGAAGTGTCAAGTAGTATACCATCACTACAAGAAATATGTCAACTAGTGACCTTCTGTCAGTGAGCCTGAAAGAATTGGTCATAGATCTATGACCATTTGAGACCAATTGGTCAAAAGCTACTCGGGGGGCTCCAAACCCTAAACCATTGTGACCATTTTGGTCAGAAAGGTCGTAATTTCCTTACACGAAATGGTCACAAAGCAAACAGGGCTGGTCCGCTGCCTTATTTCTAGTTGTTAACGACCAATATAGATGGTCATAGCCTTGTAGATTGTGGTGGGTTGTGATGACTAGGCGCCATCTCATCAGTTTTGCCTATGTGTCATGTCCATGTGTCAATTTTTGCCCTAGGTTGTGAAGCAACATATATTTCTGTTATTCCAAAAATTCCCAAAAAATTCTCATAAATTGTTTGGATCATATCTTCATCAAATATGTCAAAAACCTTCCTTGCCTAGTTCAAAAATAACTCAACAATATTCATTTTCCTATTCTGTTCAGAGCAGCACTTTGTGAAGGAAGTGTTATTTATATATTCTTGATTTGCCTAAAAAATTGTGAAGACATTCTTCTTAGTATATGATCATCCTCAGCCAACACTACGCCCATTGGCCATGTACATTTCCCGTACCGCTAATCAAACACTTGACTGCTAATTCATGTTTGAGCATAGATCGGTCTCCTCATGAGAATCTTATGTCATAATTTTCTTCCTAGCACCTACCTGGGGAGTTCCCAACCCACTAGACATGCCTAGGCCGCCCAGAACGCATGGCAACGCCATGGTCACGCGGTGACCACGCGGCGGCATGCGAGCGTATGCGCTCTAGAGTTGGGGCCCTCGGCCACCGTTCAAACCTCGATGTCTCGCCATCAAACCATGTATTTATGATTAAATAGATACTTATTTACCTAGAAATGATTTTTGAAAAAATAAAGAGCAAACTATGAGGCACCTGCAGTTCAAATTTGACCCGCTTCGAGCTGAATCGACGGGAATTTGTCTTTTTCACCAGAGGTGGATCAAAACTTTTGACACCCAACCATTTTGTCAATTGTGCATTATATATGGCCTAGTATTTTATAAAATTGATTAGGTCCAATTTTGCAACAAATATATGGTAGGTCCTTCACAAAAAAACTCATTTTGGGCACTCGAAAAAATGGAAAATGAATTTTTTGTCCAAATAAAATGAAAAACTTCCTTAGGCAACATTGTTTGTCATTCAAAGATGCACCCTGGTGCACGATATGAGGTCATTTGAACAAACTATGCCATGAATGTGGCCATAAGATTGATCATTTGGCTTGAAAGCCATGAATCTTCACGCATGATAGCTCGTTTCTGAGAACACTTTTTTTAAACAATTTCCGTATTACAAGTTTATTATTTTTCCTGGAAACTTGGCCCATATAATGACAAAATGCGAAGGTTTTCCAATTTTTTGTTTTTTGTTTGAATTTTTTATGCCCGTTTCAAAATGCGGTCAAAACGGCGGGCTTGACCGTTCCTAGCTAGTAGTTGAATCTTGGATTTTTTTGGTGTTTCTCTGATTAAATAGATACTTATTTACCTAGAAATGAGTTTTGGAAAAAATAAAGAGCAAACTACAGGGCAGCTACAGTTCAAATTTGATCCGCTTCCAGCTGAATCGGCGGAAATTTGTCTTTTTCACGAGAGGTGGATCAAAACTTTTTACACCCAACCATTTGGTCAATTGTGCATTAAATATGGCCTAGTATTTTATAAAAATGATTTGGTCCAATTTTGCAACAATTATTTGCGAGGTCCTTCACAAAAAAACCTCCTTTTGGGCACTCGAAAAATGGAAAATGGTTTTTTCGTCCAAAGAAAATGAAAACTTCCTTAGGCAACACTGTTTGCCATTCCAATATGCACCCTTATGCACAATATGAGATCATTTGAACAAACTATGCCATGAATGTGGCCATAAGATTGATCATTTGGGTTGAAACCCTTGAATCTTCACACATGATAGCTATTTCTGAGAACACTTTTTTAAAAGAATTGCTGTATTACAAGTTTATTATTTTTCCTCGTAACTTGGTCACATATAATGGCACACTGCAAAGGTTTTCCAATTTTTTGATTTTTTTGAATTTTTTATGCCCGTTTCAAAATGCGGTCAAAACGACGGGCTTGACTGTTCCTAGCTAGTAGTTGAATCTTGGATTTTTTTGGTGTTTCTTTGATTAAATAGATAGTTTTGTACCTAGAAATGATTTTTGTAAAAAATAAAGAGCAAACTACAAGGCAACTACAGTCCAAATTTGACCCGCTTCTAGCTGAATCGGCAGAAATTTGTCTTTTTCACGAGAGGTGGATCAAAACTTTTTACACCCAACCATTTGGTCAATTGTGCATTAAATATGGCCTAGTATTTTAGAAAAATGATTTGGTCCAATTTTGCAACAATTATTTGGGAGGTCCTTCACAAAAAAACCTCCTTTTGGGCACTAAAAAAATGGAAAATGGTTTTTTCGTCCAAAGAAAATGAAAACTTCCTTAGGCAATATTGTTTGCCATTCCAATATGCACCATTGTGCACAATATGATATCATTTGAACAAACTATGCCATGAATGTGGCCATAAGATTGATCATTTGGGTTGAAACCCATGAATCTTCACACATGATAGCTCATTTCTGAGAACGCTTTTTTAAAAGATTTGCCGTATTACAAGTTTATTATTTGTCCTCGTAACTTGGTCACATATAATGGCACAATGCGAAGGTTTTCCAATTTTTTGATTTTTTTTGAATTTTTTATGCCCATTTCAAAATGCGGTCAAAACGGCGGGCTTGACCATTCCTAGCTAGTAGTTGAATCTTGGAATTTTTTTGGCGTTTCTCTGATTAAATAGATAGTTTTGTCCCTAGAAATGATTTTTGGAAAAAATAAAGAGCAAACTACGAGGCAACCGCAGTTCAAATTTGACCCGCTTCCTACTGAATCGGCAGAAATTTGTCTTTTTCACCAGAGGCGGATCAAAACTTTTTACACCCAACCATTTGGTCAATTGTGCATTAAATATGGCCTAGTATTTTATAAAAATGATTTGGTCCAATTTTGCAATAATTATTTGGTGGGTCCTTCACAAAAAAATCTCATTTAGGGCACTCGAAAAATGGAAAATGATTTTTTGTGCAAAGAATATAAAAAATCCCTTTGTCGATACTGTTTACTATTCCAAGATATAAACTTTTGCAGAGTATAAAGAACTCATTTTGAACAAATATAAAGAATATAAAGAATATCATTTGAACAAATATTTGGTAGGTCTTTTACAAAAAAGAACTCATTTCGGGCACTAAAAAATGGAAAATGATTTTTTTCGTGACCTATTTAGAAGGTCATAAAGTCTTCAAATTGTTTGTTGCGTTCTGATTGGTCTATAGGCATATCACGCGGATCATGCATCACACACTGGGATCCAACGACGGACCTAATCCCCTCATCTCCTCACCCCCTCATCCACACACGAAACCCTAGCCTCCTCCCAATCGCCGCCGCCGCCTTCTCCCTCCCAGATCCAATCGACCCCGTCAGTCTCCGCCGAAACGAAACCCACCGCCGCCGCCTTCGTCTCCCCAACCAACCACAACCCACCGGCGACCTCCTCCCACTCTCCCTCTCCCTCGCCGCCGGCGCCCCCTTGCCTCCCCTCCCGTCCTCTTGTCTCCCTACTAGGCCCCAGATCGACTCGGCCTTCTCCTTCTCTGGCCACGACCAGATCCGCACTGGTGTTCCCGCATCGGCGCCGGAGATCCAGTCCTTTCCCTGCACGGCAACCCTTCCTCCCACCCACCGTCGACCACGCCGTGCTCATCACCCACCGCCCACCTCGTCCCTCCCTCCCCTCGCCATCTCTCCCTACCCTATGCCCCAGATCGATTCGAGCAGGTCGGCCGACGCGCTAGGGTTCCGTCGCTCCGCCCCTTTCGTCGCCGTGATCGCCCCGGTGCTCCCCGCTCCGCCCCCAGGGGGTCGACGTCGCACACCTCATCCCCCAGGTCCGTCTCCTTCTCCCGCTCCCCCTCCCTTCTCAACTCATCTGATTCCAGCGACTGAATTGTGTTGGCGCTGGGTGCAGGTGGTGAAGAACGTCGTGGCGCAGTCGCTCGAGGTCAAGAAGCTCGTCTACCTCTACCTGCTCCACTACACCGAGACGTAAGCTGCCTCATCTGCATTTCGCCTTGCCTCTGCTCTACTGTGATCTCAGTCCCTTCCGCCAGATCCGGGCTAAGTAGATTATGCTGTAGGATTTGCGGTTGCAAAGTAGCCCTATCTGGTAGTTCATGTGATGTGCTGTAGGATTTGCAGTTGCAAAGTGATCTTGTTGCTGAAGTAGCGCTGCAGGATTTGCAGTAGATGCGCTGTAGGATTTGCAGTTGCAAATTAATGATATTCATTTGACTTTTACTGGGCTATACAGCCAAGTATATGCACACTATGGCAATATGCACACTATGGGCTATACAACCAAGTATATGCACACTATACAGCCAAAATGATGGTTCTGTGTTAGATCTTTCATACTGGATCAATACTGGCTCACCAGAATATATACACTACACAATACACACTCACCGGAATATATACACTACACACTGATCATTATATGCTGTATTTGGTATGCGGTATGCATATATCTTGCTATCTGTATCTATCCTTAGTAGATACTAGTAGTTAGGCACTTAGGCCTTGGTTGCATTATTCCTATCCATCCAGGGGGATTAAGCAAAGATGTTGTCATTATAAGTTCTTTCCTTGTAAACTTATGATGCACCCATCCTAGCTGAGAGATGCACTTATTGGTGCTGATTTGAATTGATGTTCGTGACTATTCTACAGATGCAGTAGACTGATGTTTATTGCTGTTTTGTTAATTGTACAGAACGAGGACGCATCCAAGGTTGAGTATAGGGTGTGGAACCCCTTCAGATCCAAGCTGGCTGCTGCTGTGCTCGGTGGTGTAGACAACATCTGGATTGTAAGTCCTTTTTGTGCCTCCGCTTGCATTCTGGATTGTTTGAATACCTTGTTTTGTCAAGGATGTAATTCAGACTGGAACCATTGTTGTAGTATCTGACTTTGTGGTTCTTGGTTCAGGCTCCTGGAACACGTGTGATGTACCTCGGAGCTGCCTTTGGAACAACCGTGTCTCATGTGTCTGACATTGTTGGACCGGTGAGATCTCGTCACTATTTCCTTTGTGTATTTCAAGTGAATGCTGCTTAATGTGAGTTGTCTTAACGAAGTCTTGTCACTTTGCAGACTGGGTTGGTGTATGCCGTTGAGTTCTCTCACCGGAGTGGTAGGGATCTTGTCAACATGGCCAAGAAGAAGACCAATGTCATCCCCATCATTGAGGATGCTAGGCACCCGACAAAGTAACGGATGCTGGTCGGCATGGCTCAAGTTGTACCAGATCAAGGTATATTGCTTTCCATGTTCGCCCCTTTCTTTATGCTTGTTAGCTGCATCTGGCGCAAAGCTCGGTTTCTTCTGCTCCTAATTTAGTGCCGCAGCTGCAGCTCATTGGTTGCATGGTCTTCGGTTTTGTTGTGCTGATTCGGTGTTGTAGGATGCACATAGTACTGTCTTCAAACCTTGATGCATTCATTCGTTGTGTGGTCCGTGGACGAACTAGAATTAGCTGGTTCACTCAGATTAGTCTGTGTTAACATAATAAGTTAGCAAGACCATGTCTAGTGAGATATATCAGCAAGAGCAGCTGCATTTGCTTTAGTTGTACTCTATATGTTTGATGGAGATATATCTTTAGAATATTGCCTTCATATACTATCTAATTTCTGCAGTTATTGAAGTTAAAATGCACGATGCTGGTGGCTAACCAGAAAAGTTCTTTGAGTTCCATACATTGAGTAAAACATTTCAATCTGTCATTGAGTTAGCTATATATATCCGTGATACCATTTCTGTACTGTGATAGTTTCCTGTAAAAGAAATCTGCTGCACTTGTCGTCTCTGTTTCTTGTAAAAGAAATATGCTGAATACCAGTTTCTACCAGTCTGACGGCGGCTTGTGTGCGTTGCAGTTATTATCTCTGTCACCAAGGAGGGTGTCAAGTTCTCCACTGCTGGAGACATTGGAACTGCAAACATCGTTTGCAGGCAGAACAAGACTGTTGACAAGGTATCTTGTGTTGCTTCTCCCCTGCTTAGTACTGTGAATCTGTTTCCTCTAGGCATTTAGATAGTGTGACTTCTTAGATATACTGCATACTGAAAGTTAAGAACCACAACTGATTTGTTCTCAATCTGATTGCTTGCTGGTTACTTAGTTTTTATATCTGGACAGTGTTGTAATACACTATTGTGTCCCTATGATGTGAATGTTGTGGTCTAAATAGCTTTATATTAGGATCTGCTTGAGTCTCTATGATGTTCTCTCTTAGTATCATGTCATGAGTTGTGAGTCGTGCATATATAACTGAGCTGTATAAGACCAACAAGTTTTTTTTGCCAATTAGCTTTCCGTGTGCATGCACTTAATCCCCATAGCACTAAGAGAGGACCTTACTGATTCCCATATTACTAATTTCTGTATCAAACATCTATGTGCTAGCTCTGTCAAATATAATCAACCCGCCTATGTTCCTTTTTGCTATTTGTACTTGGATAGAAAAGCTAAAATCTGTATAGTGCTCTGTGTGTAATACCAACCTGCCTATGCTTTTGTTTCCCACAGTGCTTCAAGCTTGTTTATTAACTCGATTTGTTGTTATTCTGTTTAACAGGAGACTGCAGCAGAAGCAGGGAAGACGGATGCTACACCAATCCAAGAGTAGCTAGCTTTAACTTGGCAGAGCGTTTTATTTTTCAATCACAATATTTGTGATTGTGTGGAATATTGTATGGTTATGTACGTGAAGTTTTAAGTTCCTCGGCATGCAATATTTGTAGGTTAAACTGGTTGTTGTGATGTGAACGAGTGTATGGAGTTTCACATGTTCTGTTCTGTACAGAATATATTGTAATAAACCTATTTTGGTTGTTATTTGAAGATTTTCATATTCTTTTCTTCTTTCTGTTTGATATATACTGCTTAAAAAGCGATGTGGATCCACTGCGAGGAAAAATCTGACAATTGAAACCCATCTAAAAATTGGGCCACAAAAAACCCTCAAAAATAAAAATGAAATGGACCGCAAAAGGCCATGCCTAGAAAATAAAAAGGCCAAATTGTTGGGCCAGGCCCATGTAGCTAGAGAAAATTAATAGAGAAAATATACAGTAAAAAGGCCGAATTGTTGGGGTAGGCCCATGTAGAAAACCGAATTGGACCGGGATGAATCTTGTGCCACATCAGCTTGCCACGCTGGATGCCTACGTGGCCTGGGGAGGTTGCTAGTGACCAAAACGCCACAGTAGACATATTTTGGTCATAAACGTCTACGACCATTCCAGAAGAAAGGTCGCTATAGTCAGTTAACGACGGCCAACTTTTGACCTTATGTTTTTGGTCACAAAAAGGTCACAAATTGAAAACAGTGACCATTCAATGACCAATAGTGGTGGTCACAAGTTGACATATTTCTTCTAGTGCATCCTCGAAGAGGTCAAGTGAACACGTGTAAAGGAGATGATTCACCTTTACGTATGTGAAGTAGATGTCGCACGTGTCACTTGCCAAATGGACTCTTGACATGGTAATGTCCGTAGGAAGCTCCGCGTCATGTTTCCTCGAGCATGCACCATTATATCCTTTGGTCTGACCAATACTATCAGTTTGTTCACTTAACTGTGGAATTCCATCTTCGTGGAAATCTTGATAAATTATTGTTGAGCCCATTTACAACATTTTTATCTTCTCCATGATTCTTCATGCTAGCGGTGGAAACTTTTGAAAACATTATCTTCGTGCTAGCTCATGAAGTATATGTTTGGATGAAAGAAGTGACTTCCTCTAATTCATGAGTATTTGAAGTAAGTTGCCACTGTGAATTCAAGAAATTTTATTTTGCTTCCTCTAGAATCATCCCAAGTCAGTTATGCATGTGTGAATGTATTCTATGATTTGGTAGATTAATTACCTCCACTAGTTATGTATTCCCTAGCACACATCAAGCCGCCAATTGTTTTGTTCAAGGAAAAGAAGTTCCTTCTTTAGAGCTAATACGGACTTCGATATCCCCGTTGATGGTTCCCAATAAGAACTCTGTCGCATTTTGTTGTAAGACCTCCATGGGGGTACGCTTGTCCTAGACATTCTATTCACATGTATCTCGCAATCAAGCTCATGTTTTGGAGCTTGCTGCCATAGTTCATTTCCTGAGAATCTCACAACGTCATCTCGTCGATTTGTGTTGCAAACTTTCTTTCCAGGCATTCTAAGTCTGAAGCATCTTGTCACCAACCAGATCTGAATCTCAGGCAGATATGATGGTTGGAACTTTTGCCAAGATCTATGATGTAGGTTCCAGTAAAGTGGACGCACCTAGCCTAAAGATTTATTATTCTAGTATCTTGATTGAGCAGTTTGACCATCTTTTCCATGAGGATTCCATACGACTTATTCTAGAAGTTGATCCTTATGGATCCTTTGTGTTTCCGAAGTCCGACCACTACTTGATGTTAGTACATATAATTGGGTTACACTAGTGCATAAAGGAGAACATTAGAAGGAGTGATAAATGTCTCTCGGTCGATCATCAAGATTGTGTCCTTGGCATTGTCAAGGTGAAATATGAGATAGTGTTGTCCTCCTTTACACCTGCATCCTCCATCATTATTCATCAATGTAGCATGAGCTGTCACTAAGATCTTTGGCATAAATGTTAGTAAAACTATGATGAATATGGAAATGGTCAAGTTCTTGAAAGCACACTCAGTCACTAGGTTATATCCTCACTATCAATTGGAATGTGCCTTCCGTTTACCGAGTTGTTCTATAACCATAGTTTCTTTCAATCTGAGTATGCATTTCTTTGAACTCCTTCAAACGATCATTTGTGTATGTGCCTCAGTCTGGTATGAAGAGTTTCAATGATCCCTGTATCAAACGAAATTCTTTTTGCATGACTTAGGAGATAATTCAGTGAGTCACCTGTCCTAAGGTGCCCCGTTGTGGTATTAAACGACAATATTTCTCGTCACTATCTTGAAACCCGTTCACCATCTTCTCAAGCGTGGAATTATTGCCTGCCAACTTGATCCTTCGTCATATGCTCTTTTCCGTCATTCCTGATATGTGTTTTGTGTCTCAGCTCAAGAGATGTTCCAACGTCTCATTTGGTGAGTTGATCGTGAGTTGCTCGATCTTCGAGAAAATCAATTGTTGTAGAGTTTTCTTTTTTTGTCAACATGTTTGGATGAAGATCTCGAAAGCAAAGATGTCAAGATCAAGATGATGCAATGAATCAACGTCCTCGTGAGTTGCAACTTGGATCATGAAGACTGTGGCAGTTCTGTGCCCCCTTCCTCTTACCAGACGAGATTCTTGTTTAGTGGGGTGAGTTCTAATAGTCCTAGAATTATTTTAGCTCCAATAATCATTTTGGTGTGATTAGTTACATTGTGAGCATCATGCATCATCTTTAAATTTCAGAAATTTGAATTGAGAGAATTTTCAAAGCCTATGCTAAATAAAGGGCAAAGAACCCCAAAAATTGCATTCAGTGTTCCAAAATGCCTTTAAAATAGTTCTGATAATTATGGCAAGAGTTATATATCAAACCAAAATTTAGGAACATTTTTAAGGAATTATTTTTGGGACTTTGAATTTAAATCATATTGTATTTTTATTTGAATTTATATTCATATAATCAGAATATACTTTCAAATAACTCTGAAATAATTTATGTGCCTTTGGATAATTCTACTGTGCAAAATAAAAATATTCAGGGGAATTTTATCACTGAGTTTGAATTTGTTTTATTTGAAAACAATGACAAAATAAATAAATAAAAGAAAACAGAAAGATAAATAAGGAAAAAATAGAAACTTTATGTGGCTTACTTGTGCGGCCCATCACTGTAGCTGAGGCCCAACCCAACTCCCCACCGTCCCCTACCTCTTGCCAATAGGAGCAGCTGCCTGTCCACACGCGCTCGCTCGCGGACACCTCCTCCCTGATGACCCACAAATGTAGGGGATCTATCATAGTCCTTTCGATAAGTAAGAGTGTCGAACCCAACGAGGAGCAGAAGGAAATGACAAGCGGTTTTCAGTAAGGTATTCTCTACAAGCACTGAAATTATCGGTAACAGATAGTTTTGTGAGTAATTCGTAACGGGTAACAAGTAACAAATGTAAATAAGGTGCAGCAAGGTGGCCCAATCCCTTTTGTAGCAAAGGACAAGCCTGGACAAATTCTTATATGAAGGAAAACGCTCCCAAGGACACATGGGAATTATCGTCAAGCTAGTTTTCACCACACTCATAAGATTCACGTTTGTTACTTTGATAATTTGATATGTGGGTGGACCGGTGCTTGAGTACTGCCCTTTCTTGGACAAGCATCCCAATTATGATTACCCCTATTGTAAGCCTCCGCAACTACAAAAGAAGTATTAAGGTAAACCTAACCATAGCATGAAACATATGGATCAAAATCAGCCCCTTACGAAGCAACTCATAAACTAGGGTTTAAGCTTCTGTCACTCTAGCAACCCATCATCTACTTATTACTTCCCAATGCCTTATTCTAGGCCCAAACAATGGTGAAGTGTCATGTAGTCGATGTTCCATAACACCACTAGAGGAGAGACAACATACATCTCATCAAAATATCGAACGAATACCAAATTTACATGACTACTTATAGCAAGACTTCTCCCATGTCCTCGGGAACAAAAGTAACTACTCACAAATCATATTCATGTTCATTATCAAAGGGGTATTAATATGCATATAGGATCTGAACATATGATCTTCCACCGAATAAACCAACTAGCATCAACTACAAGGAGTAATCAACACTACTAGCAACCCATAGGTACCAATCTAAGGCTTTGAGACAAAGATCGGATACAAGAGATGAACTAGGCTTTGAGAGGAGATGGTGCTGGTGAAGATGTTGGTGGATATTGACCCCCTCCCGATGAGAGGATCGATGGTGATGATCATGGCGATGATTTCCCCCTCCCGGAGGGATGTTTCCCCGGTAGAACAGCTCCACCGAAGCCCTAGATTGGTTCTGCCAAGGTTCCGCCTCGTGGCGGCAGTGTTTCGTCCCGAAAGCTTGCTTATGATTTTTTTCCAGGGTAAAAGACTTCATATAGCAGAAGATGGGCACTGGAGGCCTGCCAGGTGGCCCACGAGGCAGGGGGCGCGCGCGGGAGGGGGGGTGAGGGGGGTAGGGCGCGCCCCCCACCCCGTGTACGGTGGGTGGCCCCCCTCTGGTATTTTCTTCGCTCAGTATTTTTTATTAATTCCAAAAATAACTTCCGTGGAGTTTCAGGACTTTTGGAGTTGTGCAGAATAGGTCTCTAATATTTGGTCCTTTTCCAGCCCAGAATTCCAGCTGCCGGCATTCTCCCTCTTCATGTAAACCTTGTAAAATAAGAGAGAATATGCATAAGTATTGTGACATAACGTGTAATAACAGCCCATAATGCAATAAATATCTATATAAAAGCATGATGCAAAATGTACGTATCAACTCCCCCAAGCTTAGACCTCGCTTGTCCTCAAGTGGAAACTGATAACGAAAAATATGTCCACATGTTTTAGAGATAGAGGTGTCCATAAAATAAAATACGGACACGAGGGCATCATGATCATTCTTATAACAACAACATATATATATATATATATATTGTCATATGATTTCTTACGCTAAAGTAACAATCTATTCACAGTGTCAAGTATGAATCATAAACTTCATTGAGAACTAACAAACTATAATCTCGGTCATTGAAGCAATTGCAATTTAACATAACATCGGAAAGAGTCAATATAAGAGCTTTTCAGCAAGTCCACATACTCAACTATCATTTAGTCTTTCACAATTGCTAACACTCACGCAATACTTATGGGTATGAAGTTTCAATCGGACACAGAGAAAGATAGGGGCTTATAGTGTTGCCTCCCAACCTTTTACCTCAAGGGTAATGTCAACAATAATACTTCATGCTAACTTACATCCAATTGGATATATATATATCAGGATCTTTCCAACACAAGGTGCTTGCCAAAGGATAAAATATAAAAAGGAAAGGTGAAGATCACCATGACCCTTGCATAATGTATAAGACAAAAATAAAAGATAGGCCCTTCGCAGAGGGAAGCAGAGGTTGTCATGTGCTTTTATGGTTGGATGCACGAAATCTTAATGCAAAAGAACGTCACTTTATATTGCCACTTGTGATATGGACCTTTATTATGCAGTCCATCGCTTTTACTGCTTCCACATCACAAGATCGTATGAAGCTTATTTTCTCCACACTAATAAATCATACATATCTAGAGAGCAATTTTTATTGCATATAACATGACAACTTACTTGAAGGATCTTACTCAATCCATAGGTAGATATGGTGGACTCTCATGACAAAACCAGGTTTAAGGATATTTGGAAGCACAAGTAGTATCTCTACTTGGTGCAAAGAATTTGGCTAGCATGAGAGGGAAAGGCAAGCTCAACATGTTGGACGATCCATGACAATATACTTTATTTCGGATATAAGAAAACATAACCCATTACGTTGTCTTCCTTGTCCAACATCAACTCTTTAGCATGTCATATTTTAATGAGTGCTCACAATCATAAAAGATGTCCAAGATAGTATATTCATATGTGAGAACCTCTCTTTATTTATTACTTCCTATTAATTGCAACGATGACCAAAACTATGTTTGCCAACTCTCAACAACTTTTATTCATCATACTCTTAATATGTGAAGTCATTACTCTCCATAAGATCCATATGATCTCTTTATTTTTTTATTCTTTATTTTTCTTTTATTCCCTCAAGATCATAGCAGGATAGCAAAGCCCTTGACTCAAGACTAATCTTTATTATATATAGCTCACGGACTCAATTACATAGAGGGATCATAAAGCAAAACTTAAAACTAGATCATTCTAAAACTTTATTCTACTAGATCAAGATATTACCAAAAGGATCAAACTAAGAAAAACAGTAAAGATAGGAGTGTGATGGTGATACAATACCGGGGCACCTCCCCAAAGCTTGGCAGTTGCCAAGGGGAGTGCCCATACCCATGTGTTTATGTCTCCTTCTTCGGAGGTGGTGATGATGGAGTTGTTGATGATGTAGGCTTGTCATCCATCTTATAAGGCATAGGCTCACCATCATAGAAGGATGATAGAGTCTCCGGGATCCTCAAATGTGCAGCCAAACTCATCCTCTTGAATCTATGTTCATACTCACAGTTTTTGTTTTGCAGGTCATAGATCTGGGCTTGGAGGTGCTCGATTTTCTCATGAAGCTTGAAGATGGTTTCCCTAATGTTCTTAGCATCCAGCTTGTGGTTGTTGGTGAACTCCGCGATCACCATGTGGTTGGCGTTGAGTCCGCGTTCCACCATCCCTTGGCGCTTGAAAACTTGTTGTTCCATTGCTTCGAGTCTTGTCTCCACGCTTCCGGTCCCCTTGGTCCCTCAACATTGCGGATGTGCAACACCCCCTCAAGCATCTCAATGGTTTGAGGGTGCTGCAAAACCTCCGCGAGGTAGGGGTTGATGACCTTCTCAAAAAACTTGTCCTTGGGGGCGCTTGAAGATGTCATGGTGATCTAGATCTGTCAGAAAAACAGCTCGAAACAAAAGCAGAGGATTTTGTTGTGGTACGGTGGTCAAAACCTTCGGGAATTATATAATGAGTTTTTACCGACCAAAAGAAGTATCGTGCAAGAAAACGGAGTCCGGAGAGCACGCGAGGTGCCCATGAGGCAGGGGGCGCGCCCAGGGGGTAGGGCGTGCCCTCCACCCTCGTGGACGCCTCGTGTCCTTCCCAGACTACTTTTTATTTACCTATTTTCTTAAATATTCCAAAACGGAGAAAAACTGCTATTAGAACTGCTTTGGAGTCGGTTTACTTACCGTACCATATACCTATTCCTTTTCGAAGTCTGAAATGTTCTGGAAAGTGTCCCTTATGTATTCCTCCGGGGTTAAGGTTTCAATAACATTGGTTTCAACATTTATGGGATTACCCGAGATATAATGTTTGATCCTTTGACCATTCACCACCTTTGGATTTGTGCCCTCGAAGTTGTTGATTTTTATGGCACCGGAACGATAGACCTCCTCGATAACGTAAGGACCCTCCCATTTAGAGAGGTGTTTTCCTGCAAAAAATCTTAATCGAGAGTTGAATAGCAACACATAGTCACCTACATGAAACTCACGCTTTTGTATCCTTTTGTCATGCCACCTTTTAACTTTTTCTTTAAATAGTTTAGCATTCTCATAGGCTTGAGTTCTCCATTCATCAAGTGAGCTAGTGTCAAATAACCTCTTCTCACCGGCAAGTTTGAAATCATAATTGAGCTCTTTAATGGCCCAGTATGCCTTATGTTCTAGTTCGAGAGGTAAGTGACATGCTTCTCCATTTACCATTTTATATGGAGACATACCCATAGGATTTTTATATGCAGTTCTGTAAGCCCATAATGCATCATCAAGTTTCTTGGACCAATTCTTTCTAGATCTATTAACGGTCTTTTGCAAAATCAATTTAAGCTCTCTGTTACTCAGTTCTACTTGGCCACTAGACTGCGGGTGATATGGAGATGCAATTCTATGATTAACATCATACTTAGCAAGCATTTTACGAAAAGCACCATGACTAAATGTGAACCACCATGAGTCATTAGGTATCTAGGGACTCCAAACCTCGGAAAAATAACTTCTTTAAGGATCTTAATAGAGGTGTTATGATCAGCACTACTAGTTGGAATAGCTTCTACCCACTTAGTAACGTAATCAACAACAACTAAAATATGTGTATACCCATTAGAGGAAGGAAACGGTCCCATATAATCAAAGCCCCAAACATCAAATGGTTCAATAACAAGAGAATAGTTCATAGGCACTTCTTGACGTCTACTAATATTACCAATTCTTTGACATTCATCGCAAGACAAGACAAACTTACGAGCATCCTTGAAGAGAGTAGGCCAATAAAAATCGGATTGCAATACCTTATGCACAGTTCTATCTCCAGCGTGGTGTCCTCCATAAGCCTCGGACGGACACTTGTGTAGGATCTGTTTCTGTTCATGCTCAGGTACACAACGTCTAATAACACCATCTACTCCTTCTTTGTAAAGGTGTGGGTCATCCCAGAAGTAATGTCTTAAATCATAGAAAAACTTTTTCTTTTGCTGGTACATGAAACTAGGTGGTATAAATTTAGCAACAATGTAATTAGCATAATCAACATACCATGGAGCAGTACAAGAAGCATTTATGACAGCTAATTGTTCATGAGGGAAGCTATCATCAATAGGTAGTGGGTCATCAAGAACATTCTCTAACCTAGACAAGTTGTCTGCAACGGGGTTCTCAGCTCCCTTTCTATCAATAATATGCTAATCAAATTCTTGTAGTAGGAGAACCCATCTAATAAGTCCAGGTGTAGCATCTTTCTTTTCCATAAGATATTTAATAGCGGCGTGATCAGTGTGAACACTTACTTTAGAGTCAACGATATAAGGTCTAAACTTATCACAAGCAAATACAACTGCTAAAAATTCTTTTTCAGTTGTAGCATAATTTCTCTGGGCACCGTCTAGAGTTTTACAAGCATATTGAATAACATTTAGTTTCTTATCAACTCTTTGTCCTAGAACAACACCTATGGTATAATCACTAGCATCACACATAATTTCGAAGGGTAAATTCCAATCAGGTGGCTGAACAATAGGTGCAGAAATCAAAGCTTTCTTAAGTATTTCAAATGCTTCTACACAATCATCATCGAAGACAAAAGGAATATCTTTTTGTAAGAGATTAGTCAGAGGCCTAGAAATTTTAGAGAAGTCCTTAATAAACCTCCTATAAAAACCGGCATGACCAAGGAAACTTCTTATACCTTTAATGTCTTTAGGACACGACATCTTTTCAATAGCATCAACTTTGGCTTTATCAACTTCAATACCTTTTTCAGAAATTTTATGCCCCAAGACAATACCTTCATTAACCATAAAGTGGCACTTCTCCCAATTCAAGACAAGATTAGTTTCTTCGCATCTCTGCAAAACTCAATCAAGGTTGCTCAAGGAATCATCAAAAGAAGATCCATAAACGGAGAAATCATCCATGAAAACCTCAACAATCTTTCACAAAAGTCATAGAATATAGCCATCATGCATCTTTGAAAGGCAGCAGGTGCATTACATAAACCAAAAGGCATACGTCTATAAGCAAAAGTACCGAAAGGGCAAGTAAAAGTGGTCTTTTCTTGATCCTCTTTTGACACAGGTATTTGAGAGAAACCAGAGTAACCATCTAGAAAGCAAAAATGTGTATGTTTGGATAATCTTTCTAGAATTTGATCAATAAAAGGCAAATGATAATGATCCTTTTTAGTTGCTTTATTTAATTTGTGCAAATCAATTACAATCCTATAACCTGTAACAATTCTTTGTGGGATCAATTCATCTTTATCATTAGGAACGACAATAATACCTCCCTTCTTAGGGACACAATGGACAAGACTTACCCACTGACTATCAGCAATGGGATAAATTATACTTGCCTCCAGGAGCTTTAGTATTTCTTTTCTTACCACTTATTTCATCTTAGGATTTAACCGTCATTGGTGATCAACAACTGGTTTGGCATCTTTCTCCAATTTTATTTTGTGTTGGCATAGAGTGGGACTAATGCCCTTAAGATCATCAAGAGTATATCCAATAGCAGCACGGTGCTTGTTCAGAGTTTTCAATAATTTCTCCTCTTCCTACTCTGCAAGGTTAGCACTAACAATAACAGGATATATCTTCTTTTCATCAAGATAAGCATATTTAAGAGTATCAGATAGTGGCTTAAGCTCAAACATGGGATCATCCTTGGGTGGTGGAGGATCCCCTAGAATTTCAACATGCAAGTTGTGTTTCAAAATAGTTCCCTGTTTAAAGAATACTTCATCTATTTCCCTTCTTTCATTCATAAACATGTCATTTTCATGGTCTAGCAAATATTGTTCTAAAGGATCATTAGGAGGCACAACAATAGAAGCAAGACCAATAATTTCATCCTTACTAGGCAATTCTTTATCATGGGGTTGTCTATGAAATTTAGCAAAATTAAAGTCATGAGACATATCCCCTAAACCAGTCGTAACAATATCCTTTTTGCAGTCTATCCTAGCATTAACAGTATTCAAGAAGGGTCTACCAAATATAATGGGACAAAAGTCATCTCATGGGGAACCAAGAACAAGAAAATCAGCAGGATATTTAACTTTCCCACAGAAGACTTCAACATCTCTAACAATCCCAACTGGTGAAATAGTATCTATATTGGCAAGCTTAATTGTAACATTGATTTCTCCTATCTCAGCAGGTGCAATATCATGCATAATTTCTTTGTATAAGGAATGAGGTATTGCACTTGCACTAGCACCGATATCACATAAGCCATGGTAACGATGTTCTCCTATTTTAAGAGAAATAACATGCATGCCTACAACAGGTCTGTGTTTATTTTTAGTATCGGGTCTAGCAATTCTAGCAGCTTCATCACAGAAGTAAATAACATGCCCATCAATATTATCAGCCAAGAGATCTTTAACCATAGCAATACTAGATTCAACTTTAATTAGCTCAGGTGGTGTAGGTGTTCTAGTATTACTCTTACAAACCATAATTGAAGCTTTAGCATGATCCTTTATCCTAACAGGGAAAGGTGGTTTCTCAATATAGGTAGTAGGAACAATAGGATCATTATAAGTGATAGTATTTTCTTCAACTTTAATAGGTGCAACTACTTTTACTTCAATGGGAGGAATATTTAAACCACTTCTCCTTAGGGAGGTCAACATAAGTAGCTAATGATTCACAGAAAGAAGCTACTATCCCAGAGTCAAGTCCATATTTAGTGCTAAATTCACGGAAAACATCGGTATCCATAAAAGATTTAACACAATCAAACTTAAGTGTCATACTTGACTCCTTACCTTCGTCGAGATCCCAATCTTCAGAGTTGCGTTTAATTCTTTCCAATAAATCCCATCTGAATTCAATAGTCTTCATCATAAAAGAACCAGTACAAGAAGTATCGAGCATGGAGCGATTGTTGAGAGAAAGCCGAGCATAAATTTTTTGAATAATAATTTCTCTTGAGAGCTCATGATTGGGGCATGAACATAACATTGAATTAAGCCTCCCCCAAGCTTGAGCGATGCTTTCTCCTTCGCGAGGCCAAACGTTATATATATAATTACGATCATGATGAACAAGATGCATAGGATAAAACTTCTAATGAAATTCCAATTTCAATCGGTTGTAGTTCCATGATCCCATATCATCACATAGCCTAAACCATGTCAATGCCTTTCCCTTCAAAGATAAAGGGAAGATCTTCTTCTTGATAACATCCTCGGGCATACCTGCAAGCTTAAATAATCCACAAACTTCATACACATAGATTAGGTGCAAATCGGGATGTAATGTTCCATCTCCTGTAAAAGGATTAGCTAGCAGTTTCTCTATCATACCCGAAGGAATTTCAAAGTAAACATTTTCAGTAGGTTCAGTAGGTTGAGGAGCAACTCTTTGCTCTACTGTTCGGGGTGAAGATACCCCGAACAAGCCCCTCAAAGGATTACTTTCCATAGTAACAAGTGACAGTAAATCTCAGCACACTATATAAATTTTTCCTTACCAATTTCCACTTACCAAAGGCGCTTCACTCCCCGGCAACGGCGCAAGAAAAGAGTCTTGATGACCCACAAGTGTAGGGGATCTATCGTAGTCTGTTCGATAAGTAAGAGTGTCGAACCCAACGAGGAGCAGAAGGAAATGACAAGCGGTTTTCAGTAAGGTATTCTCTGCAAGCACTGAAATTATCAGTAACAGATAGTTTTGTGATAAGGTAGTTCGTAACGGGTAACAAGTAACAAAAGTAAATAAGGTGCAACAAGGTGGCCCAATCCTTTTTGTAGCAAAGGACAAGACTGGACAAATTCTAATATGAAGGAAAACGCTCCCGAGGACACATGGGAATTATCATCAAGCTAGTTTTCATCACGCTCATATGATTCGTGTTCGTTACTTTGATAATTTGATATGTGGGTGGACCGGTGCTTGGGTACTGCCCTTTCTTGGACAAGCATCCCACTTATGATTAACCCCTATTTTAAGCATCTACAACTACAAAAGAAGTATTAAGGTAAACCTAACCTGGCAACTTCAAACAAAGTTGCAAAATAGAAAACAGAAGGAAAGATAGAAAATAAAACTTACCTGGCAACTTACTTGTCGAAGCCCAGCCGGCCCAAACCCACCTGCCAGTCATCTCCCACCTCTGCCAGAAGGCAGAGGAGAGCGTGGCGCGCGCCTGAGAGCCCCCGGCCACCTCTTGCTTCTACCTGGGTGCCCTGGCCCTTCTAACAGCGCCACAGAGACACCCATAGATCCCTCTCTCCCTCCCCTCTCTATCTAGATCTCTCTCTCCGCCCGCGGACCTATGCTTCTTCCCCCATGCCCAAGAGCACCTGTCGGACGTTGTAGCTCACCTGCATAGCCACCATGCCCCCTACTCCGTCCTGACATGGCCATCGACTCCACCTCGACGCCGCGCATCATCGAGCAGTAGAACCGATGCCTGAATGGTCTGCCTTCCCACCAACACTGTCGTCTTCAACTTCTAGTGCTGGTGATCCCCGCAGCTCGATTCGTCGCGTCAAGAGCCTCCCCGTCTCCGATGCCTGCACCATCCGCCTCAACGTGAGCTCCTTCCCATTCGCCCTCCTTCGTTTTGCTCATTGACCCTCGCCATGTGCTCGAGCACCGCCGTCCACCATGGACGCCTCGATCAGTTGCCCTGAGCCCCTCTGCCCGAACCCGTGGCACCAGAATGCTTCTGGTGGCCCGTGGATGCCATCTAGCACACCAACTCCTTCCCTACCGCCCTATAGCTCCATGCCCGCACCGAGCCATATTCTGGCTGCCGCCGTAGTCCTCGTCGGCGCCGCTACTAGCTACCCCATGACCAGCCTCCACCACCAATGGATGCGGCCAAGGGCCAGCTTTCCAGCAGCACCAACAGCCCCCCAAACGGGTGCCTGCATCATTTTTCCGATGAGGCCCGAACCGCGCCGCAATTGTTCTGGGCACCGCCGGTGCGCCACCACATAAAAACGCCGGTGTGTCTTTGCCATGTGGACCCACTCATCAAGGATTAGATTAGGCACTAATCACCCCACTAATGACCCACTAGGTCACTGACGGGTGGACCCCGGGATCTAATTCACCACCGACCAATTAGTTTAGGATTAATTAAACCCGGTTAGTGAGCTGTGTCACTGACCAGTGGGCCCCAATGGTCAGGTTTGACCTGGGCGGCTCCGTTGACTTGCTGACATAGTGCTTGCGCAGTGCTGATGCCAGAATAGCTTTTCTGTATTTTAAATAAATCTTAAATGATTTATTTATTTTCATAAAATGTCCTAAACTACTAAAAATCATAGAAATTTAACCATAACTCCAAATGAAACAACTTATATATGAAAAATTATCAGAAAAATATGAAAAATCAGTTTATTGCATTTGCATGCATTTTTGAACAACTTAGAGCTGCTGTATATGAAAAATTGAATAAATGGCATTTGAAATGCCTGACATGGAGTTTGAATTTGAATATTGGGTTCAAACCAACTTCATTTAAATTGTTGCTAGTTGCACTAGCCCAAATAATAACATATTGCCATGTCATGATCATGCATCATATTGTTGCATCTCTGTGAATTGAATGTTGTTCCTTGTTTGCTGGTGTTTGTTCCCTCTCAGTAGATGTTGTTTGGACGATGACATTGATGACACCGATGAAGAGCTATACTATCTTCGGAAGTGCCAGGCAAGCAAAACCCCTTTGATCATTCAGCAATCCCACTCTCTCGCTCCTGCTCTATTTGACTGCATTAGGACAACAATGATTCAACTATTACATGTTGCGGTAGTTGAAACCCTTTCCTCTTCATGACTTGTCTTTGCCACAGTAAATAGTTGAAACCCACTGCATGAGTAGGAGTTGTCTGAGCCATGATGTGCCTACTCATTCATGCTTGCTTGTTATGCCTGCTATGCTTAGAGTTGTGTCAGGTCCGATTCATCTGTGATGGATTGGAATTGTGATGAACATGTCCTATCGTTGAGAGCTAAGTGTGTGAACACGATTTGGTAAAGGTAGCGATGAGAGGCCATGTAGGAGTACATGGTGGGTTGTATCATTGGGACCGTCCTCGGGAACTGAGTTCTGTGTATGTTATCCAAGACTAGCTACTACCACACGTTGGGCCCTGAAATATGACCCCGCTCGACTTATTAATCACCTTGATCTCTGTCTAGGAGTTGCAACTAGTTTCTGGTGTTTGTAGGTTGTGCTAGTAGTCTACCAAGTGGCACTCGGTACAGGTGGGCTTGGGACAGACTAGGCACCGTCACCCGGTGTACCAAGCGTAGAACCATCCGTCGAGGTGGACTTGGGAACCCTGCACACATCGTTTGGGGCCATAGTGGAAACCTCGGCCAAACTTTTTTGCGGATGGAACTCAAATAGGCGATAAACCTAGACTAGAGTCTTGTGTGGTTAGTCAGGTTGTGGTCGACACCCCCCGCCGAGCTTCCGTTTGAAGGTTGCCGAGTATATGACGTGTAGTGGCGCTAAGTGGTGGGAGAAGTTGTGAAGAAGTACACCCCTGCAGGGTAATATGATCTATTCGAATAGCCACGTCCACGGATATGGACTACTTGGGTAGCTTATATGGTTCATAGATAAATGGAAGTGGATACTCTAAAATGCGCAAGATAAGCGTGAGTGCTATGGATGGCCTTCTCGTAGGGAGACAGGAATGAATCCATAGTGGTGTATTGATATGGTGAATATGTGGACTTGTGTGCCCCACCTCAAAGAAATACTAATGTTCGTAGTACATGATAGCCACTGAGTCAAAGCTGGCTTGCTGTAGTTAAACTCCACAACCCCCTTGTTGATACCGATGCATATGTATCTAGTTCTAATGTAAGTCCTGTCGAGTACATTTGTACTCACGTTTGCTTCATTTATGTTTTTGCAGAGAGACTTCAGTCTCACTAGTACACTACTACAGGACACTGCTAACGTGACACTGCGATCAGAGACCCTTTGATGAAACTGTGTGCCATGCATTAATCGCAAATGGTGGTGGTGTAAAAAACATCAAAAAAGGTGCAAAACATTTGCGATGGCAGAGTCGTCAAATACGATCCATATTTTAATTGCATGTGCGATGCAGGGCACACAATTAATCCATTCAAACTGTTTGCGATGAGGCAGAACAACAGAAATGAACAACCATATCAATGTGTGTGCAATATACGGCATACAGTTCACTCCGATGAACTGTTTGTTATTAGGGAGTGCAACATAAACGGTTAGCCAGATCAAGGAGTGTGTGATATACGGCATACAGTTCACTCGGATGAACTATTTTCGATTAGGGAACACAACAAAAACGGTTCAACTTAACAAGATGTGTGTGATATGTGGCATACATTTCACATTGATGAACTGTTTACGATGAGCCAAAAGAACACAAATGAGTCGGGTAAAACAGATGTGTGTGATACATGGCAAGCAGCCGACTCGGATGAACTATTTGCGATGAGAAATTACAACACAAACGATTAATACAGTTAGTTCGTGTGTGATTCTGTCTGTACAAAAAACTTTGAAAAATGCAAATTAGTTGCTTGCGGTGGCTAGGAGTATCGCACACGATGCGTCTGCGAGTACGCGTGTGCGATGATTAGTAAGTTACACATACGTTTCCTTATGTTAACATGTGTGTAAATTTGCAATATGGACAGTTAATATGCATATGCCTTCTGGACATCCGGCACATGCTTAAACTCAATGAACTGTGTACGATACTAATACTTTCCATGAAAATTTAAGAACTTGGGTAACAACATTTGAGTAACATATATTATATAGTGGTTACACTATTCGACAAAAGGAGGATCTTTGTAACACAGTTTTGACAATCATATGGTTCATATCTACATACTTGACATAGTAACAACTATCACATTTTAAGAGGCTAAGGGCCAACAATCATATGGTCCATATCTACATACTTAACATAGTAACAACTAGCACATTTTAAGAGGCTGAGGGCAAGCAACCACAACTATCCGCTGGTAGCAGCTAGATCACAGCGACTCGGCATCTCGTCAATGAAAAGGAAGAGCCCTCCTATGCCTTGGTAGATCATGAGTAGAACAATGTCTCCAATTTTCCAATACGGATGCATTGCCACGACAAGCGGGAACTTGTTAATTTGAATGGTTCCATTTTTGCGGGAAATGTATTACCTTGCAATCACTTTGGCGTTATTAGCAGGCACAAGTGTAATTCGACCACACCGGGAAATCGATCTAGGAACTGCTACAGCGGGCAATTTCTGTTGAAATGTAGAATAAAAACCAATTGTAACATATCGTTGAAGATATATATAGTTTATGAGCATCAACATTAAAATAAGTTTTTTACCAGCATTTTGTGCACACAATTTGTCTTGTTCAATGTGTGCACCATAGGTGTAATTAGTTCCATTCAAAATCTAGTGTTCATAAGCTGTGCTATCTCTGTCAGATTATCAACAAAGTTTATGACATGCTTCAAGTCCCTCCAGTGAAATTTGGTATGCTTAGTAACATACAGATCATTCACTATGCATCCAACATATCCTTCTTAAAAGGTGGAAATGTATTATTTATTTAAAACATGGCAGAAGAATATATAGTGCGCATAAATTGGTAAATAGAATTTGTTACTGCCTAGGAACAGAGTCAGAAAATGAAATCACAATTGGTTGCTTAAATAGTGATCAATTAGTCAGAACAAATACCCTGATTTTGTTAAGTAATATGACAACATGGAGAAAGTTGAAAGGACACTAACCTCGATCAGACTTTGATCAGCTGATGACGTTGGAGAAGTAAACATCCATTTTAATTAGACCAGGCTGTGGTGCACGCACTAGAACTTTATTGCCAGCTTCCAGTTCATAACATTAGACATTTTTCTCCAAAGGTCTGCATTAAAATATGAGTGACCATCTTTATCAAGTTTTACACTAACCGTCATTGTAAATCCATGCTGGGTTGTCAATATGACATCCTGGGAGTCATCAACAAAGTAAAGCCCAAGATTTCCTTCTACTCCTGTTCTTGCAAAGCAAGGGATGTACTGCTTGAAATGAAAATTAAGATCATAAATTAGATATTTTGAAATAACAGAGCAAGATGCAAATATGGGAGTAAGTGATAGAACAGATCAATATATAGATGAAATCAAAGTACAAAAATCTATAATTAAAGATAGATAATGTAACAAAGATTTGATGCAAATACATAAATAATGTAGCAACAAACGGTATATGTTCACAAATTTAGGCCATGCCGACCGTGGCAGGTTGAGATTGAACATACTGAGCGCTCCTTGAAGTCATCCGGAATGGTGAGATAGAACTTCGTTTTTGACTGACCGCGACCACAATTTCCCGATTTGTGCTCGCACTGTGGACAGATGAATGAACACCCATGAATCAGCTAGAACAAAAATGATTCCACGGTGATTTCTGCCGGTTGATTAACAGCGACGGACGGACTGCGCTAAGAGATGAGTGAATATTTTGCTAAGTTGATTACCTTCTCCATGTGAAAAATCCCCGGCCCAATCCCGCAGAAAACCCCAGTCTACTAGAGTCTAGAATGTCAGTGCAGATAGGCGGCGAAAAGTGTTAGGGGCAAAATCCCGTGCCGTTTGGTGTGCGACCTCCGCCCGCCGACAACAGCCGTCGAGCTTAGGGTGGCCGCTGCAATAGAAGTTGATGAGGTGCAGAGTTGCGGAGGAGTCTGCAGCGGGTAGGTGGGGACGAAGTGGGTGAGGGTTTTGCTTTTTCCTTTTGCATGTGTGAGTGCACACAAACAGTTCGCAGAGGCAACGGAGATGAATCGTGTGCGATAGTAAATGACCGAGATTGAGTGGGAATCCAAATTTCCTTTGTCCTTTGTCCATGAGTTTTTTTTTCTATGATGAATATAAACCCTGCTAATCACCGTGTTCAAATTTGGCACTTTTCCGGGTTCATTTACAATATTTAGGGGATTATGTGCATTTTCTAGGCATTAGTGCATGTAATTCAAATTCAAACAACCGGTTCTTGAAAATGTGCATGAGAACGGTTCGGAAAACCATGATCGTGCTATTTAGTAAATTCTCATGCCTTTTACAAGGAATAGGTAGATATTTCAAGGAAATTTGTTTACTGGGTACTATACAAAAATGAAATACATGCTTGGAAAACATGACGCCTGGCGCATTGCCATGGTATGGCCTCACCATGCCCTGGTAAAAATTTGAGAATGTTTGTCTTATGTCATCATGCACGCCATTCATAAATCGAACCATCACGAGGAAATTTCATGGTTTCAAGGGGGAAATCAGCAAGATTGAAGGGGTTGGGAATCCAAATTTCCTTCCTAGCTTGTCATTCAGTTTTTTCTACAATCAACACACCCCTTGAATGCAATGTGTTCAAATTTGGCATTTTTCTGGGCTCATTCACCATATTAGGGATTATGTGCATTTTCTAGGCATTAATCCACATAATTCAAATTAGAACAATCGGTGCATGAAAAAGGTGCACAAGAAAGGTCTCGAAAAACCATACTCGTGGTATTTAGTAAATTCTCAAGCCTTTTACAAGGAATGGGCAGAGGTTTCAAGGGAATGTGTGGCAATAGTCAACCACAAATGCGTCATTTACTGGGTTATCAACTATAGAAAAATGAAATACTTTCTTCAAAAACATGACGCCTGGCATGGTGCCATGGTATGGCCTGACCATGCCCTGGTTAAAAGCTGAGAAGGTTTGATTTATGTCATCATGCATGCCCTTCATAAATCGAACCATCACCGAGGAAGTTCCATGCTTTCAAGAAGGAAATCACCAAGATTGAAGGGGAATCCAAATTTCCGTCCTAGTTTGTTATTCCGTGTTTTTCCAACGATCAACATACCACCTCGAATGCAACGTGTTCAAATTTGACATTTTTCTGGGCTCATTTACCACATTTAGGGGATTATTTGCATTTTCTAGGCATTAATGCACATAATTCAAATTTGAACAATCCGTGCATGAAAAGTGCACAAGAATGGTCTAGAAAACCATGCTCGTGCTATTTAGTACATTCTCATGCCTTTTACAAGGAATGGGCAGATATTTCAAGGAAATGTGTGGCAATAGTCAACCATAAATGCATCGTTTACTGGGTTAACAACTATACAAAAATGAAATACATGCTTGGAAAACATGACGCCTGGCGTGGTGCCATGGTATGGCCTCATCGTGCCCTGGTAAAAATTTGAGAATGTTTTCCTTATGTCATCATGCACGACTTTCACAAATTAAACCATCACCGAGGAAGTTTCATGGTTCCGAGGGGGGGGGGCAATTACCAAGATTGAAGGGGGATCCAACCTTTGTGCTTTGTCCATGAGTTTTTTTCTACGATGAACATACACCCTGCAAATCACCGTGTTCAAATTTGGCACTTTTCCGGGTTCATTTACCATATTTAGGGGATTATGTGCATTTTCTAGGCATTAATGCACATAATTCAAGTTCAAACAATCGATGCATGAAAGGGTGCACAAGAACAGTCTGGAAAACCATGCTCGTGCCATTTAGTAAATTATCATGCCTTTTACAAGGAATGGACATATATTTCAATGAAATGTGTGGCAATAGTCAACCACAATCATTTGTTTATTGGCTTTTCAACTATAGAAAAAATTAAATAAATGCTTGAAAAACATGACGCCTTGCATGGTGCCATGGTGTGACCTCACCATGCCCTGGTAAAAATTTGAGAAGGTTTGGCTTATGTCGTCATGCACGCCCTTCATAAATCGAACCATCATCGAGGAAATTCCATGCTTCCGAGAGGGAAATCACCAAGATTGAAGGGGAATCCAAATTTTCTTCATTCTTTGCCCTGGAGTTTTTTTATACGACTAACATACACCCTGCAAATCACCGTGTTCAAATTTGGCATTTTTTTGGGCTCATTTACCATATTTAGGGGATTATGTGCATTTTCTAGGCATTTAGCGCATATAAATCCAATCCAGCTACAGTTGCACGGGTGTGATGTGAGGGACATAGATTGTCGTTTGATCGCAGCACATCCTATGGTGCACACGCGCGATCCGTGTGGCTGGGGTTCCGGCCAATCATAACACAACACACAATAGGCTTAGAGCACACTGTTTCCAGAAGCGACGGAGATGAACCGTGTGCGATGATGAACAAGCAAAATAGTAAGGGAGGCCAAATTTCCTTTATCGTTTGTCATTGTGCTCTTAAAAACCACCGCACTGTACGGCTGCCCGGCCCCTCCATCCCAGAGCTCTCTCCAAGCGTTGTTCATGGCACCGTGAAAAACAGTAACTGGTAAGGAAGCGATGGCATCCTGCCGTGCCGCGTTCCTTGTCGCCCGTGACCGCACACATGGTAAGGAAGCGATGGCATCTCGCCGCGCCGAGTTCATCGCAGCCAGCGGCAACACAGTTACGTGGGCGGACTTTGAGGATGCCATGGCCGAATGGGCGGTGGATCTAGAGGTGGCCAAAGCCGCACATAAGGAGCAAAAAAGGCAGAAAGCAGTCAAGAAAAGAGAGTCCCGCCGCCGCAAGAAAGAAGAGACCGCATGCCATGGTGAGGAGAGCTTGGCGGAGATCGAAGCAGGTGGGCTGCCACCTACAAGGCTGGGAAGGAGAACGCCGGCGTCTGGCCAGCATGCCCTGATGGCAGCATGTGAGAAGTAGTTTAAGTTTGTAGTTTTAGAGCAAATTACCAGTAGTACTTTAAGTTTGTAGTATTAAAGTACAATGTCGGTAAAAGCATCCTTTGAGGGCTTTGAGCGTTGATTAGCATGTGTGCCCGTGTGCGTTTTTCTTGCGTTAATCATTAGATGATGACAAAAACACATGGTTTCTATGCCGTACCTAATACATCTCCGTCGTATCTATAATTTTTGATTGTTCCATGTCAATATTATTCAACTTTCATATACTTTTGGCAACTTTTTATACTATTTTTGGGACTAACATATTGATCCAGTGCCCAGTGCCAGTTCCTATTTGTTGCATGTTTTATGTTTCGCAGAAACCCAATATCAAACGGATTCCAAACGGGATAAAAATGGACGGAGAATTATTTTGGAATATTTGTGATTTTTGGGAGGAAGAATCAACGCGAGACGGTGCCCGAGGGGGCCACGAGACAGGGGGACACGCCCTAGGGAGGCAGGCGCACCCTGGACTCTCCTGGGCACCCCATAAGGCGGTTAACGCTTTTCTTTTGCCGCAAGAAAGCTAATTTGATGAGAAAAATCTGGGTGAAAGATTCACCCCAATCGGAGTTACGGATCTCCGGATATAAAAAAACGGTGAAGGGGAAGAATCAGAGAACGCAGAAACAGAAAGAGACATAGAGATAGATCCAATCTCGGAGGGGCTCTCGCCCCTCCCAAGCCATGGGAGCCAAGGACCAGAGGGGAAACCCTTCTCCCATCTAGGGAGGAGGTCAAGGAAGAAGAAGAAGAAGGGGGCCTCTCTCCCCCTTGCTTCCGGTGGCGTCGGAGCGCTGCCGGGGACCATCATCATCGCCGCGATCTTCACCAACACCTCCGCCATCTTCACCAACATCTCCATCACCTTTCCCCATCTATATTCAGCGGTCCACTCTCCCGCAACCCGCTGTACCCTCCACTTGAACATGGTGCTTTATGCTTCATATTATTATCCAATGATGTGTTGCCATCCTATGATGTCTGAGTAGATTTTCGTTGTCCTTTCGGTGATTGATGAATTGCTATGATTGGTTTGAGTTGCATGTTTTATTATTGGTACCGTCCTATGGTGCTCTCCGTGTCACGCAAGCGTGAGGGATTCCTGCTGTAGTGTTTCCAATATGTTTATGATTTGCTTATGGTGGGTGGCGTGAGTGACAGAAGCATAGACCCGAGTAAGTAGGTTGTTTGTGTATGGGATAAAGGGAAGTTGATACTTTAATGCTACGGTTGGGTTTTACCTTAATGATATTTAGTAGTTGCGGATGCTTGCTAGAGTTCCAATCATAAGTGCATATGATCCAAGAAGAGAAAGTATGTTAGCTTATGCCTCTCCCTCAAATAGAATTGCAATAGTGATTACCGGTCTAGTAAAGTAGTCAATTGCTTAGGGACAATTCCACAACTCCTACCACCACTTTCCACACTCGCTATATTTACTTTATTGCTTCTTTATCTAAACAGCCCCTAGCTTTTATTTACGTGTTCTTTATTATCTTGCAAACCTATCCAACAACACCTACAAAGTACTTCTAGTTTCATACTTGTTCTAGGTAAAGCGAACGCTAAGCGTGCGTAGAGTTGTATCAGTGGTCGATAGAACTTGAGGGAATATTTTTTCTACCTTTAGCTCCTCGTTGGGTTCGACACTCTTACTTATCGAAAGAGGATACAATTGATCCCGTATACTTGCGGGTTATCAAGACCTTTTTCTCGCGCCATTGCCGAGGAGTCATAGCGTTGGGTGAATATTCTCGTGTGTGCTTGTTTGCTTTATCACCAAGTAATTTTTATTTGCTGTTCTTAGTTGTTCTCTATCTTTAGTTATGGATATGGTACACGAAATACCAAAAAAAATAGGTGTACTTGCTACTCATGGAGATGGGGAACCTCCTAAAATCCTCGATGCTCGTTATGTGAAAGAAATTATGTACTACTTTGATAATCCTGAGAAAACCCCATTCAATTTTGTTATGGGAGACACGTTGGATCGACGTGAATACTTTAGGGATTATCGCTTGACACAAAAATGGAAACTATCATGGGATCAAATTTATATGTTGTATTGGTATGCTAGGCAACTATGCTTGAGATATGATTATACTTGTTGCTCTAGGATGGAGGCTCCACACCTTCCCTTTTCATGCGAATTTAATGATAATAAAACCTTGGCTTCTTATGCTAACGGTACCTATGATTACTATGATGTGGAACAAATAGAAGAATTTGTTGCTTTTATGGGTGCTTATGAGACTGAATCTATGTTTAAAGAGTTTGAAGATTTTGATGATTCAGTTTACAGACCTGAAAATTTTGCTATACTTAGATATTGCTATAAAAATTATGAATACAATTATAATATTGATGCATTTATTGAGAAAGTCTCCGCTGTCCAAGAAGAGACTAATACTTTGCAGGAAGCTATGGAAGAAGAAATTGATGAAACTGTGAGCTCATTTGATGAAAAAGATGATGAGGAGAGCGAAGAACAAAAGGAGGAAGAGCGAATTAGCTACCCCTGGCCACCTTCGAATGAGAGTAACTCTTCAACTCATACATTTTTAATTTCCCTTCGTGCTTTCCAAAGGATGATTGCTATGATGATTGCTATGATCCCATTGATTCTCTCAAAATACCCCTTTTTGACGATGCTTGCTATGCTTGTGGCCAAGATGCCAATATGAATTATGCTTATGGAGATGAACTTGATATAGTTCCTTATGTTAAACATGAAATTGTTTCTATTGCACCCACGCATGATAGTCCTATTATCTTTTTGAATTGTCCCAACTACACTATATCGGAGAAGTTTGTGCTTACTAAGGATTATATTGATGGGTTGCCTTTTACCATTGCACATGATGATTTTGATAGATATAATATGCATGTGCTTGCTGCTCCTACTTGCAATTATTATGAGAGAGGAACTATATCTCCACCTCTCTATGTTTCCAATACGATAGAATTGCAAGAAACTGTTTATACTATGCATTGGCCTTTACTATGTGTGCATGAATTGTTCTTTTATGATATGTCGATGCATAGGAAGAGAGTTAGACTTTATTGTTGCATGATATATGCTACTTTGTGCTCACTACTAAATTACAAATCATTGCTAATTAAAATTGGCTTTGATAGACCTTGGGATCCGGGTGGATCCATTACTTGAGCACTATATGCCTAGCTTAATGGCTTTAAAGAAAGTGCTGCCAGGGAGACAACCCGGAAGTTTTACAGAGTCATTTATTTCTGTTGAGTGCTTTTATATAGTCTAAAAACAAAAAAAATAAAGAGGTGAACCTAAAATGTTTTCAAAAAGGAAAGTGAAAGTAAAAAAGACAAGCATTGTTGAAGTGGGAGCTAGCCTTGAACTTTGTTCATGCTCATGGAAACTTTGTGAATCTTGATTACAGAAACTTTTCATAAAAAATAATTATCCCCTTGTATATTTCCATTGTATTATAAAAATAATGTGCCAAGGTTTGCCTTTAGGATGTTTACAATACTTCTTGGTTTGTACGGTGCAGGACAGAAACTTTGGCTGTAGTGCGCGATTTTACATTTTTAACTGGAACATCAAACGGTTCTGATTCTTTTTGAAATGTCTTTCTGTACACATTCTTTATTTTTACTAATTTTTGTAGAAGTTTTGGGGTAACATAAGTATGGTAAATGTTCAGATTGCTACAGACTGTTCTGTTTTTGACAGATTCTGTTTTTGATGCATAGTTTGCTTGTTTTGATGAATCTATCAATTTATATCAGTGGATTTGAGCCATGAAAAAGTTATATTAGAGTAGACACAATGAAAAAACAAAATATGAATTGGTTTGCAACAATACTTAGAGTAGTGATTTGCTTTATTATACTAACGGATCTTACCGAGTTTTCTATTGAAGTTTTGTGTGGATGAAGTGTCTAATCGAGGATGTCTCGATATGAGGAAAAGGAAGAGAGGCAAGAGCTCAAGCTTGGGGATTCCCGAGGAACCCCAAGTAAATATTCAAGGAGACTCAAGCGTCTAAGCTTGGGGATGCCCCGTAAGGCATCCCCTCTTTCTTCAACAAGTATCGGTATGTTTTCTGATCCGTTTCGTTCATGCGATATGTGCAAGTCTTGGAGCGTCTTTTGCATTTAGTTTTCAATTTTCTTTTATGCACCATGCTGGTATGAGATAGTACTTGGTTGATTTATAGAATGCTCATTGCACTTCAATTAAATCTTTTGAGTATGGCTTTATAGAATGCTTCATGTGCTTCACTTGTATCATTTGAAGTTTGGATTGCCTGTTTCTCTTGACATAGAAAACCGCCATTTGTAGAATGCTCTTTTGCTTCACTTATATTTGTTAGAGCATGGGCATATCTTTTGTATAAAGAATTAAACTCTCTTGCATCACTTATATCTATTTAGAGAGATGACAGGAATTGGTCATTCACATGGTTAGTCATAAAATCCTACATAAACTTGTAGATCGCTGAATATGATATGTTTGATTCCTTGCAATAGTTTTGCAATATAAATGTGGTGATATTAGAGTTATGCTAGTGGGTGATTGTGGATTAGTAGAAATACTTGTGTTGAGGTTTATGATTCCCGTAGCATGCACGTATGGTGAACCACTTTGTGATGAAGTTGGAGCACAATTTTATTTATTGATTGTCTTCCTTATGAGTGGCGGTCGGGGACGAGCGATGGCCTTTTCCTACCAATATATCCCCCTAGGAGCATGCGCGTAGTACTTTGTTTTCAATGGCTTGTAGATTTTTGCAATAAGTATGTGAGTTCTTTATGACTAATGTTGAGTCCATGGATTATACGCACTCTCAGCTTCCACCATTGCTAGCCTCTCTTGTGCCGCACAACTTTCGCCGGTACCATACACCCACCATATACCTTCCTCAAAACAGCCACCATACCTACCTATCATGGCATTTCCATAGCCATTCCCAGATATATTGCCATGCAACTTTCATCATCATCATATACATGACTTGAGCATTCATTGTCATATTGCTTTGCATGATCGTAAGATAGCTAGCATGATGTTTTCATGAGGTCTTCATGAGCAAGAAAGTTGGATGCACACCCAGTTAGTTTCAGTTTGAGCTTTCATACACTTATAGCTCTAGTGCATCCGTTGCATGGCAATCCCTACTCACTCACATTGATATATATTGATGGGCATCTCCATAGCCCGTTGATATGCCTAGTTGATGTGAGACTATCTTCTCCTTTTTGTCTTCTCCACAACCACCATTCTATTCCACATATAGTGCTATGTCCATGGCTCATGCTCATGTATTGCATGAAAGTTGAAAAGGTTTGAGATTACTAAAGTATGAAACAATTGCTTGGCTTGTCATCGGGGTTGTGCATGATTAAATACTTTGTGTGATGAACATAGAGCAACAGCCAGACTATATGATTTTGTAGGGATAACTTTCTTTGGCCATGTTGTTTTGAAAAGACATGATTGCTTTATTAGTACGCTCGAAGTATTATCGTTTTTATGTCAAATGATAGACTATTGCTTTGAATCACTCGTTTCTTAATATTCATGCCATGATTAGATATATGATCAAGATTATGATAGGTAGCATTCCACATCAAAAATTATCTTTTTATCATTTACCTACTCGAGGACGAGTAGGAATTAAGCTTGGGGATGCTGATACGTCTCCGTCGTATCTATAATTTTTGATTGTTCCATGCCAATATTATTCAACTTTCATATACCTTTGGCAACTTTTTATACTATTTTTGGGACTAACATATTGATCCAGTGCCCAGTGCCAGCTCCTGTTTGTTGCATGTATTATGTTTCGCAGAAACCCAATATCAAACGGAGTCCAAACGGGATAAAAATGGACGGAGAATTATTTTCAAATATTTGTGATTTTTGGGAGGAAGAACCAACGCGAGACGGTGCCCGAGGGGGCCATGAGACTGGGGGCGCGCCCCAGGGAGGCAGGCGCGCCCTGGACTCTCCTGGGAACCCCGTATAGGGGGTTGCCGCTCTTCTTTTGCCGCAAGAAAGCTAATTTTATGAGAAAAATCTGTGCGAAAGATTCACCCCAATCGGAGTTACGGATCTCCGGATATAAAAAAACGGTGAAGGGGCAAAATCAGAGAACGCAGAAACAGAGAGAGACAGAGAGATAGATCCAATCTCGGAGGGGCTCTCGCCCCTCCCAAGCCATGGGAGCCAAGGACCAGAGAGGAAACCCTTCTTCCATCTAGGGAGGAGGTCAAGGAAGAAGAAAAAGAAGGGGGCCTCTCTCCCCCTTGCTTCCGGTGGCGCCGGAGCGCTCCCGGGGGCCATCATCATCGCCGCGATCTTCACCAATACCTCCGCCATCTTCACCAACATCTCCATCACCTTCCCCCATCTATATTCAGCGGTCCACTCTCCCGCAACTTGTTGTACACTCTACTTGAACATGGTGCTTTATGCTTCATATTATTATCCAATGATGTGTTGCCATCCTATGATGTCTGAGTAGATTTTCGTTGTCCTATCGGTGATTGATGAATTGCTATGATTAGTTTGAGTTGCATGTTTTATTATTGGTGCTGTCCTATGGTGCTCTCCGTGTCGCGCAAGCGTGAGGGATTCCCGCTGTCGGGTTTGCAATATGTTTATGATTTACTTATGGTGGGTGGCGTGAGTGACAGAAGCACAGACCCGAGTAAGTAGGTTGTTTGCGTATGGGATAAAGGGGACTTGATACTTTAATGCTATGGTTGGGTTTTACCTTAATGATCTTTAGTAGTTGCGGATGCTTGCTAGAGTTCCAATCGTAAGTGCATATGAACCAAGAAGAGAAAGTATGTTATCTTATGCCTCTCCCTCAAATAGAATTGCAATAGTGATTACCGGTCTAGTGAAGTAGTCAATTGCTTAGGGACAATTCCACAACTCCTACCACCACTTTGCCACACTCGCTATATTTACTTTATTTCTTCTTTATCTAAACAGCCCCTAGCTTTTATTTACATGTTCTTTATTATCTTGCAAACCTATCCAACAACACCTACAAAGTACTTCTATTTTCATACTTGTTTTAGTTAAAGCGAACGCTAAGCGTGCGTAGAGTTGTATCGGTGGTCGATAGAACTTGAGTGAATATTTGTTCTACCTTTAGCTCCTCGTAGGGTTCGACACTCATACTTATCGAAAGAGGCTACAATTGATCCCGTATACTTGCGGGTTATCAGTACCCGTGTGCGTTTTTTTGCGTTAATGATCCATAAGTCAGTTACCTGTGTGATGTTTCCTAACAAACCAGACGTACCATTAACATAAAAAAATCAACTACACATGTACATTTTTTTGGAGACGGGATCTGCCAATTTTCTGTTTTCTCGCACACGAGTATTTTACGCGCTTCGTCTGTGTTGTGTGTTTTCCCCGCCCAAGTTTCAAGTTTCGCAGCAAAATTTTCATTAGGCGCACGATTTCAGAATTTATTCCTCCAACCACATCCCCACCCATCAAATTTCCCCAGTACCTCCCTGCCCCCCGCGCGCCTCCCCTTACCGGCAGCTCAAACCGCCGCCGCCGCAACCACAACTTCAACCACATCTACGTTCTTCTCGGATCCAGTCAGGTAACCCTCCGATCTCTATCACGGCCCCGGCCTGATTGCTAAAATGGCGCATGTGAAAATCCTCATGCCTCCAAATCCCCACCGCCCTACCTCCAGAGCATTGCCGCGCAAGCCCAACCACATATCACATGGAGGTCGAGGAGCTGATGGCGGTCCATGGCACGATGGCCGTTGTGCGTGTTGACCCGAAGGAACACCTCGCCTCCGCCGCCACCGGCATGGTGCAGGCTCTAGCCCAGATGAAGTGACCGAGCGACTACCCTCCAGGACTTAACAAGTATGATGTGACCAGCTAAATATTACCAATACCACTTGCAATGGCTATGTTTTGTATGGTTGATGTATTAAGCATGTTCGTGCCATGTTTATTTTAGTACTGCACACTATGTAATGTTGAAGTATTAACCGTCCAGCTCAATTTCACCAATACCAGCAACAAACTTACAATACATGACTCAGGATATCACTAGAGCTGCTACCCATTTGCTATTTTTGGTGGATGCTAACCCTGTTGTACTTAACATTCCTATCCATGTACTTACACAGGCTCATAACGTCCGATGTTGTTGTTGGCGTCGAGGTTAGCTGCATCCCATGTCTTACAGTATTTCACATCATTTGTTCAATTGCAGTTTAACTTTTACCGTTTAATGGTTGCCTGTAGGTACACATGTGAGTGGCACTGATCCATGCTTCGACCCGGAGGAACAGCTCGCCTCCACTTTCGCTGACTTTGGGCGGGCTCTGGCCAAGATGAAGTGCCCCAGCAACTACCTCTCAAGAATTACCAAGTATGTACTCACCAGTTCAATTTTACCAATACCAGTTGTAATTAATGGCTATGTTTTGTACAGTCGATGTATTAAGCATGTTCTAGTAAACATGCCTAACACATTTTAGCTACTTTCCCTATCTTTTTATAGACAACTGGCCCATTCTCTGCTCTGGCAGCACCCGCCTTGTGATGTTTAACTCTGCCAATTGCATTTTTATCAGTACCAATTTCAATGGCTATTAAGCATGTTGCAATTAATAGTTGAATCCATTTCTAAACAGTTGTATTTCAATGGATACAAACTTACAGAACATGACTTAGGATGATGTTAAGCCTGTTGCAATTAACAGTTGTATCCATTTTTAATCTGTCCCTTTGCTACCATGCTACTCTCCGCAATGAAGATATACTAGATATGCTGACATTTGCTATTTTTGGTGGATGCTAACCCTGTTGTACTTAACATGCCTTTCCATGTACTTACGCAGGGCCACAACGGGCGATGCTGTTGTTTGCAGTCGAGGTTAGCTACATCCCATGTCTTACTGTATTTTACATCATTTGTGCAATTGCAGTTTGGCTTCTGACATTTACTTGCTTCTTGTAGGTACACATGTCGGCGGCACTGATCCACGCTTCGACCCGGAGGAAGAGTTTGCCTCCACTGCCGCTGACTTTGGGTGGGCTCTGGCCAAGAGGAAGTGCCCCAACAACTACCTCTCAGGACTTACCAAGTATGAACTCACCAGTTTAATCTTACCAATACCAGTTGCAATTAGTGGCTATGTTTTGTACGGTCGATGTATTAAGCATGTTGTAGTAAACATGCCTAACACATTTTAGCTATCTTCCCTACCTTTTTATAGACAACTGGGCCATTATCTACTCTGGTAGCACCTGCCTTGTGATGCTTAGCTCTGCCAATTGCATTTTTATCAGTACCGGTTTCAATGGCCATTAAGCGTGTTGCAATTAACAGTTGTATCCATTTTTAAACAGTTGTATTTCAATGGCTACAAACTTACAAAACATGAATTAGGATGTTGTTAAGACTGTTGCAATTAACAATTGTATCCATTTTTTAATCCGTCCCTTTGCTACCGTACTACTCTTTTGCAATGAAGATATCACTACAGATGCTGCCGTTTTATTACCATTTGCTATTTTTGGTGGATGTTAACCCTGTTGTAGTTAACACTGGCTTTCCATGTACTTACACAGGACTACAATGGGCGATGCTATTGTTTGCCGTCGAGGTTAGCTGCATCCCATGTCTTATAAACCATCTATTCCTAAATATAAGAATTTTTAGAGATTCCAATATAGACTACATAAGGAGAAAAATGAGTGAATTTAGATTCTAATCTAAACTATATCTATAATTCTATATACATCATTATGTAGTTCATATTGAAATCTCTAAAAATACTTGTAACTAGGAACGTAGGTTGTTGTATTTTACATCATTTGTGCAATCTCAGTTTAGCTTCTAACATTTACTGGTTGCTTGTAGGTACATATATGAGCGGTATTGATCCACGCTTTGATCCCTTTTGTGTATGGGGCAATGAGATATTCATGAACAAGCGTCAAGTGAGGAAACTAAGAAAGATTGTTAGGCAAAAGAAATGGGTGATGGGAATTAAGCTCTTTATTTACACTTTGTCCAAGACAACAGTGAACTTTAGGATGGTAAGTGATGTGTTGCCTTTTCCCCCTGCCCACAACAAGTTACTCTATTAGACCTCTGTATCTGATATTTTTCTCTTTTCAGTGGTTTCCAAAGCTATTTACTGATGATTACCTTGCAAACTACATGACCGAAGTGGAGGCAACTAAGGTTAAAGTATATAATTCATGCTACCATGATAATGCTCTAGAAGTTTTCCTGAAGGCGGTGAAGGATGGGTGGGCGATCGTCACAAGGGGTTGGACAAAATTTGTTCGTGCCTATGGCATGTAGGAAGGCACATTATGGGCATTCCGCTTCTTCAACATTATCGGCAGTCAAAATGATTTACACTTGTCTCTTCACCTTTACCGCCTGTAAATATTATGGTTCATCATAGTTAATTGGTGTCTAGTCCTGTAAGTACTGAACATATTGTACTGACAATTTTATTTATGGATTCATTGTTGAACCATTATGCTGAGAATTTGAATTGCATGTTTCATATTTCAAAATTTCCAATTCGAATAATAAATTACATGCAAAAACTAAAAATATACAGGAGCGAATAAAATAATGTGCACACGCTTAGAAACAAAACAACGTGTGCGATGAAAAAAAGAGAACAGACGGTTCTTTGACATTTTGCGATGCCCGACGGATGCACACACGGTTTCATCTCATATGCGTGTGGGATTCATGGTAATACGGCAAACATTTCAAACCAGTGTGTGTGTGTGATAGGAATACCAATCGCACACAGTTATGAAAATGGACATGTTGGCGTTAGTAGAGGCACCGCACACATTTTACATTCTTGAACTGTGTGCGATAACATACCTATCACAAACATATCGGAACATTAAATGTTGATGCCCACCTTTTTCACATGACTATAGCGGTGATGACCCACAAGTATATGGGATCAATTGTAGCCTTTTTGGTAAGTAAGAGTCTCGAACCCAACAAGGAGCGGAAGGAAATGACAAGTGGTTTTAAGCAAGGTAATGTCTGCAAGTGCTGAAATTATAAGTAACAGAGTAGTTTGATAGCAAGTAATTTGTAACGAGCAAGTAACGGTAGTAGTAAAAAATGCAGAAAGGTAGCCCAATCCTTTTCAGGCAAAGTATAGGCCAAAATAGTCTCTTATGATAAGAAAAGTGTTCTTGAGGGTACATGGGAATTAAATCTAGTCACTTTCATCATGTTGGTTCGATTTGTGTTTGCTACTTTGATAAATTGGTATGCGGGTGGACCGGTGCTTAGGTGATGTTCTTACTTTAAAAAATCTTCTACTTATGATTAACCCCCTCGCAAGCATCCGCAACTATGAGAAAAGTATTAAGAATAAATTCTGACCATAGCATTAAACTTTTGGATCCAATCGGTCCCTTACGGAATAACGCATAAACTAGGGTTTAAGCTTCTGTCACTCTCGCAACCCATCATCTAATTACAACTCCACAATGCTTCCCCTTAGGCCCAAATATGGTGAAGTGTCATGTAGTCGACGTTCACATGACACCACTAAGGGAATCACAACATACATATCACCAAAATATCGAACACATATCAAGTTCACATGATTACTTGCAACATGATTTCTCCTGTGACCTCAAAAGCAACTACTCACAAATGATAATCATGCTCAATATCAGAGGGGTATTAAATAGCACAATGGATCTGAACATTTAATCTTCCACCAAATAAACCATATAGTAATCAACAATACTAGTCACCCACAAGCACCAATCTATAGTTCCGGTACAAAGATTGAACACAAGAGATGAACTAGGGTTTGAGAGGAGATGGTGTTATTGAAGATGTTGATGGAGATAGCCCTCCCCAAGATGAGAAAGTTGTTGGTAATGATGGCGATGATTTCCCCCTCCGGAAGGGAAGTTCCCCCAGCGGAATCGCTCCGCCGGAGTGCAAAAGTGCTCCTGCCCAGGATCCGCCTCGAGCCGGCGGCGCTTTGTCCCGAAAGTCCTCTCCCTATTTTTTTCTAGGTCAAAATGACATATGTACCAGAAGAGGGGCACCGGAGGTGGGCCGAGGTGAGCATAACCCACTAGGGCGCGCCTGGGCTCCCTGGCACGCCCAGGTGGGTTGTGCCCACCTGGTGGGCCCCCTTTGGTACTTATTGGCTCCAACAATCTTCATTTGTTCCATAAAAAATCCTCGTGAATTTTCAGCTCATTTGGAGTCGTGCAGAATAGGTAGCCTGACGTAGCCTTTTTAGGTCCAGATTTCCAGCTGCCGGAATGCTCCCCCTTTGTGTGTACCTTGCATATTATGAGAGAAAAGGCATTAGAATTACTCCAAAAAGCATTATTGTGCAATAAAACAACATAAATAACAGTAGGTAAACATGATGCAAAATGGACGTATCAACTCCCCCAAGCTTAGCCCTCGCTTGTCCTCAAGCGAAAACCGAAATCAAAAAACATGTTCACATGCTTAGAGAGAGAGGTGTCGATAAAAACAAAAAACGGACATAGAAGCATCACATAACTTATTATAACAATAAAAAACTTTAACATAAAACTTTTATCATAGACTTCTTATGAACAAGTAACAATTCATCACAACATCGAAGTATCAAGCATAAACTCTATTGGAAACTAACAAACTATGTTATCAATCAACTTTGCAACTACAATTCATTATCTTTTCAGGAAGGGTCACGTATCGGAGCCTTTAGGCAAGTCCACATACTCAACCATCATATAGTCTTTTATGATTTATAAACCGCGTACACATGAGCAAAACGTTTCAACCGGACACGTAGAAAGATAGGGGCTTATAGTTTCGTCTCCCAACGTATTCACCTCAAGGGTGATGTCAACAATAATAACTCATGTTACCCATATTCAACTAGATATCTGTGCCTAGATCTTTCTGATGTATACTGCACAACCTTTTCCATGTAGACGTTGTTGGGCCTCCAAGTGCAGAGGTTTGTAGGACAGTAGCAAATTTCCCTCAAGTGGATGACCTAAGGTTTATCAATCCATGGGAGGCGTAGGATGAAGATGGTCTCTCTCAAGCAACCCTGCAACCAAATAACAAAGAGTCTCTTGTGCCCCCAACACACCCAATACAATAGTAAATTGTATAGGTGCACTAGTTTGGCGAAGAGATGGTGATACAAGTGCAATATGGATGGTAGATATAGGTTTTTGTAATCTGAAAATATAAAACCAGCAAGGTAACTAATGATAAAAATGAGCACAAACGGTATTGCAATGCTAGGAAACAAGGCCTAGGGTTCATACTTTCACTAGTGCAAGTTCTCTCAACAATAATAACATAATTGGATCATATAACTATCCCTCATCATGCAACAAAGAGTCACTCCAAAGTCACTAATAGCGGAGAGCAAACGAAGAGATTATTATAGGTTACGAAACCACCTCAAAGTTATCCTTTCTGATCGATCTATTCAAGAGTCCGTAGTAAAATAACATGAAGCTATTCTTTCCGTTCGATCTATCATAGAGTTCGTACTAGAATAACACCTTAAGACACAAATCAACCAAAACCCTAATGTCACCTAGATACTCCAATGTCACCTCAAGTATCCGTGGGTATGATTATACGATATGTATCACACAATCTCAGATTCATCTATTCAACCAACACAAAGAATATTTTCAAGCCTAGAAAAGTTATCAGCTACGGTGTTCTCTGCTCCTTTTCTATCAGTGATGTGCAAATCAAATTCTTGTAGTAGAAGAACCCACCTAATGAGTCTAGGTTTAGCATCTTTCTTTTCCATAAGATATTTTATAGCAGCATGATCGGTGTGACCAGTCACTTTGGAATCAACAATGTAGGATCTAAATTTATCACAAGCAAACACCACTGCTAAAAATTCTTAGCATAATTTCGTTGAGCACTGTCTAGAGTTTTACTAGCATAGTTGATAACATTTAATTCCTTATCAACTCTATTTCCTAGAACATCACCAACAACATAATTACTACCATCACACATAATCTCAAAAGGCAAGTTCCAATCAGGTGGTTGAACAACAGGTGCAGAAATTAAGGCTTTCTTGGGTGTTTAAAGGCTTCCAAATAATCATCATAAAAAACAAAAGGAATATCCTTTTGCAAAAGATTTGTAAGAGGCCTAGAAATTTTAGAAAAGTCTTTGATAAATCTCCTATAGAAACCAGCATGACCAAGGAAACTACGAATACCTTTGATATCTTTAGGACATGGCATTTTCTCAATTGCACCAACCTTGGCTTTGTCCACCTCAATACCTCTTTCAAAAATTTATGGCCCAAAACAATACCTTCATTAATAAGAAAGTGGCACTTCTCCCAATTCAAGACAAGATTTGTTTGCTCACATCTCTGCAAAACTCGATCAAGATTGCTGAAATAATCATCAAAAGACTTCCCATAAACAGAAAAATCGTCCATGAAAACCTCAACAATCTTTTCACAAAAATCAGAGAATATAGCAGTCATACATCTTTGAAAAGTAGCAGGTGCATTACATAGACCAAAAGGCATACGTCTATAAGCATAAGTTCCAAAAGGACAAGTAAAAGTGGTCTTTTCTTGATCAAGTTGAGAAACAGGTATTTGTGAAAAACCAGAATATCCATCAAGCCCTATTTTGGAAATATCTTTGGGCTGATCAACTGCTGCTAGATTTACATCCTCGGGCTTTCTCGCATGCAATCACTGAAGATGTCCCTGTCAAAGATTTCTTGGGGATCACGTCTCTTAGAATGGCCTTTCACCTATCGCTCTCCCCCCAAGCGTTCGATGAGATCAGACACATTCAAACGATCGTGTCCTCTTTCCAACCCATGGCCTCCGCTTCGGATGTTTGGAGCTATGTTTGGGGCAAATCCATTTATAGATCAACGGACTACTACCAATTCTTTTTCAGGGAAGTTCAAGCTCATAAGGTTTTTGAGTGGCTTTGGAAGTCCAAATGCACTATGAACTTGAAAGTCTTTGCTTGGCTCCTAGTCAATGACAGGCTAAACACCCGGAATATGCTAAAAAGATGTCATTACAACATTGGTGACGATCACAATTGTCTTCTATGTGGGCGCTGACGGTGTCCTGGACTAGGGGGTACTCACCACGTCGTCTCCCGATCAGTTGGATTGGGCCGAGGACCCCCATGGCCGTATACTCATTGGCCAGTTCGGACAACCCCTGCCGCATACAAGGAAGACTCCACAAGACTTGGCGCTCAAGACAAGGACTCTCCTAAACCCTAGGCCTCCGGTGTCTTATATAAACCGAGGCCACGCTGGTCAATAGACAATCTCATATTAATTACTATCATCTCGTGGTAGATACATGTACTCTGTACTACACCTATATGAATACAATCAAAAGCAGGATGTAGGGTATTATCTCTTCAAGAGAGCCCGAACCTGGGTAAAATCCTGTGTCCATGTTGCCATCGCTCCAAGATGCTTAGCTTAGGACCCCTACTACGAGATATGCCGGATTTGACGCCGACAATGGTGTTTTCATTGAGAGCCTGCTGGGTGATCGTCATGGATTGATGGGATGATCAGGTGATATTTTTTCAGTTAGATCTGTTCCGCGTACGTCAATTCGCTAGTAAATTATCTTTGGTCGGACTGTGTTATTTTATTCATAGGTGTATTCTAGATCGAAAGGCAAACATTAAGATCAGCAGCGTGTGCCTGTCCGAGGACACTTTGTCTAAATCAATTCCATGTACACATATATTGGATATACGGCGGTGTAGCGCAGCAACACAGCTGGCATGAGAGGCGTACGGATGCTAAAAGGCTCGGCCAAATTCCTAGCAAAATTGGTGGAGCGGGGCGCAGGGCAGGCCCGCATGGCGTTGTTCCATGATTCAAGAAGAATCCCACGTTGATGGGATGGCAACTCTTCCTCTCGTGAAGATGGCCTCATCTACTAGTACTACTAGTTTAATACTAGTCGGTGCACGGACTTCAAAGCATGCATTATTTGATCTGACCTAAATTACTAGTTGATGCACTACCTTTTTTGTTCAGGTCGGCCGTTCCGAAGATCGGCCAGCCTGGACGCGGTCTAGAGTAACTCCGGTCAAGGCCCCCTCGTGGAATCCCGGCGTTTATGATCATCTCGCCTGCTACAAGTCTGGAAATCATCCCAAAATCATCAGATTTTGCAATCCGGTCTATGCCGCGGCCACTGTTTTGTGGTGACCTGGTCCCAAGCAGTATACACCTAGATCGGCCGAAGACAGTCCCACAAAGGCAGCGTTCATCAGGGGATTTCTTCTCTTTTCTTTGTGTTTTCTTTTCAGCACACATGTCGCTATCGTGCACCAGTACTATAGGGAAGTAGTATTTTCCCTCCCCGCATGACTAACTCAATCAAGTGCTAGTTTTGCAGCATGATGTTTTATGTCTAATTGATGAACAATGCAAGCTAGCTTTGCACTGAGCGGCGTTTCCTCAGTGCGACTTTGTTCGTAGTCTGTCGGACATTACATCCGCAAACAGACTACGGCTGTAATTGAATTCGACTGCATCATGTGATCCTCTTGGTATCGCCATGTCGTCACTTCTTCAAAGCTGACCTATACTGCGCCGACGTGCTCCATCACGTCGGCTAGGCCAAGGACACTTTAGCACGGGCAGCGATCATTCAGGGAGTTCCTTCCTTTTCTAATTTGGCGCATATGGTCGCTATCATCCACTAGTGGTTTTCTCAACTGTCCGCATATATGAAAGTACTAACCAAAAGTGCTAGTTTCTGCAACATGATTTTTAATGTCCAATTAACGAACAGTGCAAACTAGCATTGCACTAGAGTTTCACCAACGCCAGCATGTGGATTTATTTTTTGTACACAGTCTAACGGACACCATATATGCAACTGGATCTGCTGTCGTCACTCCTCCGTCTTCATTGACCTTGGTGCCAGGCTATTTTTCTTTCATCTACTTTGCATAAACTTAATTGTGCAAATAATCATTTTTCTTTCAACTATTATTATTATTGTTATTTCTTGCTTGCACTATTTTATGTGTGCAGGTAATCAACTTCGACCATGTCACACGGTCAACTCTATGGGCCGATGGCGTCGTCCTGTCGGCATCGATCAAGTTGTGGCGTCGCCTTAGCACGCGTCCTTGTGCCAGCATCTCTGCGGCAACTCTACAATTGATTTAGATCGGGCCGCACTATCCCCTCGGCATGGTGTCGTCGTCGCCCACCTCCATCGACCGAATTGTGTCGTCGCCTTGGAGCGCTGCCCTGTGTTGGAAACCCCGCATCATCACTTCATCAACCTACTCGACCGGAGATTCCAGTGTCACCTGGCGACCTGCTCTATCACCTCGGCTAGACTGGGGGCTTCACCTCTTCGGAGTGCCGAGCTCTTCGCTCAGCCACATCGGGCATGGGGGTTGAGACCTCCTCCCGCACCAAGCTCGGACCACGTCATCAATGCCGAACACATTAACCAGCTAAATCGCTTTCATGCTCAAAAACTTTCAGTTTAAATTTTTTCCGGTTCGACCAAGCTTTATGCTATTTTTGCAAAAGTTGTTTGCGAAAAACTTTCTTGTCCAAACTTTGTTTGTGGCACACAAATTTAAATACCCCGTTTACTTGGGGGCTTCCTTTATGAAGCATTTTCCTCTTGCAAATGATTATACTTGTATGGCTTCGTTCCTTGTTCGTGTATTACGCCACAATATGCACCATGTTGACTTAAGCTATTTATAAGCTGGGTTGCCTTGCTCCTGTGTTTACCCCTACGTTCCCGATTGTTCGGCTAGGGAGTAAAGGGAGCACCTCTGCGATTGTCACGATGGGGTCACCCGAGTCGGACCTCAGACTGGGTGAAGCCGAAAGCTAGCACTCTTATTGTTTTCAATAATAGTCGGCACACAACGGAACTCATGAGTACAAAAAATCTATTGCACAAGTCTCACAGTAATAATGAGCAACCGAAGAAAGGTATCGGTGGGGGTACTATTTCCTTCGAAGATACTTCTTACACTTTGTCGGTAATATAGCATAAGTTCCCTGAGCGCGCTTTGTCTGTTACAGCCTTATGGCCTGATTGCCTGGTTATCGGAAACACCGTCGATATTCTCGACATGTGGAGTACATAACACTTTTCGGCCCTTGGCCGAAGAGGGAGAAGCCGACGGTAAGTTAAGACGCGTTTAAAGTTTGGGTGAACACATATATGATATAAGTACTTCGGTACATACAATCATTATACATAAAATTCTTTTACCCAAGTCACTCGGGGGCTCTTAAATTTATGTGAGCTATTTTATAATAAGTGTTCTTCTTAGTCGTTGCAAAGTCTTTTTCTATTACTCCTTTTTTCGACGCGAGTGTGCGGTCAATAGCCGGGGAGCCTAATCCCTCTCTCAAAGCCGCTAAAGTTTGTTAAACTGGCCTAACGAGAAGTACTCCATCTTCGGGATAGGAGGTTGAAGCCGTAGGCTGACCTGCTTGAAGTCTTGAGATAGGATGTGTCATGTTAAAGCACGACAGAAGCACAATTTTTTTTCTAAGACCAATTTTCTGATTGGCACCGAACAATTGATCTAGTTGGGACGTTGAGTTTTTCCTGACGTTTTTTTGGCTTTCCAATTCTATGACACTTTTCAACTATTTGTGTGTTTTCCGCATAAGTCTTGTGGTGCAACGCCGGACACCTTTAGAGATTCGGCAAAAAATCTCGGATATTGCTATATGTGCATCAGTTTCGAATTGTGTCTTCGGTCAAGAGTTGGGTTTCCCGGCTCCTGTGCTTACCTCCTATGTTCCGCTTTGTTCGGCTAGGTGTGCAAAAGGAGAACCACTGCGATTGTGCTTCCAGCTCGCATGGTTAAGCACCGTAGTGGAGAAAGCCGAAAACTGACTGTCACAATAAGCGTAAACTGGTCAGCGGTCTGATGACTATATTAAATGACGGGTCATTCATAACTTTGGCCGAAGTGTTTACGGCTTGACCTCGGCTATCGCCGAACACTAACCAGGGGGCTACTTGCTGGCCTCCCAACTTTAAACTCCTACGACTAAGTGAAAGTTATAAAGCCCGCATATCTGATTGCCTCGTTTCCACCAACACAACCGCCTTCGGGCACCGAGACGTCGGTTAAGGGTTGTTTTGTCATTACGGAAACACCCTGCATAGCATCTACAAGGGGGCAGACGCCTATGATGGGCCACTTTCAGATTATAAACGGTCGCAATGGAAGCGAATATTTGGGTTCATTTAGACCACAGAGTTTGGAAGCTTTGCCCAAACTAAATCCTCAATATTTTCCTCCCACATTGATCGGAGCTGAGGTTTCATGATCATGCTTAGCATGACAACCCAAAGAAAGGAACCGATAGCGGGACTATTTTCTTTGGACGATGTTTCTTATGTTAAATAATAAATATAACATGTCTCTCTACGTACCTTCGTTTATAAAACCGTATGTCCGGATTGCCTTGTTTGCCGTAAATCTTTGCCCTCATAAAGGCTTTATAAAGTAGGACAAACACCCCTCGGCTGCTGGCCGAGGAGGTTGAAGCCGATGGTCGGTCAACAAAGTTTTGTACAATACAGATCTGAGCATTAATGACGTAAAGTACTTGGATACATAGAGTCATTACATATAATTTTACTATGGATATCAATCCTTAATTCGGCCACCCGTGTCTGCATTAAGGCTCGGGGGCTATTGGGCTTCGGGCTTATAATTACTTATAAATATTAAAGAGGCACATCGATCCCCTGATCTAGTGTTGCCACCCGACCAGTGTCTCGGGGGCTACTGCATTGCCTATTCAAGGAAGAAAATTTTAAGTGCAATACAGTTTCCAAGGAGATTATAATCCTCGGGTTGGTCGGCCGCACCCAACCTGAGTCTTGAGGACTGAGCACGCCGCCTTTTATGTCCCGAAGTATACTGCCGAGCTAGGACTTGATCCTCAGGCTGATTTTGCGAATCAACCTGAGTCTCAGGGGCTACTGGGATCAGCGGTCTTATGTCATCCTTCAGGTACATCTCGGGTTTTAGACCGATACACACACCTTGAGGGCTGCTGGCTATATATCTCGGCAGAGAATAAATTGCAGCGATCAAAAAATCAGCCCGTAGTCGGGGTGGTGCACCACCTCGGAAGCAGTCCGACATAAAACTCGGGCGCCAATGGCTAGCTCCATAGAGTGCATTTCCGGCATTAAGCTCGGCTAAACTCCTTCAACTTTTTTGAACCAAGGTGATCTATGACACCTTGGACATAGTCCGGCGTTGGAGCTCGGATACATTCCGGCGTTGGAGCTTGTAAGCGGTCCAGCGTTGGAGCTCGGATACATTCCGGTGTTGGAGCTTGGAAGCGGTCTGGCGTTGGTGCTCAGCTGCTAAAGATACCTCGAATGCAGTCCGGCGTTGGAGCTCGAACGCAAGAGGACGTTACCGCTCGGGAACAACTTCAAACCCGAGGTATGGTATAAAAATAACAAGGCATTGATAAAGGCCAGAAACTTAAAGGGGCTCCTCGGATACCCGACGTGTAAACTCTTCGGATTCACTTTGGTGATCCTCAAGATCGAAGATGGAAAGATTTGTTGAACCAGTTTTTAAGACCGACGACCGAAGATGAAGAACAGTTTGGAAGAATTGAGGAGCATCCCCCAACTTGAAGACTGAATCAGGGGGCTACTGACGGTGTCCTAGACTAGGGGGTACTCACCATGTCGTCTCCCGATCAGTTGGATTGTGCCGAGGACCCCCATGGCCGTATGCTCATGGGCCAGTTCAGACAACCCCTGCCGCATACAAGGAAGACTCCACAGGACTTGGCGCCCAAGACAAGGACTCTCCTAAACCCTAGGCCTCCGGTGTCTTATATAAACCGAGGCCAGGCTAGTCAATAGACAATCTCATATTCATTACTATCATCTCGTGGAAGATACATGTACTCTGTACTGCACCCATATGAACACAATCAAAAGCAGGACGTAGGGTATTATCTCTTCAAGAGAGCCCGAACCTGGGTAAAATCCTGTGTCCATGTTACCATCGCTCCAAGACGCCTAGCTTAGGACTCCTACTACGAGATATGCCGGATTTGACACCGACGGGCGCAACATCGAAGAAACAGTTGAGCACATGATTTTTACGTGCACGCTTAGTAAGCAATGCTGGCGAGCCCTGGATATCAATTGGGAACCATTCGGTGGTAGGGTGCAAGCTATTGAAGACCAAAAAACTAACCACCCCACGCCCATGCTTTTTGAAAATTTTACTGTAGCAGCGTGGAGCATTTGGAAGGAAAGAAACAACGAGCATTTCAGATCAATCAATCTTTCCTTCCGATAATGGCTGGATAGATTCAAGGACTTTGAACTTCTGCAACATAGGGTCAAAGAGGCACATAAGCCTCTTGTGCTGGATTTCGTAAACTCTTTACGCTAGACCTCTCTTTTTATTTCTTTCGGGTGGGACCCAAAGTGGTCTAACCTCCCCCCCCCACACACTCCCTGATGTAAATACTCACCTTGTACAAGTTCTTTATTTTAATACATTTACACAGTAGGAGCCTTTCCTACAGTTTTTGGTAAAAAAAGAATATCCATCAAGGAAGCAAAAAAAGTGTGTGCTTAGATAATCTTTCTAACATTTGATAATAAAAGGCAGAGGGTAATGATCTTTTCTTGTTGCTTTATTTAATTTTCTAAAATCAATTACCATTTTATAGCCTGTGACAATTCTTTGTGGAATAAGTTCATTCTTATCATTAGGGACAACAGTAATACCTACTTTCTTAGGGACACAATGAACAAGACTTACCCATCTACTATCAGCTATATGATAGATTATACCTGCTTCCAGAAGTTTCAATATTTCCGTTCTTACCACTTCTTTCATCTTCAGATTTAATAGACGTTGGTGATCAACAACGGGTTTAGCATCAGGTTCCATATTAATCTTGTGCTGGCATAGAGTGGGACTAATGCCCTTAAGATCATCAAGAGTATATCCAATAGCAGCTCGGTGCTTCCTTAGAATTTTCAATAATCTTTCTTCTTCATGTTCTGAAAGGTCATCACTAATAATAACATGATATATCTTTTTCTCATCAAGATAAGCATATTTCAAATTGTCTGGCAATTGTTTTAATTCAAACACAAGATCACCTTTAGGTGGAGAGGACCTCCTAGAGTTTCAATAGGTGGATTGTGTTTAAGCAGAGGTTGTTGTTCGAACAAGATTCTATCTATTTCATTTCTTTCTCGCATATGCAAACCATTTTCATGGTATATCAAATATTGTTCTAAGGGGTCAGTAGGAGGTACAACAATAGAAGCAAGACCAATAATTTCATCTTTACTAGACAAATCTTTCTTATGAGGTTTTCTACTGAACTTAGAAAAATTAAACTCATGAGATTCATCACCAAAGCTAGCACCGACAATTTGTTTCTCACAATCTATTTTAGCATTAACAGTGTTCAAGAAAGGTCTACCAAAGATAATGGGACAAAAGTCATCTTGTAGGGAACCAAGAACAAGAAAATCAGTAGGGTATTTTATTTTCCCAGACAAGACTTCAACATCTCTAGCAATCCCAATTGGTGATATAGTATCTCTATTAGCAAGCTTAATATAACATCTATGTCTTCTATTTCAGTGGGTGCTATGTCATTCATAATTTCTTGATATAAGGTAAAAGGAATAACACTCACGCTAGCACACCTATGTCACATAAACCATGATAACATTGATCTCCTATCTTAACTGAGACAAAAGGCATGCCAACAACAGATCTATGTTTATCTTTTTCATCGGGTTTGGCAATTCTAGCAGCTTCAGCACAAAAATAAATAACATCCCCATCCATATTATTGACCAAGAGATCCTTAACCATAGCAACACTAGGTTCTACTTTGATTTGTTCAGCTGGTTTAGGTGTTCTAATATAACTTTTGTTGACCACGGTTGAAACTGTAGCATGTTCCTTCATCCTAACAGGGAAAGGTGGTTTTTCAATATAAGCAGTGTGAACAACTGTATCAACATTATAAATGATAGTTTCTTATTTATCTTTTATCGGTTCTTTAATTTCTTCTTTAATTGGTGGGTGATATTTGAACCACTTCTATTTAGGAAGATCAACATGAGTAGCAAAAGATTCACAAAAGGAAGCTACTATCTCAGAGTCAAGTCCATATTTAGTGCTAAACTTTTGAAAAGCATCGGTATTCATAAATGATTTAACACAATCAAACTTAGGCTCAATACCTGACTCTTTACCTTCGCCGAGTTCCCAATCTTTAGAGTTGCATTTAATTCTTTCTAAAAGATCCCACCGGAATTCAATAGTCTTCTTCATCAAGGAACCAGTACAAGAAGTATCAAGCATGGATTGATCATTATGAGAAAGCCAAGCATAAAAATTCTAAATAATAATTTCACTTGAGAGCTCATGATTCGGGCATGAATATAACATTGACTGAAGCCTCTGATGTCTAGTACGCAACCTTCTTCTTGTAGACTCGTGTTGGGCCTCCAAGCGCAGAGTTTTGTAGGACAGTAGAAAATTTCCCTCAAGCGGATGACCTAAGGTTTATCAATCCGTGGGAGGCATAGGATGAAGATGGTCTCTCTCAAGAAACTCTACAACCAAACAACAAAGAGTCTCTTGTGTCCCCAACACACCTGAAAGAACATGCGGTGCCCCCATGTTTGGTTTTGGCAATTGATGACAATCTCTATGGACTAATGGTTGCCTTGAGTTATATTTGAAGGGTTTGTCCATAGGGTTTTCTTGGAGTCCATTTGTTGGTTTCAAGGAGAGTTTGTGATGACCAAGTTTCTATTAAGGAATTATCCAAAGATTGGTCTTATGAGTGTTGAGCTTATTGCAAGCATGTCTTGAAGAAGAAGATTGTGTGATCATTCATGTTTACCTTCAAGACATCAGCCAAATGAAGAGAGTTGGAAAGATTCAAGTTTGATCAAGACTAAGTCAAAGAATGAATCAAGTTGATCAACACACAAAGCATAGAAGATGTACCGAGAGGGATCAAGCGATCCCATGGTATTGTAAGCATGGTCAATTACGCTTTGTGTACTAACCCATGGTCTTCGTGAGAGTTCTTTGTGGGGTTAGGTTGCGGTGTGCAAGCTCAAGTTGAATCATCACGAATAGATCATATGCTTGAATCTTGCCGTCCATTGTGGCGACAATGGACTTGTGAAGATGTGCAGAAGAGTGGCTCACCCATAGTGGAGTATGGGGGAGCAATCAACTAGTCTTCTTCGAGCCAATGCAATCAAGAAAGGTGGTCCAACTTGAGGGAGTCAAGATCGTCATCATCTAGCTCAAGTGGACCATGTGCAAGGCAAAGGTTTGCCCTTGATAGGTTTTCTACTTTACCGGTCTCATGGTAGTTGTGGGAGACCGGGTTATAGGATCATTTGCCGTACTATTAAGGGGGGCTCTTGATGAGTTGCTTGATCATATCGTTCGTAGAGAGCTCAAATCATTGCATCCTTGCATCATCTTTTTGGTTCTTGTTTGGGTCTTCTCCTTGTGAGTTTTGGAGCTTATGGTCATTTTTATGACAAGCTCGAGTTCATCGAAAACGGAGTTCTCATGCATCTTCTATGATGTTTTCGATGTTGGAAGGTATGCCGGTTCTTCTCGGTTGGAGGTTTCACTCCTTTGTTTGCTAAGCATACCTCCCCTGCCTCCGCTGTTTTGATGCTACTCGTCTTGCTCTATCCAACAAGCTTGAGTTTGCTCAATTCGGAGCTCATATGAAGAAGTTATGGCAGTTCTGGTTTTCCTTGGAGTATTCTTTGTTTTCGTGGTTGAGGCATAAGGTTGGCCCCAGTGGTAGTACCGCGACCACAGTGGTAGTACCGCCGAAGCTCCCCAGCGGTAGTACCGTTCCAAGCGGTAGTATCGCTCTCCGAACGGTAGTACCGCTTGGGATTTTCGGCCGTAGTACCGCTGTGCGTCTGGGCTACGTCCGCCTTGATTCTTGTACGAAGTTTTTCGTGTCGGGTTTTGCGGCACTAAGGGCGGCAGTAGAAGCGGTAGTACCGCCCTAAGCGGTAGTACTGCTCTTCCCTAGCGGTAGTACCGCCCTGGGGTCATGGCCCTGGCAGCGCGGCAGTACCGCTGGGTTGAGCGGTAGTACCGTCCGGAGCGGTAGTACCGCCCTTCCCTAGCGGTAGTACCGCTCTGTGCGGGGATGTTCAGTGGGGTACCGGTTGGATTTTCCCCTCCTATAAAAGGGGGTCTTCTTCCCCATTGAACCTTATCCTTTGAGCTTGCGTTCTTCCCCCATTGTTGACCTTCTCCGATCTTGCTATCTCTCAATCCCTCCATGGATTCTTGCTAGTTATTGGGGGAAAAGAGAGAGGAGATCTAGATCCACATTTCCACCAATCACTTTCTCCTCTATGTGAGGGGAACCCCTTGGATCTACTACTTGGAGTTCTTGGTGTTCTCCTTCTTGTTCTTCCTCTCATTTTCCTCCCTAGAATTAGTTGCTTTGGTGGGATTTGAGAGAGAAGGACTTGGGCACTCTATGTGCCCTTGCCATTGCATTTGTGCATCGGTTTGAGTTCTCCACGGTGATACGTGGAAGTTACAAGTTGAGAAGCTTATTACTCTTGGGTGCTTGGTTCCCTTGAGCTTGTTCCTCTTGGGTGCTTGGGTGCCCTAGTCGGTTGGTGGTGTTCGGAGCTCAATCATTGTGGTGTAAAGCTCCGGGCAAGCGTCGGGGTCTCCAATTAGGTTGTGGAGATCGCCCCGAGCAATTTGACGGGTTCCGCTGACCGCCCCCAAGGGTTGCCAATTTGTACGGGTTCGGTGACCGCCCTCAAGGGTCCCTTAGTGGATTCACGGCATCTTGCATTGTGCGAGGGCGTGAGGAGATTACGGTGGCCCTAGTGGCTTCTTGGGGAGCATTGTGCCTCCACACCGCTCCAAACGGAGATTAGCATCCGCAAGGGTGTGAACTTTGGGATACATCGTCGTCTCCGCGTGCCTTGGTTATCTCTTACCCGAGCCCCTTTACTTATGCACTTTACTTTGTGATAGCCATATTGTTCTTTGTCATATATCTTGCTATCACATAGTTGCTTATCTTGCTTAACATAAGTTGTTGGTGCACATAGGTGAGCCTAGTTGTTGTAGGTTTTGTGCTTGACAAATTAACCGTTAGGTTTATTCCGCATTTGTTCAAGCCTAAACTGTAATTATTTTAAAGCGCCTATTCACCCCCCCCCCTCTAGGCGACATCCTCGATCTTTCAACACCCAATACAATGGTAAATTGTATAGGTGCACTAGTTCGGCTAAGAGATGGTGATACAAGTGCAATATGGATGGTAGATATAGGTTTTTATACTCTAAAAAGATAAAAATAGCAAGGTAGCAAGTAACAAAAGTGAGCGAAAATGGTATTGCGATGCTTTGAATCAAGGCCTAGGGTTCATACTTTCACTAGTGCAAGTTCTCTCAATAATGATAACATAATTGGATCATATAACAATCCCTCAGCGTGCAACAAAGAGTCACTCCAAAGTCACTAATAGCGGAGAACAAACAAATAGATTCTTGTAGGGTACGAAACCACCTCAAAGTTATTCTTTCTGATTGATCTACTGGGCTATTCCTATGAGTGTCACAAACAGCCCTAGAGTTCGTACTAAAATAACACCTTAAGACACACATCAACCAAAACCCTAATGTCACCATATCACCATATCAATACACCACTATGGATTCGCTCCCGTCTCCCTACAAGAACGCCATCCATAGCACTCACGATTATCTTGCGCATTTTAGAGCATCCACTTTCACTTGTCTATGAACTGTATAGGCAACCCAAAGGTCCTTTACCGCGGACGCGGCTATTCGAATAGATGATGTTAACCCTGCAGGGGTGTACTTCTTCACACACGCTCTCACTACTTACCGTCGTTTACATGACATGTACTCGGCAACCTTCAAGCAGAAGCACAACAAGGATGTCGACCACGGCCTACCTAAACACTCAAGTCTCTAGTCCAGGTTTATCGCCTATTCAGTTCCATCCGCAGGGAGTCCGGCCGAGGTTTCCACATACGGCCCCGAACGATGTGTACAGGGTTCCACAACACCAAATGGATGCCCAGCATACCTGGCCACATGCCTACCACATCACAGCCCACCCCTCGGCTCAGTGCTGTGCACGACCTCTAGCATACTACAAACACCAAAAACTACTTGCAACTCCTGGACAGAGGACAAGGGTGGTTAAGAAGCCGAGAGGGTCCATTGGTTTTGGGCCCAACGCGTGGTAGTAGCTGTTCATGGATCACAAACACAGAACTCAGTTCCTGAGGACGGCTTCAATGAGATAACCCACCATGTACTCCTACATGGCCTCTCACCGCTACCTTTACCAAATCGTGTTCACACACTTATCTCACACACAGTAGGACATGTTCATCACTGTTCCAATACATCCCCGATGAATCAGACCTGACACAACTCTAAGCATAGCAGGCATGACAAACAAGCATGAATGAGTAGGCACATTAGGGCTCAAACAACTCCTACTCATGCTACCTTCTTCTTGTAGACTCGTGTTGGGCCTCCAAGCGCAGAGTTTTGTAGGACAGTAGAAAATTTCCCTCAAGTGAATGACCTAAGGTTTATCAATCCATGGGAGGCGTAGGATGAAGATGGTCTCCCTGAAGCAACCCTCCAACCAAATAACAAAGAGTCTCTTGTGTCCCCAACACACCAAATACAATGGTAAATTGTATAGGTGCACTAGTTCAATGAAGAGATGCTGATACAAGTGCAATATGGATGGTAGATATAGGTTTTTATAATCTGAAAATATAAAAATAGCAAGGTAGCAAGTAACAAAAGTGAGCGAAAATGGTATTGCAATGCTTCAAAACAAGGCCTAGGGTTCATACTTTCACTAGTGCAAGTTGTCTCAACAATGATAACATAATTGGATCATATAACAATCCCTCAACGTGCAACAAAGAGTCACTCCAAAGTCAAAATAGCGGAGAACAAACGAATAGATTCTTGTAGGGTACGAAACCACCTCAAAGTTATTCTTTCTGATTGATCTACTGGGCTATTCCTGTGAGTGTCACAAACAGCCCTAGAGTTCGTACTAAAATAACACCTTAAGACACACATCAACCAAAACCCTAATGTCACCATATCACCATATCAATACACCACTATGGATTCGCTCCCGTCTCCCTACAAGAACGCCATCCATAGCACTCACGATTATCTTGCGCATTTTAGAGCATCCACTTTCACTTGTCTATGAACTGTATAGGCAACCCAGAGGTCCTTTACCGCGGATGCGGCTATTCGAATAGATGATGTTAACCCTGAGGGGTGTACTTCTTCACACACGCTCTCACCACTTACCATCGTTTACACGACATGTACTCGGCAACCTTCAAGCAGAAGCCCAACAAGGGTGTCGACCACAGCCTACCTAAACACTCAAGTCTCTAGTCCAGGTTTATCGCCTATTCAGGTTCCATCCATTGGGAGTCCGGCCGAGGTTTCCACATACGGCCCCGAACGATGTGTACAGGGTTCCACAACACCGAATGGATGCCCAGCATACCCGGCCACGTGCCTGCCACATCACAGCCCACCCCTCGGGTTAGCACTGTGCACGACCTCCAGCATACTACAAACACCAAAAACTACTTGCAACTCCTGGACAGAGGACAAGGGTGGTTAAGAAGCCGAGAGGGTCCATTGGTTTTGGGCCCAACGCGTGGTAGTAGTTGTTCATGGATCACAAACACAGAACTCAGTTCATGAGGACGGCTTCAATGAGATAACCCACCATGTACTCCTACATGGCCTCTCACCACTACCTTTACCAAATCGTGTTCACACAGTTATCCCACACACAGTAGGACATGTTCATCACTGTTCCAATACATCCCCGATGAATCAGACCTGACACAACTCTAAGCATAGCAGGCATGAAAAACAAGCATGAATGAGTAGGCACATCAGGGCTCAAACAACTCCTACTCATGCTACCTTCTTCTTGTAGACTCGTGTTGGGCCTCCAAGCGCAGAGTTTTGTAGGACAGTAGAAAATTTCTCTCAAGTGGATGACCTAAGGTTTATCAATCCGTGGGAGGCGTAGGATGAAGATGGTCTCACTCAAGCAACCCTGCAACCAAATAACAAAGAGTCTCTTGTGTCCCCAACACACCCAATACAATGGTAAATTGTATAGGTGCACTAGTTCAACGAAGAGATGGTGATACAAATTGCAATATGGATGGTAGATATAGGTTTTTATAATCTGGAAATATAAAAATAGCAAGGTAGCAAGTAACAAAAGTGAGCGAAAATGGTATTGCAATGCTTCAAAACAAGGCCTAGGGTTCATACTTTCACTAGTGCAAGTTCTCTCAACAATGATAACATAATTGGATCATATAACAATCCCTCAAAGTGCAACAAAGAGTCACTCCAAAGTCACAATAGCGGAGAACAAACGAATAGATTCTTGTAGGGTATGAAACCACCTCAAAGTTATTCTTTCTGATTGATCTACTGGGCTATTCCTATGAGTGTCACAAACAGCCCTAGAGTTCGTACTAAAATAACACCTTAAGACACACATCAACCAAAACCCTAATGTCACCATATCACCATATCAATACACCACTATGGATTCGCTCCCGTCTCCCTACAAGAACGCCATCCATAGCACTCACGATTATCTTGCGCATTTTAGAGCATCCACTTTCACTTGTCTATGAACTGTATAGGCAACCCACAGGTCCTTTACCGCGGACGCGGCTATTCGAATAGATGATGTTAACCCTGCAGGGGTGTACTTCTTCACACACGCTCTCACCACTTACCGTCGTTTACACGACATGTACTCGGCAACCTTCAAGCAGAAGCCCAACAAGGGTGTCGACCACGGCCTACCTAAACACTCAAGTCTCTAGTCCAGGTTTATCACCTATTCAGGTTCCATTCATAGGGAGTCCGGCCGAGGTTTCCACATACGGCCCCGAACGATGTGTACAGGGTTCCACAACACCAAATGGATGCCCAGCATACCCGGCCACGTGCCTACCACATCACAGCCCACCCCTCGGGTCAGCACTGTGCACGACCTCCAGCATACTACAAACACCAAAAACTACTTGCAACTCCTGGACAGAGGACAAGGGTGGTTAAGAAGCCGAGAGGGTACATTGGTTTTGGGCCCAACGCGTGGTAGTAGCTGTTCATGGATCACAAACACAGAACTCAGTTCCTGAGGACGGCTTCAATGAGATAACCCACCATGTACTCCTACATGGCCTCTCACCGCTACCTTTACCAAATCGTGTTCACACAGTTATCTCACACACAGTAGGACATATTCATCACTGTTCCAATACATCCCCGATGAATCAGACCTGACACAACTCTAAGCATAGAAGGCATGACAAACAAGCATGAATGAGTAGGCACATCAGGGCTCAAACAACTCCTACTCATGCTACCTTCTTCTTGTAGACTCGTGTTGGGCCTCCAAGCGCAGAGTTTTGTAGGACAGTAGAAAATTTCCCTCAAGTGGATGACCTAAGGTTTATCAATCCGTGGGAGGCGTAGGATGAAGATGGTCTCACTCAAGCAACCCTGCAACCAAATAACAAAGTGTATCTTGTGTCCCCAACACACCCAATACAATGGTAAATTGTATAGGTGCACTAGTTCAATGAAGAGATGGTGATACAAATTGCAATATGGATGGTAGATATAGGTTTTTATTATCTGAAAATATAAAAATAGCAAGGTAGCAAGTAACAAAAGTGAGCCAAAATGGTATTGCAATGCTTCAAAACAAGGCCTAGGGTTCATACTTTCACTAGTGCAAGTTGTCTCAACAATGATAACATAATTGGATCATATAACAATCCCTCAACATGCAACAAAGAGTCACTCCAAAGTCACAATAGTGGAGAACAAACGAATAGATTCTTGTAGGGTATGAAACCACCTCAAAGTTATTCTTTTTGATTGATCTACTGGGCTATTCCTATGAGTGTCACAAACAGCCCTAGAGTTCGTACTAAAATAACACCTTAAGACACACATCAACCAAAACCCTAATGTCACCATATAACCATATCAATTCACCACTATGGATTCGCTCCCGTCTCCCTACAAGAACGCCATCCATAGCACTCACGATTATCTTGCGCATTTTAGAGCATCCACTTTCACTTGTCTATGAACTGTATAGGCAACCCAGAGGTCCTTTACCGCGGACGCGGCTATTCAAATAGATGATGTTAACCCTGCAGGGGTGTACTTCTTCACACACGCTCTCACCACTTACCGTCGTTTACACGACATGTACTCGGCAACCTTCAAGCAGAAGCCCAACAAGGGTGTCGACCACGGCCTACCTAAACACTCAAGTCTCTAGTCCAGGTTTATCACCTATTCAGGTTCCATCCGTAGGGAGTCCGGCCGAGGTTTCCACATACGGCCCCGAACGATGTGTACAGGGTTCCACAACACCAAATGGATGCCCAGCATACCCGGCCACGTGCCTGCCACATCACAGCCCACCCCTCGGGTCAGCACTGTGCACGACCTCCAGCATACTACAAACACCAAAAACTACTTGCAACTCCTGGACAGAGGACAAGGGTGGTTAAGAAGCTGAGAGGGTCCATTGGTTTTGGGCCCAACGCGTGGTAGTAGCTGTTCATGGATCACAAACACAGAACTCAGTTCCTGAGGACGGCTTCAATGAGATAACCCACCATGTACTCCTACATGGCCTCTCACCGCTACCTTTACCAAATCGTGTTCACACAGTTATCTCACACACAGTAGGACATGTTCATCACTGTTCCAATACATCCCCGATGAATTAGACCTGACACAACACTAAGCATAGCAGGCATGACAAACAAGCATGAATGAGTAGGCACATCAGGGCTCAAACAACTCCTACTCATGCTACCTTCTTCTTGTAGACTCGTGTTGGGCCTCCAAGCACAGAGTTTTGTAGGACAGTAGAAAATTTCCCTCAAGTGGATGACCTAAGGTTTATCAATCCGTGGGGGGCGTAGGATGAAGAAGGTCTCACTCAAGCAACCCTGCAACCAAATAACAAAGAGTCTCTTGTGTCCCCAACACACCCAATACAATGGTAAATTGTATAGGTGCACTAGTTCAACGAAGAGATGGTGATACAAGTGCAATATGGATGGTAGATATAGGTTTTTATAATCTGAAAATATAAAAATAGCAAGGTAGCAAGTAACAAAAGTGAGCAAAAATGGTATTGCAATGCTTCAAAACAAGGCCTAGGGTTCATACTTTCACTAGTGCAAGTTCTCTCAACAATGATAACATAATTGGATCATATAACAATCCCTCAACGTGCAACAAAGAGTCACTCCAAAGTCACAATAGCGGAGAACAAACGAATAGATTCTTGTAGGGTACGAAACCACCTCAAAGTTATTCTTTCTGATTGATCTACTGGGCTATTCCTATAAGTGTCACAAACAGCCCTAGAGTTCATACTAAAATAACACCTTAAGACACACATCAACCAAAACCCTAATGTCACCTAGATACTCCAATGTCACCACAAGTATCCTCGGGTTTGATTATACGATATGCATCACACAATCTCAGATTCATCTATTCAAACCAACACAAAGAACTTCAAAGAGTTACCCAAAGTTTCAACCGGAGAGTCAGGACGAAAACGTGTGCCAACCCCTATGCATAAGTTCACAAGGTCACAGAACCCGCATGTTGATCACCAAAACATACATCAAAGTGGATCACGTGAATATCCCATTTTCACCATAGATAAGCACATGCAGGACATACATCAAGTGTTCTCAAATCCTTAAAGACTCAATCTGATAAGATAACTTCAAAGGGAAAACTCAATCCATGACAAGAAGGTAGAGGGGGAGAAACATCATAAGATCCAACTATAATAGCAAAGCTCGTGGTACATCAAGATCATGAAAAATCAAGAACACGAGAGAGAGAGAGAGAGAGAGAGATCAAACACATAGCTACTGGTACATACCCTTAGCCCCGAGGGTGAACTACTCCCTCCTTGTCATGGAGAGCACCGGGATGATGAAGATGGCCACCGGTGATGGATTCCCCCTCCAGCAGGATGCCGAAACGGGCTCCCGATTGGTTTTTCTTGGCTACAGAGGCTTGTGGTGGCGGAACTCCTGATCTAGGTTTATTTATTGGGTTTCTATATTTATAGGAATTTTTGGTGTCGAGAACAAGTCAGAGGGGTCCACGAGTCAACGACAAGACAGGAGCACCCTCCCGGGGGGTAGGGCGCACCCTCCTTTCTTGTGGTTGGCTCGGGACTCTTCTGGCCCAACTCTTTTGCTTCGGGGGCTTCTTCTGGTCCATAAAAATCACGGTAAATTTTCAGGTCATTTGGACTCCGTTTGGTATTCCTTTTCTGTAAAACTCAAAAACAAGGGAAAAACAGAAACTAGCACTGGACTCTAGGTTAATATGTTAGTCCCAAAAATCATGTAAAATAGCATATAAATGCATACAAAACATCCAAGATAGATAACATAATAGCATGGAACAATCACAAATAATAGATACGTTGGAGACGTATCAAGCATCCCCAAGCTTAATTCCTGCTCGTCCTCGAGTAGGTAAATGATAAAAATAGAACTTCTGATGTGGAATGCTACCTAACATATTTATCAATGTAATCTTCTCTATTGTGGCAAGAATATTCAGATCCATAAAATTCAAAACAAAAGTTTAGTATTGACATAAAAACGATAATACTTCAAGCATACTAATAAAGCAATCATGTCTTCTCAAAATAACATGGCCAAAGAAAGTTATCCCTATAAAATCATATAGTCTGGCTATGCTCTATCTTCATCACATAAAGTATTCAAATCATGCACAACCCTGATGACAAGCTAAGCAATTGTTTCATACTTTTGATGTTCCCAAACTTTTTCAACTTTCACGCAATACATGAGAGTGAGCCATGGACATAGCACTATAGGTGGAATAGGATATGGTGGTTGTGGAGAAGACAAAAAGAAGGAGATAGTCTATGGAGATGCCCATTGTCGGTGTCAAAACCGGCGGATCTCGGGTAGGGGGTCCCGATCTGTGCATCTAAGGCTAATGGTAACAGGAGGCAAGGGACACAATCTTTTACCCAGGTTTGGGCCCTCTCGATGAAGGTAAAACCCTACTTACTGCTTGATTGATCTTGATGATATGAGTATTACAAGAGTTGATCTACCACGAGACCATAGAGGCTAAACCCTAAGAGCTAGCCTATGATGATTATGATTGTTATGATCGTCCCTATACGGACCAAACCCTCCGGTTTATATAGACACCGGAGGGGGCTAGGGTTTACACAGAGTCGGTTACAAAGAAGGAAATCTAATATCCAGATCGCCAAGCTTGTCTTCCACGCAAAGAAGAGTCCCACCCGGACACGGGACGGAGTCTTGAGTCTTGTATCTTCATGGTTCATCAGTCCGGCCAAAGTATATAGTCCGACTGTCCGGATACCCCCTAATCCAGGACTCCCTCAGTAGCCCCTGAACTAGGCTTCAATGACGATGAGTCATGTGCGCAGTTTGTCTTCGGCATTGCAAGGCGGGTTCCATCTCCGAATACTCCAAAGTAATTATCGAACACTTAAATTGTGTCCGGATCCACAAGATGATCTTCACATACCACCTTAGAGAGAACGATATTCCACAAATGTAATCTACTGATGACTATAGATAACGTGACATGACACTACGGTCGAGTCATTATTCGAACCGTTTTCCCACAACCTGCCACATCGCATATTGTGAGGCGGTTTCCTCGGCACGTCTTGTCGAAGCAGAGATCATGTCCCCTTACCACGAGATTCCCATCAATACAGGCATGGGTAACCGAACCGCACCATCAATCGCGGCGCTTGGGAAATAAGCGATCTTCAACGGGCAACTGGGGAGGCGAACCGTTCTCATCGCCTCTATAAAGGGACAAGGATTTCCCCATTTTTACCCACGCCTTCTTCCTCCTATGCCTACCCATTCTCGCACCCTCGAGCTCCAGCGCCCTAGTTCACAGCTTCTCCGCACAGACGAACATGTTCGGAGCAGGGGGCAAGTGGGTGGCCTCCACCGTGAAGGAGGAGCATATCACGAAGCTCCGGGCGGCCGGATACTTGGCCGCAGATATAGCACACCGACTGCAGGACGCAGGGCAGATCATTCCGACTCCGGGACCCCACGAGAGGGTCGTGTTCCTTGCCAACTTCATCCATGGACTGGGATTTCCACTTCATCCCTTCGTCCGCGGGCTTATGTTTTACTATGGGCTGGACTTCCATGATCTAGCCCCAAACTTCGTCCTCAATATCTCGGTGTTCATCGTCGTGTGCGAGGCCTTCCTCCGCATCAAGCTTCACTTCGGCTTGTGGCTATGAATCTTCTGCGTGAAGCCGAAGATCGTGAGCGGCCAGCAAGTGGAGTGCGGAGGCGCCATGGTGGGCAAGATGCCCAACATCACCTGGCTTGACGGCTCCTTCGTAGAGACCGTGAAAGGGTGGCAATCGGGGTGGTTCTACATCACCGAGCCACGCGACACCAACTGGGCGGCGGCCCCCGAATTCCGATCTGGAATTCCCATGCGGCTCACCTCCTGGGAAAAGAAGTGCCTGGCCTGGGGCGAGCCTGCGGAGCTGACCGGACTTCAGAACTACATCAAGAATATGATTGACAAGAACATCAAGCTTCTCAACATAGTCCAGGTCATGCTCGTCCGCCGAATTCTTCCGTGCCAAAGACATGTTTTTAATCTATGGGAGTTCGTCCCTGCCGAACACCAGACACTTCAAGAGCTCTATGGCACGACACTCAAGGATGCATGGAAGGTGCTGTTCAAGGGATCTGAAACACCTCCTCCCACGTCCGAGGACCGCGGACTCCACGCCATGCCCCCCCCCCCCCGTCCGGTGAGTTTTCTAACCATCACCAGATGTAGTTTTCCCAGCATACTCATGGGAAATTTTTAAGTCATCATGTGTACTCAATCAGGAGTACGTGGAGATGGCGGAGCAGATCGACTGTCTGGCTCTGCTGCTAGAGGGTCCGGCGACCGCTCTCCTGACGGAGATGCTAGTCCCGGCACCCTACAAGGTGCCGGAGAAGAAGGCCGAAAAGAAGGCCCCGGGGACCAGGAAGGGTCTCCGGCGTAAGGTCGTACCGGACGCCTCGTCCGAAGATGACGAGGCACACTCGTCCGACGAAGGGGAGGAGGAGAAGGAAAAGGAAAGGGCAGCCCCATCCGGGGAGGTCGAAGGGTCTAAGAGGGCGGCCCAGAGGACCAGGAAAGGTCCCCGGCGCAAGGCCGTCATAGGCTCGTCATCCAGGGACAAGAGGTAGATTCCTCCCGCGGAGGCGGGGGGGATCACGAAGAAATTCCACCTCCCCGCACTAGGGAGGAGAAGAAAAGGAAAGCCGCCCCGGAGGGGGAGGCTAGGACGTCCAAGAAGGGAAAGGCGTCCCTTCCGGATTACTCCACCACGGCCGCCTACAGCGAGGAGGAGTGGTTGCCCAGGGGGAAGCCCCTAGTAAGATCGTAAGTATTCACACTTCTGTCATATTTTAGTGCGACTTCGCTTCATAGTCTGTTATAACGCCGAACACGCATATGCAGTCCGGCCAGGGCCCATCCCGAGGTATCCTCTTCGGATGGGTCTTTGAGCGATTCGGTGATGAATTCACTTCCAACGGCCACTTCCCCTCGGCCTGCGGTTGACACGGAGGTGTTGTCCCAAAGGCTACCGGAGCAGGGGGAGGCGACTCTGGAGACGCCCCAAGGTGAGATTCCAGACGCCGGTCTCACGGGGCGTAAGATCCCCGCAGATTGTGTCGACGGGAGCCGCAGCAAGTCGAGCTCCCAGCCGGACACTATACCGGAACCTCCAAAGGTTCCGGATTCGGGAAGGCAGCCCCTCGTTAAGGAGGACGGGCCGTCCGTGCCGAGGACTTCCGTTACGCCAAGGCGTCAGATAGTCTGGTAGAAGCGCTTCGCAACGCTTCCATGGATGAAGAGCACCGTACTCTTATGAGTGCGGTGATTTAGAAGGTTCGGTCCGCCAAAAGCGGATTGATCGACACCTGCACCAGCCTGCTGACAGGCTTTGAGGTAAGTAATCAAAAGTGTGTGAAATTATCACCCGATAGACAGTAGCCCCTGGCACTCTGTTTGGTGTTCGAAAAGGAAAGCCAAACGGAGGGTCAATTTCAATCCGCAGGAGTCTAAAATTAGGTGTCTATGTGAATAAGCAGGCGGTGCTGCTTGCCGCTGTTGCCCGCACGACGGAGGTCTCCGGACTCAAGCGGTACCTGGAGCAGACCCAGGGAGAGCTCAGCCTCACGAAGAGGCAGCTCAAAGATAACAAAGGTGAGTAATACCCCGTTCCCATATCACAAAGGATAAAAAATTGGTACGCTAAAAAGGAACGTTGTGATTTTTCTATAGGGGCCACGACTGAAGTGGCGTCCCTGAAGAAAGCGCTATCCGAGGCCGAAAACAAGGCAGCCATGGAGCGCATTGAGTGTGAAAAGCAAAATGCTAGGGTGGGCGAGGTACAACAAGAACTCCAGGAGCTCGGCAAGAAGTTCGAGTCCTTGGAGCATGACTTCAAGACAAAGGAGTCTGAACTTGCGCCGGCCCTTTGAGCATGAAAGACGCCAAGGCCAAAGCCGAAAGGGCCCAGCAGGAAATCCAGGTAGCCAAGAAGATAGTGGCAGGTAAGACATTCTTTATGCAAAGCAAGCATGTGGAGGAGGCGTTTCTTTTTCTTACCCGAATTCAGAGCTCCCCAGGGGCATTCGCAGATCTACCACGCAGCATATCGGATGTCGCGGAGTTCTACCGTGCCGAAGAGGGGAGCTCAACGGAGAAGTTGTTCTGGTCCCAGTATGCTGGAGCCAAACACCCGATGCCTCTGAGTGACCAATTAAAGCAACTGGTTGAACTCCACAGGGCGGCCGAAGTGGCAATGAAGGATTTCATAGTCAGGATGTGGCCTGGTGAGCCCCTGCCCGCCAGCTACTTCGACCTGATAAAGCAGATGGTAAATGCCTGTCCGCAGCTGGAAGTGATCAAGCGACCCATTTGCATTGAGGGTGCCCGCCGAGCCTTTGCCAGTGCAAAGGTGCATTGGGGCAAGCTGGATGCGGAGAAGCTAGTGAAGGATGGACCGCCGGAGGGAAAGGCGCATCGCTATCCCGAGAAATATTATGATGGCGTTATGAAAGGCGCTCGCCTCGTGGCCGATGAATGTACAAAGGACACAATATTTGAGTGAATATACTTCTGTCGTTTTTGTAATATAAAGATGAAGTTATTTGCGCTATATAGCGCTTCGTTGATTTAAAATATATCCTTTTGTGCGGCTGTTTATAAAATTCTGAAAGTAGGCCAGTCGTCGGCTTCCGCCCCCACGTAACTAGTACTGGGGTGTTCGTGGAAAAACCCAGACACTCTTTATCCAAATATTTGGTCCCTGAAGGAGGTGTTTGGCGCAGCGAACAAGGCAATCGGACTATGCGGCTTTATAACTTTCACTTAGCCATAGAATTCTATAATTTTAAATTTCGACGAAGCCCCTAGAATTCGAAAGGTTGAATTGGGGCGCTATATACGCCTAAATCGGACGAGGCCGATTCCTCGCCTAAAGCGGAAAAATCTTTAAGGAGTTGAAGACCTCTCAAACAACGACCAGCTCTCACCGCATCATGCCGGTCAGTTTTCAGCTTTCTCTACTGAGATGCTCGTCCGGAAGAACCGGGACACAATCGCAGTAGTTCTCCCTGCACTACCTTAGCCGATATAACGGAACGTAAGGTACCAAAACAAAGGAGCCGGGCTAACCCAACTATTGACCCTAGACATGATTCGGAGCTGATGCATATAATGATATAAGTTCGGGGTGCTGCACTGTTGAAAGTGTTTGGACTTACCTTGTCGTATTAAGGGGCGCCGTAAGAAGCCCCTGGCAAACTGAACGTACCACGGTGTACGGATGCAATAATAGACATTTATATGAAAAATGTGCAGATAGGAATAATAAGCTGACGCTATATATAATCTCCCATTGATGGATAATACGTCTAAGCGTATGTTTACAATGAATGCGTTAAGCAGAGGTAAATAGGACTATTTGACATGTCCTATCCAAGGGCGGGCTGCATGTAGGTATATAAAATAGGTATAACGATCATGAATAGATTCCACCTGGGTACTCCCTTTGTGCGCAACGCCTTTTGCCTCCTTGGATTTCTCTCCTGTGAAAGTCCGATAATCCGGCTCTTCTGAAGAGGCTGCCCGAAGGCAGGGTTCTAAAAGATAAAGGGGGGTTATTAAAGTATATTGCGGCTAAGCCGCACTAGTGACTGCGTCACTATTGCGCCTCCGCCTATGCCCATGGTATTTTGAGTGCGTAGTTGTGTACGTGCGGCACGAGTGCTGCCTTAATGGGGCTGGAGCGGAGGCTGGACTGCTAGTCGCGCTCTTGGCATGCCTGGCGATCCTGTTGCAGGGTACTCCGGACTCGCTTGACAGTGTTCAGAGCTGTTGTCGCCGGATTGGTGGTTTGCCGGAGAAGGCTGCTTTGTACTTCTGCCATGAGGGCTGCAGTATGCTCTTCTGTACGGAGAGAGTGGTCCATGTTTCCGTTGACAGTTATGACCCCGCGAGGTCCTGGCATCTTGAGCTTAAGGTATGCATAGTGTGGTACCGCATTGAATCGAGTGAATGCGGTTCGTCCAAGCAGTGCATGATAGCCACTACGGAAAGGGACGATATCGAAGATTAACTCCTCGCTTCGGAAGTTATTCGGAGATTCGAAGACCACCTCCAGTGTTATGGAGCCCGTGCAACGGGCCTCTACCCCTGGAATTACACCTTTAAAGGTAGTTTTGGTGGGCTTGATCCTTGAAGGGTCTATGCCCATTTTACGCATTGTGTCCTGATAAAGCAGGTTCAGGCTGCTGCCTCCGTCCATGAGGACTCATGTGAGGTGAAATTCGTCAATGATTGGGTCTAGGACCAATGCGGCTGAACCGCCGTGACGGATGTTGGTAGGGTGATCCCTACGACCAAAGGTGATCGGACAGGCTGACCATGGGTTGAACTTTGGGGCGACTGGCTCCATCGCATAGACGTCCCTCAGTGCTCGCTTTCATTCCTGTTTGGGAATGTGGGTGGCGTAGATCATGTTAACTGTTTTCACCTGGGGAGGAAATTTCTTCTGTTCCCCCGTGTTCGGACGCCGGGGCTCTTCATCATCGTCGCTGTGCAGCCCCTTGTCCTTGTTCTTGGTATTTATCTTACCGGCCTGTTTGAACACCCAGCAGTCTCTATTAGTGTGGTTTGCTGGCTTATCCGGGGTGCCGTGAATTTGGCATGAGCGATCAAGTATGCGGTCCAGACTAGACGGTCCCTGATTGTTTCTTTTAAACGGCTTTTTTCGCTGACCGGATTTTGAGCCACTGAATCTGGCGTTGACTGCCGTGTCTTCAGTGTTGTCGCCATTGTTCCGACGCTTATGTCTGTTGCGCCGTGGCTTGCCATTATTGTCGCGGACGTCTGAAGTGCCGGAGTTTATTGGCGTGGTGCTACTGCGAGCCAACCAGTTGTCCTCGCCTACACAAAAGCGTGTCATGAGTGTCGTGAGGGCCGCCATGGATTTTGGTTTTTCCTGGCCGAGGTGTCGGGCGAGCCACTCGTTGCGGATATTATGCTTAAAGGCCGCCAGGGCTTCGGTGTCTGGACAGTCGACAATTTGGTTCTTTTTAGTTAGGAACCGAGTCCAGAATTTTCTGGCTGACTCTCCGAGCTGTTGGGTGATGTGGCTCAAGTCATCAACATCCGGTGGTCGCACGTATGTACTTGATACGTCTCCAACATATCTATAATTTTTGATTGCTCCATGCTACTTTATCTACTGTTTTAGGCAATATTGGGCTTTATTATCCACTTTTATATTATTTTTGGGACTAACCTATTAACCGGAGGCCCAGCCCAGATTTGCTGTTCTATGCCTATTTCAGTGTTTCGAGGAAAAGGAATATCAGACGGAGTCAAAACGGAACGAAATCAACTGGAGAAGTTAATTTTGGAAGGAAACCAACCTGATGGACTTGGAGTGCACGTCAGGGGAGTCCCGGACTGCCCACAAGGGTGGGGGGCGCCCCCATGGGCGCGCCCCCTGCCTCGTGAGCACCCCGGAGGTCAACCGACGTACCCCTTCCACCCATATATACCTATGTACCCCAAAACTTCCAAACCAGAAGATAGATTGGGAGTTCCGCCACCGCAAGCCTCTGTAGCCACCAAAAACCAATCGGGACCCTGTTCTGGCACCCTGCTGGAGGGGGATCCCATCACCGGAGGCCATCTTCATCATCCCGGCGCTATCCATGACGAGGAGGGAGTAGTTCACCCTCGGGGCTGAGGGTATGTACCAGTAGCTATGTGTTTGATCTCTCTCTCCCGTGTTCTCTCTCGTGTTCCCTCTATGGCACGATCTTGATGTATCCCGAGCTTTGCTATTGTAGTTGGATCTTATGATGTTTCTCCCCCTCTACTCTCTTGTGATGAATTGAGTTTCCCCTTTGAAGTTATCTTATCGGATTGAGTCTTTTATGAGAACACTTGATGTATGTCTTGCCGTGCTTATCTGTGGTGACAATGGGATATCATGTGCCTCTTGATGTATGTTTTGGTGACCAACTTGCGGGTTCCGCCCATGAACCTATGCATAGGGGTCGGCACACGTTCTTGACTCTCCGATAGAAACTTTGGGGCACTCTTTGAAGTACTTTGTGTTAGTTGAATAGATGAATCTGAGATTGTGTGATGCATATCATATAATCATGCCCACGGATACTTGAGGTGACAATGGAGTATCTAGGTGACATTAGGGTTTTGGTTGATTTGTGTCTTAAGGTGTTATTCTAGTACGAACTCTTTTATAGATCGATCCGAAAGAATAACTTTGAGGTGGTTTCGTACCCTACCATAATCTCTTCATTTGTTCTCCGCTATTAGTGTCTTTGGAGTGACTCTTTGTTGCATCTTGAGGGATTGTTATATGATCTATCTATGTTATTATTGTTGAGATAACTTGCACTAGTGAAAGTATGAACCCTAGGCCTTGTTTCCTATCATTGCAATACCGTTTACGCTCACTTTATCGCTCACTACCTTGCTGTTTTTTATTATATCAGATTACAAATACCTTTATCTACTATCTATTTTGCACTTGTATCTTCATCTCTTCGCCGAACTAGTGCACCTATACAATTTACCATTGTATTGGGTGTGTTGGGGACACAAGAGACTCTTTTTTATTTGGTTGCAAGGTTGCTTGAGAGAGACCATCTTCATCCTACGCCTCCTACAGATTGATAAACCTTAGGTCATCCACTTGAGGGAAATTTGCTGCTGTACTACAAACCTGTGCACTTGCAGGCCCAACAACGTCTACAAGAAGAAGGTTGTGTATTAGACATCAAGCTCTTTTCTGGCGCCGTTGCCGGGGAGGTGAGTGCTTGAAGGTATATCTTTAGATCTTGCAATCGAATCTTTTTGTTTCTTGTTTTAGCACTAGTTTCGTTTATAAAATAAAATTACAAAAAAATGGAGTTAAGTTTGTCTCATACGCTTCACCTTTTTAATATCTTTCGTGAGTATGATGGAAAGGATAATTGGGCTCAAGTGCTAGAAGAAGAAATCTCTAAATTGTTTGGCACTAAATCTTTGAATGATGAGCATGATTTCAATGTTGTTAGTACGAATTTTTTGAATATCCATGATGCTAATGATGATTGCACTAGTTATGATGGAAATGCCTCCTATAAACATGTCAATTTTTGTGGAGTGCATTGGGTTTGTAAGTACACACCAAATAGGGAAGATAGATATTGCAAGAGGCATAAGTACTTAGAAACCAAATTGTTGCAAGAAGAGCTAGATGAATGTGCTGAAAGATTCAATATTTATAGTACCCCTTGTGAACTTTGCAATGAACATGGTCATTTAAAGCTCCAATGCTATTTGTTTCATGATCAAGTCGTTTCCAAATATTGTGATAATTTGATTACCCTTGAGCATCATAAAGAGCTTAGCCTTCTTTTGGGTTATGAAGAAATGAAACGTATAACTGAGGGTATTCCAAAATTTAATCTTGATAAATTTCTTGACTTTGATCTAGAGAAGATTTATATGTATTGTGCGGTGAATTGCATTGAAAATCCTTATATTGCCAATTACCTAAAGAAAATAAAGCAAATAGAAGATGAAGAGGATACTAATGAAAGGGAAGAGACTTCCCAATCTCCTCCTATTATTTCTTATGATGAATCAGGTAACGAGGAGGAGCGTGCTATTCAACCAATCTCATCAATAAGGAGCTCAAAGAGGAAGGTTGAACCCACACATAATGTGAAGAAGAAGAAGAAAAGAAGGAGCAACAAAGGAAGAAAGGTATCCCTCCCAAATGATGCTGCTCCTACTACTCATTGTGATGATGATAATTGCTATACTATTAGTGCTATCAATATTTTTAATGATGAGAGTGATTATGCTTATGATATGAAAGGGCCCAAGCTTGGGGAAGCTATGTTTGATTGGGATGAAATATTTGAGAATATATTTGCTGGAATTAATGTTTCTCCCAAGCTTGGGGATGCTATGTTTAATGAAGATGATATTTTTAGCATCCCAAGTTTTGATATGCAAAGTTGTTATGATGATGGCATGCCTCCTACCTATGATGATTATATTGATGAAAGTGGGTTCGGAAGAGAGTCAACTTTAGGAAGTAGTGATCCCACTATTCTGGAGGATGTTGAATTTTATTGTGATGAATACGAAAATGGATTTGGAAGAGTGTCAACTTTATTTAGTGATTCCACTATCTTGGGAGAGGTTTCAACCGATTATGATGAGAACGAAGTTGCTACTTATGATGATTATTGTCATGAAACTTATGCTATAAAAAGTAGTGATGATTATATTTACAAATATTGTCATGATTATGATTACCATTTTTCTGAACATTACTCTTTTAATGTGGAAACAATTTTTAGTGTTCAAGTCTCTCATGATACTCCCACTACTATTCATGAGAAGAATTTTGCTTATGTGGAGAATAGTAAATTTTCTTTGCTTGTAGATCATGAAAAGAATGCTTTAGGTGCTGGTTATATTTTTGAATTCATTCATGATGCTACTGAAAATTATTATGAGAAAGGAACATATGCTTGTAGGAATTGCAATAATGTCAAGTTTCCTCTCTATGTGCTTAAATTCTTGAAGCTATGCTTGTTTTGCCATCCTATGCTAGTTGATTATTGTTCCCATAAGTTGTTTTCTCACAAAATCCCTATGCATAGGAAGTGGGTTAGGCTTAAATGTGCTAGTCATATGCTTCATGATGCTCCCGTTATGTTTCAACTCTTATCTTTTATGTGAGCATCATTGTCATCATCATGCCTAGCTAGAAAGGCATTAAAGAAAAGCGCTTGTTGGGAGACAACACAATATTTACTCTTACTGTTTTTGTGTGTCCACATGATTATGATACTGTAGTAATCATGTTTTATAGCTTTTGTTTCAATAAAGTGCCAAGTAGAACCTTCGGGATGACTTGGGTGAACTTTATGCGATCTTGCTGTGAAAAACAGAAACTTTAGCTGCCATTTTTTACTGGAGAGTGATTTTAGGTTGATTATTTTTGCAGATGATTAATAGACAAATTTCTCAGGTCCAGCAATTTATTTCATAATTTTTGGGGTTCCAGAAGTATACGTTTGATACAGATTACTACAGACTGTTCTGTTTTTGACAGATTCTGTTTTCTATGTATTGTTTGCTTATTTTGATGCATCTATGGCTAGTATTAAGTGGTATGAACCATAGAGATATTAGAATACAGTAGATTTTACACCAATATGAATTTATAATGAGTTCATTGCAGTACCTAAGTGGTGGTTTTATTTTCTTATACTAACGGAGCTTACGAGTTTTGTTTTGAGTTTTGTGTGGTTGAAGTTTTCAAGTTTTGGGTAAAGATTCGATGGACCATGGAATAAGGAGTGGAAAGAGCCTAAGCTTGGGGATGCCCAAGGCACCCCAAGGTAACATTCAAGGACAACCAAGCAACTAAGCTTGGGGATGCCCCGGAAGGCATCCCGTCTTCGTTCATCGGTAACTTTACTTGGAGCTATATTTTTATTCACCACATGATATGTGTTTTGCTTGGAGCGTCATTTTATTTTGTTAGTTTTTGCTTGATGTTAGTTAGAATAATTTTTTGCATCTTTAGTTTCAATAAAAAAGTCAAGGATAGCCTTTGCCATGCTTATTTTGCTAGTTTGCATGTTGCTGTTTGAAAACAGAAATTTACCGCTGTTGCAAAAATTCCCCAGAAAAGTCAGAGCCTGGTCTAACGTTGAATCTTTTTGCATATTAAGATCTGATAAATTTATTACAGTGGGAATTTTAGTTCATAATTTTTGGAGTCAAATAATTATTGATACTCTTGCATTCTTTACAGATTGTACTGTTTTGGCAGATTGCTGTTATGTTTGCATTGTTTGCATATGTTTGCTTGTTTAATGATTCTATTTGAGGATAGGAGTATTAAATATGCAGAGGCATTTAGTATTAAATGTTGAATAATAATGTTAGTAATTTGCTACAGTAGAAGATGATAAGGTTTTGCATTGGTTTATACTAACCTATCTCACAAGTTCTTGTTGAGTTTGTTGTGAATGAAGCTTTTGATAAAAAGAAGAGAAACCATGATATGAGAGGAATGAAGGAGACATAAAAGCTCAAGCTTGGGGATGCCAAAGGCACCCCAAGATAATATTTCAAGAAGTCTCAAGCATCTAAGCTTGGGGATGCCCCGGTAGGCATCCCACCTTTCTTCTTCAACAATCATCGGTTAGTATCGGTTGAGCCTAAGTTTTTGCTTCTTCACATGAGTCATGCTATCCTTGCAATGTCATTTTATTTTTTTTATCTTGCTGCTTGAATACAATACCAAGATCTGAAATTATTTAATGAGAGAGAGTCTTCGCATAGTTACATAATTATTTAGCTACTCATTGATCTTCACTTATATCTTTTCGAAGTAGTTTGTCATTTGCTCTAGTACTTCACTTATATCTTTTAGAGCACAATGGTGGTTTTATTTTGAAGAAACAGATGAACTCTCATGCTTCACTTATATTATTTTGAGAGTCTTTAATAGCATGATAATTTACTTAACATTAATATACTTGGTATTCAAGATATGTGAAACTTTCTTTTGAGTGCGTTGAATACTAAGATAAGTTTGATGCTTGATAATTGTTTTGAGATATGGAGGTGATAATATCAAAGTGGTGCTAGTTGGGTGATTGTGAATTTAAAGAATGCTTGTGTTGAAGTTTGTGATTCCCGTAGCATGCACGTATGGTGAACCGCTTTGTGATGAAGTTGGAGCACAATTTTATTTATTGATTGTCTTCCTTATGAGTGGCGGTCGGGGACGAGCGATGGTATTTTCCTACCAATCTATCCCCCTAGGAGCATGCTTGTAGTGCTTTGGTTTTTGATGACTTCTAAATTTTTGCAACAAGTGCATGAGTTCTTTTGATTAATGTTGAGTCCATGGATTATACGCACCCTTTCACCCTTCCATTATTGCTAGCCTCTCTTGTGTCGCGCAACTTTCGCCGGTACCATACACCCACCATATACCTTCCTCAAAACAGCCACCATACCTACCTATTATGGCATTACCATAGCCATTCCAAGATATATTGTCATGCAACTTTCCACCTTTCCGTTCATATGACACACATTACTTTTGTCATATTGCTTTTTGCATGAACATGTAGTTGACATTGTATTTGTGGCAAGGCCACCTTCATAATTTTCATACATGTCGCTCTTGATTCATTGCATATCCCGGTACACCACCAGAGGCATTCATATAGAGTCATATTTTGTTCTAAGTATCGAGTTGTAAGAAAAATAAAAGTGTGATGATCATCATTATTAGAGAATTGTCCCAGTGAGGAAAGGATGATGGAGACTATGATTCCCCCATAAGTCGGGATGAGACTCCAGACAAAAAAAGGAGGCCATAAAAAAAAGAGAAAAGGCCCAAACAAAAAAAACAAAAAAAATGAGAGAAAAAGAGAGAAGGGACAATGTTACTATCCTTTTACCACACTTGTGCTTCAAAGTAGCACCATGATCTTCATAATAGAGAGTCTCATACACTTTCATATACTAGTGGGAATTTTTCATTATAGAACTTGGCTTGTATATTCCAATGATGGGCTTCCTCAAAAGTGCCCTAGGTCTTCGTGAGCAAGCAAGTTGGATGCACACCCACTTAGTTTCTTTTGTTGAGCTTTCATATATTTATAGATCTAGGGCATCCGTTGCATGGCAATCCCTACTCACTCACATTGATATCTATTAATGGGCATCTCCATAGCCCGTTGATACACCTAGTTGATGTGAGACTATCTTCTTCTTTTTTGTCTTCTCCACAACCACCATTCTATTCCACATATAGTGCTATGTCCATGGCTCACGCTCATGTATTGCGTGAAAGTTGAACGAGTTTGAGATTATTAAAGTATGAATCAATTGCTTGGCTTGTCATCGGGGTTGTGCATGATTTAAATATTTTGTGTGGGGAAGATGGACCATAGCCAGACTATATGATTTTGTAGGGATAACTTTCTTTGGCCATGTTATTTTGAGAAGACATAATTGCTTAGTTCGTATGCTTGAAGTACTATTATTTTTATGTCAATATGAACTTTTATCTTGAATCTTTCGGATCTGAATATTCATGCCACAATTAAGAAGATTTACATTGAAATAATGCCAAAGTATCACTCCGTGTCAAAAATTCTTTTTTTATCATTTACCTACTCGAGGACGAGCAGGAATTAAGCTTGGGGATGCTTGATACGTCTATGATGTATTTATAATTTTTGATTGCTCCATGCTACTTTATCTACTGTTTTAGGCAATATTGGGCTTTATTATCCACCTTTATATTATTTTTGGGACTAACCTATTAACCGGAGGCCTAGCCCAGATTTGCTGTTTTATGCCTATTTCAGTGTTTCGAGGAAAAGGAATATCAGACGGAGTCAAAACGGAACGAAATCAACTAGAGAAGTTAATTTTGGAAGGAAACCAACCTGATGGAATTGGAGTGCACGTCAGGGGAGTCCCGGGCTGCCCACGAGGGTGGGGGGTGCCCCCCTGGGCGCGCCCCTGCCTCGTGAGCACCCCGGAGGTCCACCGACGTACCCCTTACACCCATATATACCTACGTACCCCAAAACTTCCAGACCAGAAGATAGATCGGGAGTTCCGCCGCCGCAAGCCTCTGTAGCCACCAAAAACCAATCGGGACCCTGTACCGGCACCCTGCCGGAGGGGGATCCCATCACCAGAGGCCATCTTCATCATCCGGCGCTATCCATGACGAGGAGGGAGTAGTTCACCCTCGGGGCTGAGGGTATGTACCAGTAGCTATGTGTTTGATCTCTCTCTCTCTCTTGTGTTCTCTCTCGTGTTCCCTCTATGGCACGATCTTGATGTATCCCGAGCTTTGCTATTGTAGTTGGATCTTGTGATGTTTCTCCCCTTCTACTCTCTTGTGATGAATTGAGTTTCCCCTTTGAAGTTATCTTATAGGATTGAGTCTTTTATGAGAACACTTGATGTATGTCTTGCCGTGCTTATCTGTGGTGACAATGGGATATCATGTGCCTCTTGATGTATGTTTTGGTGACCAACTTGCGAGTTCCGCCCATGAACCTATGCATAGGGGTCGGCACACGTTCTTGACTCTCCGGTAGAAACTTTGGGGCACTCTTTGAAGTACTTTGTGTTGGTTGAATAGATGAATCTGAGATTGTGTGATGCATATCGTATAATCATGCCCACGGATACTTGAGGTGACAATGGAGTATCTAGGTGACATTAGGGTTTTGGTTGATTTGTGTCTTAAGGTGTTATTCTAGTACGAACTCTTTTATAGATCGATCCAAAAGAATAACTTTGAGGTGGTTTCGTACCCTACCATAATATCTTTGTTCGTTCTCTGCTATTAGTGTCTTTGGAGTGACTCTTTGTTGCATCTTGAGGGATTATTATATGATCTATCTATGTTATTATAGTTGAGAGAACTTGCACTAGTGAAAGTATGAACCCTAGGCCTTGTTTCCTATCATTGCAATACCGTTTACGCTCACTTTTATCGCTCGCTACCTTGCTGTTTTTATTATTTCAGATTACAAATACCTTTATCTACTATCTATTTTGCACTTGTATCTTCATCTCTTCGCCGAACCAGTGCACCTATACAATTTACCATTGTATTGGGTGTGTTGGGGACACAAGAGACTCTTTGTTATTTGGTTGCAGGGTTGCTTGAGAGAGACCATCTTCATCCTACGCCTCCTACGGATTGATAAACCTTAGGTCATCCACTTGAGGGAAATTTGCTACTGTCCTACAAACCTGTGCACTTGCAGGCCCAACAACGTCTACAAAAAGAAGGTTGTGTAGTAGACATCAGCGCCCTGGAAGTTGTCGAGGAAAGCATCTTCCAGGTTTTCCCAACTGCCAATGGAATTTGCCGGCAAGCTATTTAGCCAGTGTCTGGCTGGTCCTTTGAGCTTAAGGGGAAGATACTTGATGGCGTGTAGATCATCACCATGGGCCATGTGAATGTGGAGAAGGAAATCTTCGATCCAAACTGTGGGGTCTGTTGTGCCATCGTATGATTCAATGTTTACGGGTTTAAACCCTTCTGGGAATTCATGATCCATCACTTCATCAGTGAAGCAGAGGGGGTGTGCGGCGCCTCTATGCTGGTCTATATGGCTACGCAGTTCGAATGAGTCTGGTTGTCTATGTTCGGCCCGACCGGACTTGTTGATGGTGTATCCGGCATGACGATCATCGTCACATGTTTGGGCGCACCCCCGCGATCCGTAGATCGATCTTGGTTGTCCTGCCTTGTTTTCTAGTATATCTTGCAGGTCCTTCCTATTGCCCCGGGCCATAGTATATTGGTGTGGGGGTGCGGGCTGGTATTCGGGCTGATACACCGTTTTATCCCGGCCACGAGGTGGCTGGTCAGCCGTGTGGTGCTCGAGTCCATATTCCTCGGCTGTCATGACTTCCGTCCATCTGTCTGTGAGCAGGTCTTGATCATCTTGGAGTTGCTGCTGCTTCTTTTTCAGGCTCCTCTCAGTGGCCATAAGCCGGCGCTTGAAGCGCTCCTGCTCTATGGGGTCCTCAGGCACACCGTACTCGTCGTCGCCGAGGCTAATCTCGTCTTCGGAGGGGGGCATGTAGTTGTCCTCCTCCGGGTATCCGTCCGTCGCCTGTTCGTGTGGGCTGACCTGCTCGTCCTCCTGTTCGGCCTGCTCGAAAGCAGGCAGATCGGGGTTGTATTCATCTTCGGCACCATTCGGATTGTTTTCGTCTCCTGTGCCGGTATTGCTGTGGCGGGGCTTGGAGCGGTGCTGACGACGCCCATGCTTTGCTTTCTTCCTTGAGGGGTTATCCTCCATTGCCTCATCGCCATTGGTTTCTTTCGGAGTGTGCAC